>NC_074686.1:18837619-19162619 GCF_029448725.1 Salvelinus fontinalis
AGTAGCTGCTGATGGGGATCCATAATAAATACAAATACAAATACTGTTACTGCTACAATAACCTTGTTTTCCGCCATATAGAACCTCTAGATAATGGCATACAAAAGGAGAATTTACCATAAAGCATGGACAATATTTTTTTACCTTCACCACTGACAGTAACTGACGTGGGGTTGATGTTGAAAGCTGTGATGTTCTGTGCAGCCTTTATCAAAACGGTGCCAATTTCCTTGGAATTTGGCACAGCGGAGGAGCTAAATGCTAAATTCATGGTGTTAATGATTGATCCATTTCTGTGAACAAATGAGAGATTGTTTTAATGACATTTGAGCCTTGCAATGCAGAACTACAATATATTTTCATAATGAAATATTTCTTTATTTTAAAAAGGATTTAAATGAGGTATACTTTTTTGATCAATAATTATTATTATTTTTTTTTTTTTTTATGATGTAGCATGTTTATATACATTTTCATAAAATCTGTATACGGTTATTTGTCTGTATATTCAATTAATAAAAATCAACATAATCAATTGAATGCAAACAAATCACCTGAATTTTATTACTGTCAAACTGTTGAAAGAGGCGAAAGCTGATCGATAGAAAGGTTCAAGCTGGAAAGCAAAAAACATGTAAAGTTTAGACAAACAAGTTTCAAGTACATTTTTTAAACCTTTGTTTAACTTAGCAAGTCAGTTAAGAACAAATTCTTATTTACAATGATGGCCTACCCGGCCAAACCCAAACCCAGACGACGCTGAGCCAATTGTGCGCCTCCCTATGGGACTCCCAGTCACGGCCGGTTGTGATACAGCCTGGAATTAAACCAGGGTCTGTAGTGACACCTCTAGCACTGAGATGCAGTGTCTTAGACCGCTGAACCACTCGGTATTTCATACATACTAGTCGTATTTAGGGGACAGACATGGTATACACCGTTCAACAAAATGCGTACTTGCAGGTTCCTTCTCGACAATGTAATAACAATAAGAAATAATAAAAGATAAGAATATGAACCTAAAGTAAATTGCTCTCAAGAGTATAATATTAGCATAAGTATAATACATGAAGGCGCAATTTATAGTCAAATATTTACACATGTTTTGGGGAAGGAGGGATTGGGGGGAAAGTGTTTAAATTGTGAAGTATTTAGCAATCATAATAAGAGTCAACTGAAAGGTGTTTATTACTGTATTCTCCCCTCTCATCAGGACCTTCCCACATTTGTGTTCTGCTCATTCCTTCAGGAGGCTCACCTGTGTTTTAATCAGTGATGCTCGAGTTTGAAAGGCCTCAGAGGATGAGGTTGATAGGTCGGAGATAAATGTCTCTCCTTTGGACGTGAACTCCACAGACACTGTAGTGACTGTAATTGTGGCCACAGAGGTTGTAGTGGTTGGAGCAGCTGTGACAACAGGATTAGCCGGTGTAATTGTGGTGGCACCTGTGGATGTATTTGGGACCCCTGTGGACACAAAATGTAAGAAATGCGAACTTGAATTCAACATTTTAATATCAAAACTTTTTTAGCAACATTTGAAGTTAAAATGTAATGTCTCTCCAGGATTGTCTCTTATTAGGTGCAATATACTTGCCGCTCAAATTAGAATATTATCCTAAATGCAATCATAGGTTTAAGGAACGCAACAGATTGCAATGTTTAATGTATATTATATGAAACAACAGGTTCTTGAGAAGGAAACCCTTCACCAGGCATTTATAGTATTGCTCTTCAGTGTATTCATATTTTTTTAAAGAGTTTAAACCAACTGTATGAAATGTACTTTTGGAAGTTCTATCTAGCAACAACTGAATTTGACGTAAGCCGAGGAACCAGTCAAGCTATGCAAGCATGTTACTACAGCACAGGCCATAGGAATAATCAGGGAAAGGATGCATATCTTGATTAAATTGATATACCATTGCCATAGGCGTACCAGATTTAAGATGCACCTGCCTATTCATTCATTTGAGTTGCTAGCTAGCATATTCATACACATCAATGGATAGTTTTGGTAAACCCATTGTATAGGTTTACTTACTAATAACAGTGATGGAGTCCGGATACACAGAGATATTGAAGTTGGAGTTTGGATTGGTCACAGCCTCTTTCAGTGTATTTTCAATGTCATTAATCATTCTAGATTCTGCGGAGATGTGTTGGAATACCACTTCCATCTCCACCTGTATTTCTGCTGGCATAAGGGAACGTCGGGACACCGGTCTACAAAGGGCACAAAGTTCAGAGGTCAGATTAAAAAGTGACTGAAAAGTGGTTAGTCAGGCAATGTGTAGTCTGCACCTAAGATTATATTAAACTACCACCATAACGGCAGCAACAGAAACATATAATATTGACAGGACTGTTGATTGATGGAGCTGTATAAAGGTAATATAATGTTTAAAATAATGCTCATTGAGAACGACCTTGGCAAGATATTAGTGACATTAAATCATAGGATTATGGAGGTAGAATAGTAAAAGCATAAAATATTACAAGAATGCAATGACAATCGTCTGGATGAAAATGATCCCATATTTTGATTGGTAGATCTCATCACACTGTTTGATAAAAGAAGAGACAACATCAATGGACAACGTTCTAAATAATGTTCCACACACAAAAACAAACCACTTCTGTATTATATATTTGTAATTGTATTTACAGTAAGCTTGATATTAGGGAAAGAAAGAACTCTATCTGACCATATTCTCAGTAACAATCCGAACAAAGAAATACAGTGAATATATGATCACATGACTTACCTCTGAAGTAATGGTTAGTGCAAGTGTTTGAAATTCTGTGCTTCCAGGGTTGGTCAATGCTGTCACAAATAAAACTTCAATTGTGAGTTTTAATTTAAACACGACAGGATGTGCAGTTGTTATTGGCATTGTTGTTGTTGTAGTAGTTGGTGTTAAGGTAGTGGTTGTCCTGGTAGTCTTCATGGTTAATGTTGATGCTGTGCTTGAAACTGTAGTTGTGGGGGCCACAGTTGTTGTTGTAGTAGTTGGTGTTAAGGTAGTGGTTGTCCTGGTAGTCTTCATGGTTAATGTTGGTGCTGTGCTTGAAACTGTAGTTGTGGGGGCCACAGTTGTTGTTGTAGTAGTTGGTGTTAAGGTAGTGGTTGTCCTGGTAGTCTTCATGGTTAATGTTGGTGCTGTGCTTGAAACTGTAGTTGTGGGGGCCACAGTTGTTGTTGTAGTAGTTGGTGTTAAGGTAGTGGTTGTCCTGGTAGTCTTCATGGTTAATGTTGATGCTGTGCTTGAAACTGTAGTTGTGGGGGCCACAGTTGTTGTTGTAGTAGTTGGTGTTAAGGTAGTGGTTGTCCTGGTAGTCTTCATGGTTTATGTTGGTGCTGTGCTTGAAACTGTAGTTGTGGGGGCCACAGATGTTGTTGTAGTAGTTGGTGCTAAGGTAGTGGTTGTCCTGGTAGTCTTCATGGTTAATGTTGGTGCTGTGCTTGAAACTGTAGATGTGGGGGGCACAGATGTTGTTGTAGTAGTTGGTGTTAAGGTAGTGGTTGTCCTGGTAGTCTTCATGGTTAATGTTGGTGCTGTGCTTGAAACTGTAGTTGAGGGGTCCACAGATGTTGTAGTAGTTGCAGGCCCAGTCACAGGAACAGTGACAGGTTCTCCAGTTGGTTTTGTGATGGTTGTGCCAGCCACAGTAGCTATAGTAGGAACAGCAGATGTAGGACCACCTGAAATAACATTTAAACAATCTCTTATTATTAATCCTTAAGAGTCTACTGAGGCAGCCGTTCGTCAATCTAAGTAACATCATTAAAAAATCCCCATCAAATACATCAGTTTAATTAAGCTAGAGATTTGTGTCAATCCACCGCATCCGCTTATGTTGGCCTTCCGCATTAGCGGTGGAAGGTATCAAATAATGTGTGTATAATCACTATACCCAAAGGGATCCTAAAATTCTAAATCAATTAGCTAAATGATCCATGGTATGACCATATGTCTAGGTAGAAAAAGTACTTTTGTGTACTTGCAATATGATAGTTCAGGCGAAATTATAGTCAGATAATATAGCAGTCAACCTCTAGATAATGGATGGCAAAATATACATTTAACAGATAAGGATTTACCTGTGCCATTGACCTTGATTGTGGTGGTGTCAATGTTGAAAGCTGTGATTTTCTGTGCAGAATTGATTAAAATGGTCTCAATCTTCGTGGAATTGAGGACAGAAGATCTAAATGCTAAATTCATAGTGTTGATGATTGATCCATGTCTGTGAATGAATGAAAGAGAGAAAGATATGTTAAAGCTACATAGAGAAGACTGGCAATTGAACCATCGCAACGTAGAACCATATGAAGATTGTTCCAATTTCATAAAATCAGATATTTCAGTTGTTTGGTGTGTGTATATTACATAAGTACCGGGATAAATGTCAATAACAAATCTGTAGTAGTCAAGGAATAAAAATCTATGAGTGAAAAACATTGTTTTTTTTATGTTGCGTGGTGTGTGTTTTACGTGTGGTTCTTGTTCGCGAGGCTGACATTACAACAGTTCATATCCCTGCAACTATGTTTTTTGGATTATGTAAGAAAGCATTGCTAAGACATTTCAGGCATTTCTGAGCCGCGTCCTTCAAAAGTCACAAGGACATTATCGTCAACATCTGCATCTTTAGTCATTTTTTTCTACAATTTGAATAATAATCATGTTTATCGGAATGTTAAGTAAAATGCACATATGGTATTTTGTCTGTAAGGTTGAATTCCTTAAAATCAACATGATCAATTAAATGCAAACAAATCACCTGAATTCGGTCACTGTCAAATTGTTGAATGATGGGAAAGCTGATTGATAGAAAGGTTCAAGCTGCAAGGCAAAAAATGGTTAAGTTTAGACAAACAATTCACATGCCAACAGATGTCTGAATGTGTATGTTACAGTAATCTCCCCCTCTCATCGGGACATTCACATATTTGTGTTTTCATTCAATCAGGATACTCACCTTTGTTTTAATCAGTGATGCTCGAGTTTGAAAGGCCTGAGAGGATGAGGTTGATAGGTCGGAGATAAATATCTCTCCTTTGGACGTGAACTCCACAGACACTGTAGTGAGTGTAATTGTGGCCACAGAGGTTGTGGTGGCAGCAGCAGTTGTAGTGGTTGGAGCAGCTGCGATAACGGTTGCGATGACAGGAGTAGCCGTTGTAATTGTTGTGGCAACTGTGGATGCATTTGTGAACACAAAATGAACACAAAATGTAAGAAATGCGAACTTTGTGTATGATCTGACAGTTTGTCTTTTAGGACTGTCAAATTTGAATTCAACATTTTAATATCAAAACTTTTTTAGAAACATTTGAAGTTAAAATGTAATGTCTCTCCAGGATTGTCTCTTATTAGGTGCAATATACTTGCCGCTCAAATTAGAATATTATCCTAAATGCAATCATAGGTTTAAGGAACGCAACAGATTGCAATGTTTAATGTATATTATATGAAACAAAAGGTTCTTGAGAAGGAGACCCTTCACCAGGCATTTATAGTATTGCTTTTCAGTGTATTTGTATTTTTTTTAAAGAATTTAAACCAACGGTTTGAAATGCACTTCTGGAAGTTCTATCTAACAACAACTCAACTGTAGTTATAGTAGGAACAGCAGATGTAGGACCACCTGAAATAACATTGAAATAATCTCTTATTATTAATCCTCAAGAGTCTACTGAGGCAGCCGTTCGTCAATCTAAGTAACATCATTAAAAAATCCCCATCAAATACATCAGTTTAATTAAGCTAGAGATTTGTGCCAATCCACTGCATCCGCTTATGTTGGTCTTCCGCATTAGCGGTGGAAGGTGGCTGAGCTACAGCACTTTTTAGGGCCTTATTTACCTTGTTTGTCAAATGTGAGTACTGTTAACAGTCACATTCAGGTTTAGCTACCTTTGTTGGTGTCTTGCCTAAATTGCTCCACAATTGTATTGCGAATGTGCGTATCACTGAATTTTTGACATTTAACTATGTATGTAAATTCAATGTATTTATATACACAGCACTTTTGTCACAGATCTATTGTTTTTGCACTTGTACCTATAGTCAGATGACATGAAAATAGAGCACTTTGGCCATGTACACCAAAGGTGGCTTTGGCCTTCAAAATAACAATTTATATACAGAAAGTATCTCATCCCTACTGTAAAATATGATGGTGGATCTTTGATGTTATGGGGCTATTTTGCTTCCACTGGTCCTGGAATCCTTTTTAAGGTGAATGGCATCATGAACTTTTCCAGGACATTTTAGCAAAAAACCTGGTTGCCTCTGCCAGAAGGCTTTAACTTGGCAACAAGTGAATCTTCCAGCAAAACAATAACTCCAAACAAGTATAAAAATACAAAAAGAAATGGTTAATTGACCACAAAATCTATATTTTGCAATGGCCATGTCAGTCTCCGGACCTGAACCCCATTGAAAACCTGTGGTTTGAATTAAAGAAGGCAGTCCATAAGCGCAGACCACAGGATACTAGGATCTGGAAAGATTCTGTATGGAGGAATGGTCAAGATCCTTCCCAATGTGTTCTTCAGTCTCAGAAAACATTTTGGAAAAAGTCTAAGTGTTGTTTTCCTTGCAAGGGGAGGTTGCTGGAGTATTGAAAACAGGGGATCCTATCTTTTAGAGACTTTCTTTATTACTTGTCAACAAATCTCTTTCCTTGAGCAATTGTATTAGTATCAAATAATATAATTTGTAAATGTTTTTGATCACACAATAAAGGTCAGTATTTCTGTAATTTATTTTACACAGTCTTTTTTGCTAATCTTTATCAAGGGATCCAATAATTCCGAACCCCACTGTATGTCAACGGATCATTTTGGTGAATCCTTTCATAGGTTTACTTACTGATAATAATGATGGAGTTTGGAACCACAGAGAGGTTGAAGGTAGAGTTTGGATTGGTCAAAGCCTCTTTCAATGTATCAACAATGTCACTGCCCTTGGGGATAGGTACAGTGAAGGTCGCATTGAACTCCAGTTCCAAATCCACCTCTGTGTAAGGATCCTGACCGAGACGGGGCACAGGTCTGCAAAGGATCAAAAAGTTCATAGGTCAGAGTCAAGTCAAAATGTGACTGAAAAAGTAAAGTTGTGTTAAAAATAAGGCTTTTTATGTTCAAAAAGTGTTCATGTCTAAATTAAAGAAAATGGTTTAAAAGTAGAATACAATATTACCTGAATTCAGTAACAGTCGTATGAACGAAACTAAGCCCATATCTTTGTCGGAAGATTGTGTAACACTGTAAGGAGTAGGGGAGAGAAGAGACAACTTTAATAGACTATCAAATAGTATGAGATATTTTACAAACAGAATATATATAACATTATTAGGCCTATTTATTTTAACAATCCCTTGTTCCCAAAGCTCAACGCTCATCAAGCCTAAAGTCATTGTCACCTGAACCTCAGGTAAAGTCAATTACCACATCAACAAAGACACAAATGAATGGTCATATCTGGATTTCGAGGACTTACAATTGTAGTAATGGTTACTGATAGTGTTTTGAATTCTGTGCTTTGAGGGTCAGTCAAGGCTGGTACAAAAACTTGCTGCAAGGTGACTTGTAATTCCACCACTGGAGGAGGTGCCGTTGTTATGGCAATTGTAGCAGGAACAGTTGTTGTAGCAGGGGCATCTGAAATTAATAAAAAATGACACTCTTTTAGAATTTGAAAGGTGCTCCAAGTGTGCTTAAACTGTACTGGTGATGTACTAGTGTGTACAACTTGATAACGTGGGATGTTGGGGGGAGGACAGTGAAATGTTGCTGATGTAGCCGCAATTGTTTGATCAATTCCTCAGCGTGATTTATCTTCAAAGGTGCCACAACTGAACATTAAATGTCAATGGATATTTTTGGAGCACCTATTGATTGGGTTTGCTTACTTATCACAGTGATGGAGTTCAGATCCACAGAGACGTTGAAGGTAGAGTTTGGATTGGTCAAAGCCTCTTTCAATGTATCAACAATGTCACTGCCCTTGGGGATAGGTACAGTGGAGGTCGCATTGAACTCCAGTTCCAAATCCACCTCTGTGTAAGGATCCTGACCGAGACGGGGCACAGGTCTGCAAAGGATCAAAAAGTTCATAGGTCAGAGTCAATTTAAAATGTGACTGAAAAAGTAAAGTTGTGTTAAAAAAAAGGCTTTTTATGTTCAAAAAACTTTCATGTCTAAATTAAAGAAAATGGTTTAAAAGTAGAATACAATATTACCGGAATTGAGTAACTGTCGTCTGAACGAAACTAAGCCCATATCTTTGTCGGAAGATTGTGTAACACTGTAAGGAGTAGGGGAGAGAAGAGACAACTTTAATAGACTATCAAATAGTATGAGATATTTTACAAACAGAATATATATATAACATTATTAGGCCTATTTATTTTAACAATCCCTTGTTCCCCAAGCTCAACGCTCATCAAGCCTAAAGTCATTGTCACTTGAACCTTAGGTAAAGTCAATTACCACATCAACAAAGACACAAATGAATGGTCATATCTGGATTGCGAGGACTTACAATTGTAGTAATGGTTACTGATAGTGTTTTGAATTCTGTGCTTTGAGGGTCAGTCAAGGCTGGTACAAAAACTTGCTGCAAGGTGACTTGCAATTCCACCACTGGAGGAGGTGCTGTTGTTATGGCAATTGTAGCAGGAACAGTTGTTGTAGCAGGGGCATCTGAAATTAATAAAACATGACACTCTTTTAGAATTTGAAAGGTGCTCCAAGTGTGCTTAAACTGTACTGGTGATGTACTAGTGTGTACAACTTGATAACGTGAGATGTTGGGAGGAGGACAGTGAAATGTTGCTGATGTAGCCGCAATTGTTTGATCAATTCCTCATCGTGATTTAACTTCAAAGGTGCCACAACTGAACATTAAATGTCAATGGATATTTTTGGAGCACCTATTGATTGGGTTTGCTTACTTATCACAGTGATGGAGTTCAGATCCACAGAGACGTTGAAGGTAGAGTTTGGATTGGTCAAAGCCTCTTTCAATGTATCAACAATGTCACTGCCCTTGGGGATAGGTACAGTGGAGGTCGCATTGAACTCCAGTTCCAGCTCCACCTCTGTGTAAGGATCCTGACCGAGACGGGGCACAGGTCTGCAAAGGATCAAAAAGTTCATAGGTCAGAGTCAAGTCAAAATGTGACTGAAAAAGTAAAGTTGTGTTAAAAATAAGGCTTTTTATGTTCAAAAAGTGTTCATGTCTAAATTAAAGAAAATGGTTTAAAAGTAGAATACAATATTACCTGAATTGAGTAACTGTAGTCTGAACGAAACTAAGCCCATATCTTTGTCGGAAGATTGTGTAACACTGTAAGGAGTAGGGGAGAGAAGAGACAACTTTAATAGACTATCAAATAGTATGAGATATTTTACAAACAGAATATATATAACATTATTAGGCCTATTTATTTTAACAATCCCTTGTTCCCCAAGCTCAACGCTCATCAAGCCTAAAGTCATTGTCACCTGAACCTTAGGTAAAGTCAATTACCACATCAACAAAGACACAAATGAATGGTCATATCTGGATTTTGAGGACTTACAATTGTAGTAATGGTTACTGATAGTGTTTTGAATTCTGTGCTTTGAGGGTCAGTCAAGGCTGGTACAAAAACTTGCTGCAAGGTGACTTGTAATTCCACCACTGGAGGAGGTGCCGTTGTTATGGCAATTGTAGCAGGAACAGTTGTTGTAGCAGGGGCATCTGAAATTAATAAAAAATTACACTCTTTTAGAATTTGAAAGGTGCTCCAAGTGTGCTTAAACTGTACTGGTGATGTACTAGTGTGTACAACTTGATAACGTGGGATGTTGGGGGGAGGACAGTGAAATGTTGCTGATGTAGCCGCAATTGTTTGATCAATTCCTCATCGTGATTTAACTTCAAAGGTGCCACAACTGAACATTAAATGTCAATGGATATTTTTGGAGCACCTATTGATTGGGTTTGCTTACTTATCACAGTGATGGAGTTCAGATCCACAGAGACGTTGAAGGTAGAGTTTGGATTGGTCAAAGCCTCTTTCAATGTATCAACAATGTCACTGCCCTTGGGGATAGGTACAGTGGAGGTCGCATTGAACTCCAGTTCCAGCTCCACCTCTGTGTAAGGATCCTGACCGAGACGGGGCACAGGTCTGCAAAGGATCAAAAAGTTCATAGGTCAGAGTCAATTTAAAATGTGACTGAAAAAGTAAAGTTGTGTTAAAAATAAGGCTTTTTATGTTCAAAAAACTTTCATGTCTAAATTAAAGAAAATGGTTTAAAAGTAGAATACAATATTACCGGAATTGAGTAACTGTCGTCTGAACGAAACTAAGCCCATATCTTTGTCGGAAGATTGTGTAACACTGTAAGGAGTAGGGGAGAGAAGAGACAACTTTAATAGACTATCAAATAGTATGAGATATTTTACAAACAGAATATATATATAACATTATTAGGCCTATTTATTTTAACAATCCCTTGTTCCCCAAGCTCAACGCTCATCAAGCCTAAAGTCATTGTCACTTGAACCTTAGGTAAAGTCAATTACCACATCAACAAAGACACAAATGAATGGTCATATCTGGATTGCGAGGACTTACAATTGTAGTAATGGTTACTGATAGTGTTTTGAATTCTGTGCTTTGAGGGTCAGTCAAGGCTGGTACAAAAACTTGCTGCAAGGTGACTTGCAATTCCACCACTGGAGGAGGTGCTGTTGTTATGGCAATTGTAGCAGGAACAGTTGTTGTAGCAGGGGCATCTGAAATTAATAAAACATGACACTCTTTTAGAATTTGAAAGGTGCTCCAAGTGTGCTTAAACTGTACTGGTGATGTACTAGTGTGTACAACTTGATAACGTGAGATGTTGGGAGGAGGACAGTGAAATGTTGCTGATGTAGCCGCAATTGTTTGATCAATTCCTCATCGTGATTTAACTTCAAAGGTGCCACAACTGAACAATAAATGTCAATGGATATTTTTGGAGCACCTATTGATTGGGTTTGCTTACTTATCACAGTGATGGAGTTCAGATCCACAGAGACGTTGAAGGTAGAGTTTGGATTGGTCAAAGCCTCTTTCAATGTATCAACAATGTCACTGCCCTTGGGGATAGGTACAGTGGAGGTCGCATTGAACTCCAGTTCCAGCTCCACCTCTGTGTAAGGATCCTGACCGAGACGGGGCACAGGTCTGCAAAGGATCAAAAAGTTCATAGGTCAGAGTCAAGTCAAAATGTGACAGAAAAAGTAAAGTTGTGTTAAAAATAAGGCTTTTTATGTTCAAAAAGTGTTCATGTCTAAATTAAAGAAAATGGTTTAAAAGTAGAATACAATATTACCTGAATTGAGTAACTGTAGTCTGAACGAAACTAAGCCCATATCTTTGTCGGAAGATTGTGTAACACTGTAAGGAGTAGGGGAGAGAAGAGACAACTTTAATAGACTATCAAATAGTATGAGATATTTTACAAACAGAATATATATAACATTATTAGGCCTATTTATTTTAACAATCCCTTGTTCCCCAAGCTCAACGCTCATCAAGCCTAAAGTCATTGTCACTTGAACCTTAGGTAAAGTCAATTACCACATCAACAAAGACACAAATGAATGGTCATATCTGGATTTCGAGGACTTACAATTGTAGTAATGGTTACTGATAGTGTTTTGAATTCTGTGCTTTGAGGGTCAGTCAAGGCTGGTACAAAAACTTGCTGCAAGGTGACTTGTAATTCCACCACTGGAGGAGGTGCCGTTGTTATGGCAATTGTAGCAGGAACAGTTGTTGTAGCAGGGGCATCTGAAATTAATAAAACATGACACTCTTTTAGAATTTGAAAGGTGCTCCAAGTGTGCTTAAACTGTACTGGTGATGTACTAGTGTGTACAACTTGATAACGTGGGATGTTGGGGGGAGGACAGTGAAATGTTGCTGATGTAGCCGCAATTGTTTGATCAATTCCTCAGCGTGATTTATCTTCAAAGGTGCCACAACTGAACATTAAATGTCAATGGATATTTTTGGAGCACCTATTGATTGGGTTTGCTTACTTATCACAGTGATGGAGTTCAGATCCACAGAGACGTTGAAGGTAGAGTTTGGATTGGTCAAAGCCTCTTTCAATGTATCAACAATGTCACTGCCCTTGGGGATAGGTACAGTGGAGGTCGCATTGAACTCCAGTTCCAAATCCACCTCTGTGTAAGCATCCTGACCGAGACGGGGCACAGGTCTGCAAAGGATCAAAAAGTTCATAGGTCAGAGTCAAGTCAAAATGTGACAGAAAAAGTAAAGTTGTGTTAAAAATAAGGCTTTTTATGTTCAAAAAGTGTTCATGTCTAAATTAAAGAAAATGGTTTAAAAGTAGAATACAATATTACCTGAATTGAGTAACTGTAGTCTGAACGAAACTAAGCCCATATCTTTGTCGGAAGATTGTGTAACACTGTAAGGAGTAGGGGAGAGAAGAGACAACTTTAATAGACTATCAAATAGTATGAGATATTTTACAAACAGAATATATATATAACATTATTAGGCCTATTTATTTTAACAATCCCTTGTTCCCCAAGCTCAACGCTCATCAAGCCTAAAGTCATTGTCACTTGAACCTTAGGTAAAGTCAATTACCACATCAACAAAGACACAAATGAATGGTCATATCTGGATTGCGAGGACTTACAATTGTAGTAATGGTTACTGATAGTGTTTTGAATTCTGTGCTTTGAGGGTCAGTCAAGGCTGGTACAAAAACTTGCTGCAAGGTGACTTGCAATTCCACCACTGGAGGAGGTGCTGTTGTTATGGCAATTGTAGCAGGAACAGTTGTTGTAGCAGGGGCATCTGAAATTAATAAAACATGACACTCTTTTAGAATTTGAAAGGTGCTCCAAGTGTGCTTAAACTGTACTGGTGATGTACTAGTGTGTACAACTTGATAACGTGGGATGTTGGGGGGAGGACAGTGAAATGTTGCTGATGTAGCCGCAATTGTTTGATCAATTCCTCATCGTGATTTAACTTCAAAGGTGCCACAACTGAACATTAAATGTCAATGGATATTTTTGGAGCACCTATTGATTGGGTTTGCTTACTTATCACAGTGATGGAGTTCAGATCCACAGAGACGTTGAAGGTAGAGTTTGGATTGGTCAAAGCCTCTTTCAATGTATCAACAATGTCACTGCCCTTGGGGATAGGTACAGTGGAGGTCGCATTGAACTCCAGTTCCAGCTCCACCTCTGTGTAAGGATCCTGACCGAGACGGGGCACAGGTCTGCAAAGGATCAAAAAGTTCATAGGTCAGAGTCAATTTAAAATGTGACTGAAAAAGTAAAGTTGTGTTAAAAATAAGGCTTTTTATGTTCAAAAAACTTTCATGTCTAAATTAAAGAAAATGGTTTAAAAGTAGAATACAATATTACCGGAATTGAGTAACTGTCGTCTGAACGAAACTAAGCCCATATCTTTGTCGGAAGATTGTGTAACACTGTAAGGAGTAGGGGAGAGAAGAGACAACTTTAATAGACTATCAAATAGTATGAGATATTTTACAAACAGAATATATATATAACATTATTAGGCCTATTTATTTTAACAATCCCTTGTTCCCCAAGCTCAACGCTCATCAAGCCTAAAGTCATTGTCACTTGAACCTTAGGTAAAGTCAATTACCACATCAACAAAGACACAAATGAATGGTCATATCTGGATTGCGAGGACTTACAATTGTAGTAATGGTTACTGATAGTGTTTTGAATTCTGTGCTTTGAGGGTCAGTCAAGGCTGGTACAAAAACTTGCTGCAAGGTGACTTGCAATTCCACCACTGGAGGAGGTGCTGTTGTTATGGCAATTGTAGCAGGAACAGTTGTTGTAGCAGGGGCATCTGAAATTAATAAAACATGACACTCTTTTAGAATTTGAAAGGTGCTCCAAGTGTGCTTAAACTGTACTGGTGATGTACTAGTGTGTACAACTTGATAACGTGAGATGTTGGGAGGAGGACAGTGAAATGTTGCTGATGTAGCCGCAATTGTTTGATCAATTCCTCATCGTGATTTAACTTCAAAGGTGCCACAACTGAACAATAAATGTCAATGGATATTTTTGGAGCACCTATTGATTGGGTTTGCTTACTTATCACAGTGATGGAGTTCAGATCCACAGAGACGTTGAAGGTAGAGTTTGGATTGGTCAAAGCCTCTTTCAATGTATCAACAATGTCACTGCCCTTGGGGATAGGTACAGTGGAGGTCGCATTGAACTCCAGTTCCAGCTCCACCTCTGTGTAAGGATCCTGACCGAGACGGGGCACAGGTCTGCAAAGGATCAAAAAGTTCATAGGTCAGAGTCAAGTCAAAATGTGACAGAAAAAGTAAAGTTGTGTTAAAAATAAGGCTTTTTATGTTCAAAAAGTGTTCATGTCTAAATTAAAGAAAATGGTTTAAAAGTAGAATACAATATTACCTGAATTGAGTAACTGTAGTCTGAACGAAACTAAGCCCATATCTTTGTCGGAAGATTGTGTAACACTGTAAGGAGTAGGGGAGAGAAGAGACAACTTTAATAGACTATCAAATAGTATGAGATATTTTACAAACAGAATATATATAACATTATTAGGCCTATTTATTTTAACAATCCCTTGTTCCCCAAGCTCAACGCTCATCAAGCCTAAAGTCATTGTCACTTGAACCTTAGGTAAAGTCAATTACCACATCAACAAAGACACAAATGAATGGTCATATCTGGATTTCGAGGACTTACAATTGTAGTAATGGTTACTGATAGTGTTTTGAATTCTGTGCTTTGAGGGTCAGTCAAGGCTGGTACAAAAACTTGCTGCAAGGTGACTTGTAATTCCACCACTGGAGGAGGTGCCGTTGTTATGGCAATTGTAGCAGGAACAGTTGTTGTAGCAGGGGCATCTGAAATTAATAAAACATGACACTCTTTTAGAATTTGAAAGGTGCTCCAAGTGTGCTTAAACTGTACTGGTGATGTACTAGTGTGTACAACTTGATAACGTGGGATGTTGGGGGGAGGACAGTGAAATGTTGCTGATGTAGCCGCAATTGTTTGATCAATTCCTCAGCGTGATTTATCTTCAAAGGTGCCACAACTGAACATTAAATGTCAATGGATATTTTTGGAGCACCTATTGATTGGGTTTGCTTACTTATCACAGTGATGGAGTTCAGATCCACAGAGACGTTGAAGGTAGAGTTTGGATTGGTCAAAGCCTCTTTCAATGTATCAACAATGTCACTGCCCTTGGGGATAGGTACAGTGGAGGTCGCATTGAACTCCAGTTCCAAATCCACCTCTGTGTAAGCATCCTGACCGAGACGGGGCACAGGTCTGCAAAGGATCAAAAAGTTCATAGGTCAGAGTCAAGTCAAAATGTGACAGAAAAAGTAAAGTTGTGTTAAAAATAAGGCTTTTTATGTTCAAAAAGTGTTCATGTCTAAATTAAAGAAAATGGTTTAAAAGTAGAATACAATATTACCTGAATTGAGTAACTGTAGTCTGAACGAAACTAAGCCCATATCTTTGTCGGAAGATTGTGTAACACTGTAAGGAGTAGGGGAGAGAAGAGACAACTTTAATAGACTATCAAATAGTATGAGATATTTTACAAACAGAATATATATATAACATTATTAGGCCTATTTATTTTAACAATCCCTTGTTCCCCAAGCTCAACGCTCATCAAGCCTAAAGTCATTGTCACTTGAACCTTAGGTAAAGTCAATTACCACATCAACAAAGACACAAATGAATGGTCATATCTGGATTGCGAGGACTTACAATTGTAGTAATGGTTACTGATAGTGTTTTGAATTCTGTGCTTTGAGGGTCAGTCAAGGCTGGTACAAAAACTTGCTGCAAGGTGACTTGCAATTCCACCACTGGAGGAGGTGCTGTTGTTATGGCAATTGTAGCAGGAACAGTTGTTGTAGCAGGGGCATCTGAAATTAATAAAACATGACACTCTTTTAGAATTTGAAAGGTGCTCCAAGTGTGCTTAAACTGTACTGGTGATGTACTAGTGTGTACAACTTGATAACGTGGGATGTTGGGGGGAGGACAGTGAAATGTTGCTGATGTAGCCGCAATTGTTTGATCAATTCCTCATCATGATTTAACTTCAAAGGTGCCACAACTGAACATTAAATGTCAATGGATATTTTTGGAGCACCTATTGATTGGGTTTGCTTACTTATCACAGTGATGGAGTTCAGATCCACAGAGACGTTGAAGGTAGAGTTTGGATTGGTCAAAGCCTCTTTCAATGTATCAACAATGTCACTGCCCTTGGGGATAGGTACAGTGGAGGTCGCATTGAACTCCAGTTCCAGCTCCACCTCTGTGTAAGGATCCTGACCGAGACGGGGCACAGGTCTGCAAAGGATCAAAAAGTTCATAGGTCAGAGTCAATTTAAAATGTGACTGAAAAAGTAAATTTGTGTTAAAAATAAGGCTTTTTATGTTCAAAAAACTTTCATGTCTAAATTAAAGAAAATGGTTTAAAAGTAGAATACAATATTACCGGAATTGAGTAACTGTCGTCTGAATGAAACTAAGCCCATATCTTTGTCGGAAGATTGTGTAACACTGTAAGGAGTAGGGGAGAGAAGAGACAACTTTAATAGACTATCAAATAGTATGAGATATTTTACAAACTGAATATATATAACATTATTAGGCCTATTTATTTTAACAATCCCTTGTTCCCCAAGCTCAACGCTCATCAAGCCTAAAGTCATTGTCACTTGAACCTTAGGTAAAGTCAATTACCACATCAACAAAGACACAAATGAATGGTCATATCTGGATTTCGAGGACTTACAATTGTAGTAATGGTTACTGATAGTGTTTTGAATTCTGTGCTTTGAGGGTCAGTCAAGGCTGGTACAAAAACTTGCTGCAAGGTGACTTGTAATTCCACCACTGGAGGAGGTGCCGTTGTTATGGCAATTGTAGCAGGAACAGTTGTTGTAGCAGGGGCATCTGAAATTAATAAAAAATTACACTCTTTTAGAATTTGAAAGGTGCTCCAAGTGTGCTTAAACTGTACTGGTGATGTACTAGTGTGTACAACTTGATAACGTGAGATGTTGGGAGGAGGACAGTGAAATGTTGCTGATGTAGCCGCAATTGTTTGATCAATTCCTCATCGTGATTTAACTTCAAAGGTGCCACAACTGAACATTAAATGTCAATGGATATTTTTGGAGCACCTATTGATTGGGTTTGCTTACTTATCACAGTGATGGAGTTCAGATCCACAGAGACGTTGAAGGTAGAGTTTGGATTGGTCAAAGCCTCTTTCAATGTATCAACAATGTCACTGCCCTTGGGGATAGGTACAGTGGAGGTCGCATTGAACTCCAGTTCCAGCTCCACCTCTGTGTAAGGATCCTGACCGAGACGGGGCACAGGTCTGCAAAGGATCAAAAAGTTCATAGGTCAGAGTCAAGTCAAAATGTGACTGAAAAAGTAAAGTTGTGTTAAAAATAAGGCTTTTTATGTTCAAAAAGTGTTCATGTCTAAATTAAAGAAAATGGTTTAAAAGTAGAATACAATATTACCTGAATTGAGTAACTGTAGTCTGAACGAAACTAAGCCCATATCTTTGTCGGAAGATTGTGTAACACTGTAAGGAGTAGGGGAGAGAAGAGACAACTTTAATAGACTATCAAATAGTATGAGATATTTTACAAACAGAATATATATAACATTATTAGGCCTATTTATTTTAACAATCCCTTGTTCCCCAAGCTCAACGCTCATCAAGCCTAAAGTCATTGTCACCTGAACCTTAGGTAAAGTCAATTACCACATCAACAAAGACACAAATGAATGGTCATATCTGGATTTTGAGGACTTACAATTGTAGTAATGGTTACTGATAGTGTTTTGAATTCTGTGCTTTGAGGGTCAGTCAAGGCTGGTACAAAAACTTGCTGCAAGGTGACTTGTAATTCCACCACTGGAGGAGGTGCCGTTGTTATGGCAATTGTAGCAGGAACAGTTGTTGTAGCAGGGGCATCTGAAATTAATAAAAAATTACACTCTTTTAGAATTTGAAAGGTGCTCCAAGTGTGCTTAAACTGTACTGGTGATGTACTAGTGTGTACAACTTGATAACGTGGGATGTTGGGGGGAGGACAGTGAAATGTTGCTGATGTAGCCGCAATTGTTTGATCAATTCCTCATCGTGATTTAACTTCAAAGGTGCCACAACTGAACATTAAATGTCAATGGATATTTTTGGAGCACCTATTGATTGGGTTTGCTTACTTATCACAGTGATGGAGTTCAGATCCACAGAGACGTTGAAGGTAGAGTTTGGATTGGTCAAAGCCTCTTTCAATGTATCAACAATGTCACTGCCCTTGGGGATAGGTACAGTGGAGGTCGCATTGAACTCCAGTTCCAGCTCCACCTCTGTGTAAGGATCCTGACCGAGACGGGGCACAGGTCTGCAAAGGATCAAAAAGTTCATAGGTCAGAGTCAATTTAAAATGTGACTGAAAAAGTAAAGTTGTGTTAAAAATAAGGCTTTTTATGTTCAAAAAACTTTCATGTCTAAATTAAAGAAAATGGTTTAAAAGTAGAATACAATATTACCGGAATTGAGTAACTGTCGTCTGAACGAAACTAAGCCCATATCTTTGTCGGAAGATTGTGTAACACTGTAAGGAGTAGGGGAGAGAAGAGACAACTTTAATAGACTATCAAATAGTATGAGATATTTTACAAACAGAATATATATATAACATTATTAGGCCTATTTATTTTAACAATCCCTTGTTCCCCAAGCTCAACGCTCATCAAGCCTAAAGTCATTGTCACTTGAACCTTAGGTAAAGTCAATTACCACATCAACAAAGACACAAATGAATGGTCATATCTGGATTGCGAGGACTTACAATTGTAGTAATGGTTACTGATAGTGTTTTGAATTCTGTGCTTTGAGGGTCAGTCAAGGCTGGTACAAAAACTTGCTGCAAGGTGACTTGCAATTCCACCACTGGAGGAGGTGCTGTTGTTATGGCAATTGTAGCAGGAACAGTTGTTGTAGCAGGGGCATCTGAAATTAATAAAACATGACACTCTTTTAGAATTTGAAAGGTGCTCCAAGTGTGCTTAAACTGTACTGGTGATGTACTAGTGTGTACAACTTGATAACGTGAGATGTTGGGAGGAGGACAGTGAAATGTTGCTGATGTAGCCGCAATTGTTTGATCAATTCCTCATCGTGATTTAACTTCAAAGGTGCCACAACTGAACAATAAATGTCAATGGATATTTTTGGAGCCCCTATTGATTGGGTTTGCTTACTTATCACAGTGATGGAGTTCAGATCCACAGAGACGTTGAAGGTAGAGTTTGGATTGGTCAAAGCCTCTTTCAATGTATCAACAATGTCACTGCCCTTGGGGATAGGTACAGTGGAGGTCGCATTGAACTCCAGTTCCAGCTCCACCTCTGTGTAAGGATCCTGACCGAGACGGGGCACAGGTCTGCAAAGGATCAAAAAGTTCATAGGTCAGAGTCAAGTCAAAATGTGACAGAAAAAGTAAAGTTGTGTTAAAAATAAGGCTTTTTATGTTCAAAAAGTGTTCATGTCTAAATTAAAGAAAATGGTTTAAAAGTAGAATACAATATTACCTGAATTGAGTAACTGTAGTCTGAACGAAACTAAGCCCATATCTTTGTCGGAAGATTGTGTAACACTGTAAGGAGTAGGGGAGAGAAGAGACAACTTTAATAGACTATCAAATAGTATGAGATATTTTACAAACAGAATATATATAACATTATTAGGCCTATTTATTTTAACAATCCCTTGTTCCCCAAGCTCAACGCTCATCAAGCCTAAAGTCATTGTCACTTGAACCTTAGGTAAAGTCAATTACCACATCAACAAAGACACAAATGAATGGTCATATCTGGATTTCGAGGACTTACAATTGTAGTAATGGTTACTGATAGTGTTTTGAATTCTGTGCTTTGAGGGTCAGTCAAGGCTGGTACAAAAACTTGCTGCAAGGTGACTTGTAATTCCACCACTGGAGGAGGTGCCGTTGTTATGGCAATTGTAGCAGGAACAGTTGTTGTAGCAGGGGCATCTGAAATTAATAAAACATGACACTCTTTTAGAATTTGAAAGGTGCTCCAAGTGTGCTTAAACTGTACTGGTGATGTACTAGTGTGTACAACTTGATAACGTGGGATGTTGGGGGGAGGACAGTGAAATGTTGCTGATGTAGCCGCAATTGTTTGATCAATTCCTCAGCGTGATTTATCTTCAAAGGTGCCACAACTGAACATTAAATGTCAATGGATATTTTTGGAGCACCTATTGATTGGGTTTGCTTACTTATCACAGTGATGGAGTTCAGATCCACAGAGACGTTGAAGGTAGAGTTTGGATTGGTCAAAGCCTCTTTCAATGTATCAACAATGTCACTGCCCTTGGGGATAGGTACAGTGGAGGTCGCATTGAACTCCAGTTCCAAATCCACCTCTGTGTAAGCATCCTGACCGAGACGGGGCACAGGTCTGCAAAGGATCAAAAAGTTCATAGGTCAGAGTCAAGTCAAAATGTGACAGAAAAAGTAAAGTTGTGTTAAAAATAAGGCTTTTTATGTTCAAAAAGTGTTCATGTCTAAATTAAAGAAAATGGTTTAAAAGTAGAATACAATATTACCTGAATTGAGTAACTGTAGTCTGAACGAAACTAAGCCCATATCTTTGTCGGAAGATTGTGTAACACTGTAAGGAGTAGGGGAGAGAAGAGACAACTTTAATAGACTATCAAATAGTATGAGATATTTTACAAACAGAATATATATATAACATTATTAGGCCTATTTATTTTAACAATCCCTTGTTCCCCAAGCTCAACGCTCATCAAGCCTAAAGTCATTGTCACTTGAACCTTAGGTAAAGTCAATTACCACATCAACAAAGACACAAATGAATGGTCATATCTGGATTGCGAGGACTTACAATTGTAGTAATGGTTACTGATAGTGTTTTGAATTCTGTGCTTTGAGGGTCAGTCAAGGCTGGTACAAAAACTTGCTGCAAGGTGACTTGCAATTCCACCACTGGAGGAGGTGCTGTTGTTATGGCAATTGTAGCAGGAACAGTTGTTGTAGCAGGGGCATCTGAAATTAATAAAACATGACACTCTTTTAGAATTTGAAAGGTGCTCCAAGTGTGCTTAAACTGTACTGGTGATGTACTAGTGTGTACAACTTGATAACGTGGGATGTTGGGGGGAGGACAGTGAAATGTTGCTGATGTAGCCGCAATTGTTTGATCAATTCCTCATCATGATTTAACTTCAAAGGTGCCACAACTGAACATTAAATGTCAATGGATATTTTTGGAGCACCTATTGATTGGGTTTGCTTACTTATCACAGTGATGGAGTTCAGATCCACAGAGACGTTGAAGGTAGAGTTTGGATTGGTCAAAGCCTCTTTCAATGTATCAACAATGTCACTGCCCTTGGGGATAGGTACAGTGGAGGTCGCATTGAACTCCAGTTCCAGCTCCACCTCTGTGTAAGGATCCTGACCGAGACGGGGCACAGGTCTGCAAAGGATCAAAAAGTTCATAGGTCAGAGTCAATTTAAAATGTGACTGAAAAAGTAAATTTGTGTTAAAAATAAGGCTTTTTATGTTCAAAAAACTTTCATGTCTAAATTAAAGAAAATGGTTTAAAAGTAGAATACAATATTACCTGAATTGAGTAACTGTAGTCTGAACGAAACTAAGCCCATATCTTTGTCGGAAGATTGTGTAACACTGTAAGGAGTAGGGGAGAGAAGAGACAACTTTAATAGACTATCAAATAGTATGAGATATTTTACAAACAGAATATATATAACATTATTAGGCCTATTTATTTTAACAATCCCTTGTTCCCCAAGCTCAACGCTCATCAAGCCTAAAGTCATTGTCACCTGAACCTTAGGTAAAGTCAATTACCACATCAACAAAGACACAAATGAATGGTCATATCTGGATTTTGAGGACTTACAATTGTAGTAATGGTTACTGATAGTGTTTTGAATTCTGTGCTTTGAGGGTCAGTCAAGGCTGGTACAAAAACTTGCTGCAAGGTGACTTGTAATTCCACCACTGGAGGAGGTGCCGTTGTTATGGCAATTGTAGCAGGAACAGTTGTTGTAGCAGGGGCATCTGAAATTAATAAAAAATTACACTCTTTTAGAATTTGAAAGGTGCTCCAAGTGTGCTTAAACTGTACTGGTGATGTACTAGTGTGTACAACTTGATAACGTGGGATGTTGGGGGGAGGACAGTGAAATGTTGCTGATGTAGCCGCAATTGTTTGATCAATTCCTCATCGTGATTTAACTTCAAAGGTGCCACAACTGAACATTAAATGTCAATGGATATTTTTGGAGCACCTATTGATTGGGTTTGCTTACTTATCACAGTGATGGAGTTCAGATCCACAGAGACGTTGAAGGTAGAGTTTGGATTGGTCAAAGCCTCTTTCAATGTATCAACAATGTCACTGCCCTTGGGGATAGGTACAGTGGAGGTCGCATTGAACTCCAGTTCCAGCTCCACCTCTGTGTAAGGATCCTGACCGAGACGGGGCACAGGTCTGCAAAGGATCAAAAAGTTCATAGGTCAGAGTCAATTTAAAATGTGACTGAAAAAGTAAAGTTGTGTTAAAAATAAGGCTTTTTATGTTCAAAAAACTTTCATGTCTAAATTAAAGAAAATGGTTTAAAAGTAGAATACAATATTACCGGAATTGAGTAACTGTCGTCTGAACGAAACTAAGCCCATATCTTTGTCGGAAGATTGTGTAACACTGTAAGGAGTAGGGGAGAGAAGAGACAACTTTAATAGACTATCAAATAGTATGAGATATTTTACAAACAGAATATATATATAACATTATTAGGCCTATTTATTTTAACAATCCCTTGTTCCCCAAGCTCAACGCTCATCAAGCCTAAAGTCATTGTCACTTGAACCTTAGGTAAAGTCAATTACCACATCAACAAAGACACAAATGAATGGTCATATCTGGATTGCGAGGACTTACAATTGTAGTAATGGTTACTGATAGTGTTTTGAATTCTGTGCTTTGAGGGTCAGTCAAGGCTGGTACAAAAACTTGCTGCAAGGTGACTTGCAATTCCACCACTGGAGGAGGTGCTGTTGTTATGGCAATTGTAGCAGGAACAGTTGTTGTAGCAGGGGCATCTGAAATTAATAAAAAATTACACTCTTTTAGAATTTGAAAGGTGCTCCAAGTGTGCTTAAACTGTACTGGTGATGTACTAGTGTGTACAACTTGATAACGTGAGATGTTGGGAGGAGGACAGTGAAATGTTGCTGATGTAGCCGCAATTGTTTGATCAATTCCTCATCGTGATTTAACTTCAAAGGTGCCACAACTGAACATTAAATGTCAATGGATATTTTTGGAGCACCTATTGATTGGGTTTGCTTACTTATCACAGTGATGGAGTTCAGATCCACAGAGACGTTGAAGGTAGAGTTTGGATTGGTCAAAGCCTCTTTCAATGTATCAACAATGTCACTGCCCTTGGGGATAGGTACAGTGGAGGTCGCATTGAACTCCAGTTCCAGCTCCACCTCTGTGTAAGGATCCTGACCGAGACGGGGCACAGGTCTGCAAAGGATCAAAAAGTTCATAGGTCAGAGTCAAGTCAAAATGTGACTGAAAAAGTAAAGTTGTGTTAAAAATAAGGCTTTTTATGTTCAAAAAGTGTTCATGTCTAAATTAAAGAAAATGGTTTAAAAGTAGAATACAATATTACCTGAATTGAGTAACTGTAGTCTGAACGAAACTAAGCCCATATCTTTGTCGGAAGATTGTGTAACACTGTAAGGAGTAGGGGAGAGAAGAGACAACTTTAATAGACTATCAAATAGTATGAGATATTTTACAAACAGAATATATATAACATTATTAGGCCTATTTATTTTAACAATCCCTTGTTCCCCAAGCTCAACGCTCATCAAGCCTAAAGTCATTGTCACCTGAACCTTAGGTAAAGTCAATTACCACATCAACAAAGACACAAATGAATGGTCATATCTGGATTTTGAGGACTTACAATTGTAGTAATGGTTACTGATAGTGTTTTGAATTCTGTGCTTTGAGGGTCAGTCAAGGCTGGTACAAAAACTTGCTGCAAGGTGACTTGTAATTCCACCACTGGAGGAGGTGCCGTTGTTATGGCAATTGTAGCAGGAACAGTTGTTGTAGCAGGGGCATCTGAAATTAATAAAAAATTACACTCTTTTAGAATTTGAAAGGTGCTCCAAGTGTGCTTAAACTGTACTGGTGATGTACTAGTGTGTACAACTTGATAACGTGGGATGTTGGGGGGAGGACAGTGAAATGTTGCTGATGTAGCCGCAATTGTTTGATCAATTCCTCATCGTGATTTAACTTCAAAGGTGCCACAACTGAACATTAAATGTCAATGGATATTTTTGGAGCACCTATTGATTGGGTTTGCTTACTTATCACAGTGATGGAGTTCAGATCCACAGAGACGTTGAAGGTAGAGTTTGGATTGGTCAAAGCCTCTTTCAATGTATCAACAATGTCACTGCCCTTGGGGATAGGTACAGTGGAGGTCGCATTGAACTCCAGTTCCAGCTCCACCTCTGTGTAAGGATCCTGACCGAGACGGGGCACAGGTCTGCAAAGGATCAAAAAGTTCATAGGTCAGAGTCAATTTAAAATGTGACTGAAAAAGTAAAGTTGTGTTAAAAATAAGGCTTTTTATGTTCAAAAAACTTTCATGTCTAAATTAAAGAAAATGGTTTAAAAGTAGAATACAATATTACCGGAATTGAGTAACTGTCGTCTGAACGAAACTAAGCCCATATCTTTGTCGGAAGATTGTGTAACACTGTAAGGAGTAGGGGAGAGAAGAGACAACTTTAATAGACTATCAAATAGTATGAGATATTTTACAAACAGAATATATATATAACATTATTAGGCCTATTTATTTTAACAATCCCTTGTTCCCCAAGCTCAACGCTCATCAAGCCTAAAGTCATTGTCACTTGAACCTTAGGTAAAGTCAATTACCACATCAACAAAGACACAAATGAATGGTCATATCTGGATTGCGAGGACTTACAATTGTAGTAATGGTTACTGATAGTGTTTTGAATTCTGTGCTTTGAGGGTCAGTCAAGGCTGGTACAAAAACTTGCTGCAAGGTGACTTGCAATTCCACCACTGGAGGAGGTGCTGTTGTTATGGCAATTGTAGCAGGAACAGTTGTTGTAGCAGGGGCATCTGAAATTAATAAAACATGACACTCTTTTAGAATTTGAAAGGTGCTCCAAGTGTGCTTAAACTGTACTGGTGATGTACTAGTGTGCACAACTTGATAACGTGAGATGTTGGGAGGAGGACAGTGAAATGTTGCTGATGTAGCCGCAATTGTTTGATCAATTCCTCATCGTGATTTAACTTCAAAGGTGCCACAACTGAACATTAAATGTCAATGGATATTTTTGGAGCACCTATTGATTGGGTTTGCTTACTTATCACAGTGATGGAGTTCAGATCCACAGAGACGTTGAAGGTAGAGTTTGGATTGGTCAAAGCCTCTTTCAATGTATCAACAATGTCACTGCCCTTGGGGATAGGTACAGTGGAGGTCGCATTGAACTCCAGTTCCAGCTCCACCTCTGTGTAAGGATCCTGACCGAGACGGGGCACAGGTCTGCAAAGGATCAAAAAGTTCATAGGTCAGAGTCAAGTCAAAATGTGACTGAAAAAGTAAAGTTGTGTTAAAAATAAGGCTTTTTATGTTCAAAAAGTGTTCATGTCTAAATTAAAGAAAATGGTTTAAAAGTAGAATACAATATTACCTGAATTGAGTAACTGTAGTCTGAACGAAACTAAGCCCATATCTTTGTCGGAAGATTGTGTAACACTGTAAGGAGTAGGGGAGAGAAGAGACAACTTTAATAGACTATCAAATAGTATGAGATATTTTACAAACAGAATATATATAACATTATTAGGCCTATTTATTTTAACAATCCCTTGTTCCCCAAGCTCAACGCTCATCAAGCCTAAAGTCATTGTCACTTGAACCTTAGGTAAAGTCAATTACCACATCAACAAAGACACAAATGAATGGTCATATCTGGATTTTGAGGACTTACAATTGTAGTAATGGTTACTGATAGTGTTTTGAATTCTGTGCTTTGAGGGTCAGTCAAGGCTGGTACAAAAACTTGCTGCAAGGTGACTTGTAATTCCACCACTGGAGGAGGTGCCGTTGTTATGGCAATTGTAGCAGGAACAGTTGTTGTAGCAGGGGCATCTGAAATTAATAAAAAATTACACTCTTTTAGAATTTGAAAGGTGCTCCAAGTGTGCTTAAACTGTACTGGTGATGTACTAGTGTGTACAACTTGATAACGTGGGATGTTGGGGGGAGGACAGTGAAATGTTGCTGATGTAGCCGCAATTGTTTGATCAATTCCTCAGCGTGATTTATCTTCAAAGGTGCCACAACTGAACATTAAATGTCAATGGATATTTTTGGAGCACCTATTGATTGGGTTTGCTTACTTATCACAGTGATGGAGTTCAGATCCACAGAGACGTTGAAGGTAGAGTTTGGATTGGTCAAAGCCTCTTTCAATGTATCAACAATGTCACTGCCCTTGGGGATCGGTACAGTGGAGGTCGCATTGAACTCCAGTTCCAGCTCCACCTCTGTGTAAGGATCCTGACCGAGACGGGGCACAGGTCTGCAAAGGATCAAAAAGTTCATAGGTCAGAGTCAAGTCAAAATGTGACTGAAAAAGTAAAGTTGTGTTAAAAATAAGGCTTTTTATGTTCAAAAAGCGTTCATGTCTAAATTAAAGAAAATGGTTTAAAAGTAGAATACAATATTACCTGAATTGAGTAACTGTCGTCTGAACGAAACTAAGCCCATATCTTTGTCGGAAGATTGTGTAACACTGTAAGGAGTAGGGGAGAGAAGAGACAACTTTAATAGACTATCAAATAGTATGAGATATTTTACAAACAGAATATATATATAACATTATTAGGCCTATTTATTTTAACAATCCCTTGTTCCCCAAGCTCAACGCTCATCAAGCCTAAAGTCATTGTCACTTGAACCTTAGGTAAAGTCAATTACCACATCAACAAAGACACAAATGAATGGTCATATCTGGATTGCGAGGACTTACAATTGTAGTAATGGTTACTGATAGTGTTTTGAATTCTGTGCTTTGAGGGTCAGTCAAGGCTGGTACAAAAACTTGCTGCAAGGTGACTTGCAATTCCACCACTGGAGGAGGTGCTGTTGTTATGGCAATTGTAGCAGGAACAGTTGTTGTAGCAGGGGCATCTGAAATTAATAAAACATGACACTCTTTTAGAATTTGAAAGGTGCTCCAAGTGTGCTTAAACTGTACTGGTGATGTACTAGTGTGTACAACTTGATAACGTGGGATGTTGGGGGGAGGACAGTGAAATGTTGCTGATGTAGCCGCAATTGTTTGATCAATTCCTCATCGTGATTTAACTTCAAAGGTGCCACAACTGAACATTAAATGTCAATGGATATTTTTGGAGCACCTATTGATTGGGTTTGCTTACTTATCACAGTGATGGAGTTCAGATCCACAGAGATGTTGAAGGTAGAGTTTGGATTGGTCAAAGCCTCTTTCAATGTATCAACAATGTCACTGCCCTTCGGGATAGGTACAGTGGAGGTCGCATTGAACTCCAGTTCCAGCTCCACCTCTGTGTAAGGATCCTGACCGAGACGGGGCACAGGTCTGCAAAGGATCAAAAAGTTCATAGGTCAGAGTCAATTTAAAATGTGACTGAAAAAGTAAATTTGTGTTAAAAATAAGGCTTTTTATGTTCAAAAAACTTTCATGTCTAAATTAAAGAAAATGGTTTAAAAGTAGAATACAATATTACCGGAATTGAGTAACTGTCGTCTGAATGAAACTAAGCCCATATCTTTGTCGGAAGATTGTGTAACACTGTAAGGAGTAGGGGAGAGAAGAGACAACTTTAATAGACTATCAAATAGTATGAGATATTTTACAAACAGAATATATATAACATTATTAGGCCTATTTATTTTAACAATCCCTTGTTCCCCAAGCTCAACGCTCATCAAGCCTAAAGTCATTGTCACTTGAACCTTAGGTAAAGTCAATTACCACATCAACAAAGACACAAATGAATGGTCATTTCTGGATTTCGAGGACTTACAATTGTAGTAATGGTTACTGATAGTGTTTTGAATTCTGTGCTTTGAGGGTCAGTCAAGGCTGGTACAAAAACTTGCTGCAAGGTGACTTGTAATTCCACCACTGGAGGAGGTGCCGTTGTTATGGCAATTGTAGCAGGAACAGTTGTTGTAGCAGGGGCATCTGAAATTAATACAAAATCACACTCTTTTAGAATTTGAAAGGTACTCCAAGTGTGCTTAAACTGTACTGGTGATGTACTAGTGTGTACAACTTGATAACGTGGGATGTTGGGAGGAGGACAGTGAAATGTTGCTGATGTAGCCGCAATTGTTTGATCAATTCCTCATCGTGATTTAACTTCAAAGGTGCCACAACTGAACATTAAATGTCATTGGATATTTTTGGAGCACCTATTGATTGGGTTTGCTTACTTATCACAGTGATGGAGTTCAGATCCACAGAGACGTTGAAGGTAGAGTTTGGATTGGTCAAAGCCTCTTTCAATGTATCAACAATGTCACTGCCCTTGGGGATAGGTACAGTGGAGGTCGCATTGAACTCCAGTTCCAGCTCCACCTCTGTGTAAGGATCCTGACCGAGACGGGGCACAGGTCTGCAAAGGATCAAAAAGTTCATAGGTCAGAGTCAAGTCAAAATGTGACTAAAAAAGTAAAGTTGTGTTAAAAATAAGGCTTTTTATGTTCAAAAAGCGTTCATGTCTAAATTAAAGAAAATGGTTTAAAAGTAGAATACAATATTACCTGAATTGAGTAACTGTCGTCTGAACGAAACTAAGCCCATATCTTTGTCGGAAGATTGTGTAACACTGTAAGGAGTAGGGGAGAGAAGAGACAACTTTAATAGACTATCAAATAGTATGAGATATTTTACAAACAGAATATATATAACATTATTAGGCCTATTTATTTTAACAATCCCTTGTTCCCCAAGCTCAACGCTCATCAAGCCTAAAGTCATTGTCACTTGAACCTTAGGTAAAGTCAATAACCACATCAACAAAGACACAAATGAATGGTCATATCTGGATTGCGAGGACTTACAATTGTAGTAATGGTTACTGATAGTGTTTTGAATTCTGTGCTTTGAGGGTCAGTCAAGGCTGGTACAAAAACTTGCTGCAAGGTAACTTGCAATTCCACAACTGGAGGAGGTGCTGTTGTTATGGCAATTGTAGCAGGAACAGTTGTTGTAGCAGGGGCATCTGAAATTAATAAAACATGACACTCTTTTAGAATTTGAAAGGTGCTCCAAGTGTGCTTAAACTGTACTGGTGATGTACTAGTGTGTACAACTTGATAACGTGGGATGTTGGGGGGAGGACAGTGAAATGTTGCTGATGTAGCCGCAATTGTTTGATCAATTCCTCATCGTGATTTAACTTCAAAGGTGCCACAACTGAACATTAAATGTCAATGGATATTTTTGGAGCACCTATTGATTGGGTTTGCTTACTTATCACAGTGATGGAGTTCAGATCCACAGAGATGTTGAAGGTAGAGTTTGGATTGGTCAAAGCCTCTTTCAATGTATCAACAATGTCACTGCCCTTCGGGATAGGTACAGTGGAGGTCGCATTGAACTCCAGTTCCAGCTCCACCTCTGTGTAAGGATCCTGACCGAGACGGGGCACAGGTCTGCAAAGGATCAAAAAGTTCATAGGTCAGAGTCAATTTAAAATGTGACTGAAAAAGTAAATTTGTGTTAAAAATAAGGCTTTTTATGTTCAAAAAACTTTCATGTCTAAATTAAAGAAAATGGTTTAAAAGTAGAATACAATATTACCGGAATTGAGTAACTGTCGTCTGAATGAAACTAAGCCCATATCTTTGTCGGAAGATTGTGTAACACTGTAAGGAGTAGGGGAGAGAAGAGACAACTTTAATAGACTATCAAATAGTATGAGATATTTTACAAACAGAATATATATAACATTATTAGGCCTATTTATTTTAACAATCCCTTGTTCCCCAAGCTCAACGCTCATCAAGCCTAAAGTCATTGTCACTTGAACCTTAGGTAAAGTCAATTACCACATCAACAAAGACACAAATGAATGGTCATTTCTGGATTTCGAGGACTTACAATTGTAGTAATGGTTACTGATAGTGTTTTGAATTCTGTGCTTTGAGGGTCAGTCAAGGCTGGTACAAAAACTTGCTGCAAGGTGACTTGTAATTCCACCACTGGAGGAGGTGCCGTTGTTATGGCAATTGTAGCAGGAACAGTTGTTGTAGCAGGGGCATCTGAAATTAATACAAAATCACACTCTTTTAGAATTTGAAAGGTACTCCAAGTGTGCTTAAACTGTACTGGTGATGTACTAGTGTGTACAACTTGATAACGTGGGATGTTGGGAGGAGGACAGTGAAATGTTGCTGATGTAGCCGCAATTGTTTGATCAATTCCTCATCGTGATTTAACTTCAAAGGTGCCACAACTGAACATTAAATGTCATTGGATATTTTTGGAGCACCTATTGATTGGGTTTGCTTACTTATCACAGTGATGGAGTTCAGATCCACAGAGACGTTGAAGGTAGAGTTTGGATTGGTCAAAGCCTCTTTCAATGTATCAACAATGTCACTGCCCTTGGGGATAGGTACAGTGGAGGTCGCATTGAACTCCAGTTCCAGCTCCACCTCTGTGTAAGGATCCTGACCGAGACGGGGCACAGGTCTGCAAAGGATCAAAAAGTTCATAGGTCAGAGTCAAGTCAAAATGTGACTAAAAAAGTAAAGTTGTGTTAAAAATAAGGCTTTTTATGTTCAAAAAGCGTTCATGTCTAAATTAAAGAAAATGGTTTAAAAGTAGAATACAATATTACCTGAATTGAGTAACTGTCGTCTGAACGAAACTAAGCCCATATCTTTGTCGGAAGATTGTGTAACACTGTAAGGAGTAGGGGAGAGAAGAGACAACTTTAATAGACTATCAAATAGTATGAGATATTTTACAAACAGAATATATATAACATTATTAGGCCTATTTATTTTAACAATCCCTTGTTCCCCAAGCTCAACGCTCATCAAGCCTAAAGTCATTGTCACTTGAACCTTAGGTAAAGTCAATAACCACATCAACAAAGACACAAATGAATGGTCATATCTGGATTGCGAGGACTTACAATTGTAGTAATGGTTACTGATAGTGTTTTGAATTCTGTGCTTTGAGGGTCAGTCAAGGCTGGTACAAAAACTTGCTGCAAGGTAACTTGCAATTCCACAACTGGAGGAGGTGCTGTTGTTATGGCAATTGTAGCAGGAACAGTTGTTGTAGCAGGGGCAACTTAAATTAATTAAACATGACACTCTTTTAGAATTTGAAAGGTGCTCCAAGTGTGCTTAAACTGTACTGGTGATGTACTAGTGTGTACAACTTGATAACGTGGGATGTTGGGGGGAAGACAGTGAAATGTTGCTGATGTAGCCGCAATTGTTTGATCAATTCCTCATCGTGATTTAACTTCAAAGGTGCCACAACTGAACATTAAATGTCAATGGATATTTTTGGAGCACCTATTGATTGGGTTTGCTTACTTATCACAGTGATGGAGTTCAGATCCACAGAGACGTTGAAGGTAGAGTTTGGATTGGTCAAAGCCTCTTTCAATGTATCAACAATGTCACTGCCCTTGGGGATAGGTACAGTGGAGGTCGCATTGAACTCCAGTTCCAGCTCCACCTCTGTGTAAGGATCCTGACCGAGACGGGGCACAGGTCTGCAAAGGATCAAAAAGTTCATAGGTCAGAGTCAAGTCAAAATGTGACTGAAAAAGTAAAGTTGTGTTAAAAATAAGGCTTTTTATGTTCAAAAAGCGTTCATGTCTAAATTAAAGAAAATGGTTTAAAAGTAGAATACAATATTACCTGAATTGAGTAACTGTCGTCTGAACGAAACTAAGCCCATATCTTTGTCGGAAGATTGTGTAACACTGTAAGGAGTAGGGGAGAGAAGAGACAACTTTAATAGACTATCAAATAGTATGAGATATTTTACAAACAGAATATATATAACATTATTAGGCCTATTTATTTTAACAATCCCTTGTTCCCCAAGCTCAACGCTCATCAAGCCTAAAGTCATTGTCACTTGAACCTTAGGTAAAGTCAATAACCACATCAACAAAGACACAAATGAATGGTCATATCTGGATTGCGAGGACTTACAATTGTAGTAATGGTTACTGATAGTGTTTTGAATTCTGTGCTTTGAGGGTCAGTCAAGGCTGGTACAAAAACTTGCTGCAAGGTGACTTGTAATTCCACCACAGGAGGAGGTGCCGTTGTTATGGCAATTGTAGCAGGAACAGTTGTTGTAGCAGGGGCATCTGAAATTAATAAAAAATTACACTCTTTTAGAATTTGAAAGGTGCTCCAAGTGTGCTTAAACTGTACTGGTGATGTACTAGTGTGTACAACTTGATAACGTGGGATGTTGGAAGGAGGACAGTGAAATGTTGCTGATGTAGCCTCAATTGTTTGATCAATTCCGCAGCGTGATTTAACTTCAAAGGTGCCACAACTGAACATTAAATGTCAATGGATATTTTTGGAGCACCTATTGATTGGGTTTGCTTACTTATCACAGTGATGGAGTTCAGATCCACAGAGACGTTGAAGGTAGAGTTTGGATTGGTCAAAGCCTCTTTCATTGTATCAACAATGTCACTGCCCTTGGGGATAGGTACAGTGGAGGTCGCATTGAACTCCAGTTCCAGCTCCACCTCTGTGTAAGGATCCTGACCGAGACGGGGCACAGGTCTGCAAAGGATCAAAAAGTTCATAGGTCAGAGTCAAGTCAAAATGTGACTGAAAAAGTAAAGTTGTGTTAAAAATAAGGCTTTTTATGTTCAAAAAGCGTTCATGTCTAAATGAAAGAAAATGGTTTAAAAGTAGAAAACAATATTACCTGAATTGAGTTACTGTCGTCTGAACAAAACTAAGCCCATATCTTTGTCGGAAGATTGTGTGACACTGTAAGGAGTAGGGGAGAGAAGAGACAACTTTAATAGACTATCAAATAGTATGAGATATTTTACAAACAGAATATATATAACATTATTAGGCCTATTTATTTTAACAATCCCTTGTTCCCCAAGCTCAACGCTCATCAAGCCTAAAGTCATTGTCACTTGAACCTTAGGTAAAGTCAATTACCACATCAACAAAGACACAAATGACTGGTCATATCTGGATTTCGAGGACTTACAATTGTAGTAAAGGTTACTGATAGTGTTTTGAATTCTGTGCTTTGAGGGTCAGTCAAGGCTGGTACAAAAACTTGCTGCAAGGTGACTTGTAATTCCACCACAGGAGGAGGTGCCGTTGTTATGGCAATTGTAGCAGGAACAGTTGTTGTAGCAGGGGCATCTGAAATTAATAAAAAATTACACTCTTTTAGAATTTGAAAGGTGCTCCAAGTGTGCTTAAACTGTACTGGTGATGTACTAGTGTGTACAACTTGATAACGTGGGATGTTGGAAGGAGGACAGTGAAATGTTGCTGATGTAGCCTCAATTGTTTGATCAATTCCGCAGCGTGATTTAACTTCAAAGGTGCCACAACTGAACATTAAATGTCAATGGATATTTTTGGAGCACCTATTGATTGGGTTTGCTTACTTATCACAGTGATGGAGTTCAGATCCACAGAGACGTTGAAGGTAGAGTTTGGATTGGTCAAAGCCTCTTTCAATGTATCAACAATGTCACTGCCCTTGGGGATAGGTACAGTGGAGGTCGCATTGAACTCCAGTTCCAGCTCCACCTCTGTGTAAGGATCCTGACCGAGACGGGGCACAGGTCTGCAAAGGATCAAAAAGTTCATAGGTCAGAGTCAAGTCAAAATGTGACTGAAAAAGTAAAGTTGTGTTAAAAATAAGGCTTTTTATGTTCAAAAAGCGTTCATGTCTAAATTAAAGAAAATGGTTTAAAAGTAGAATACAATATTACCTGAATTGAGTAACTGTCGTCTGAACGAAACTAAGCCCATATCTTTGTCGGAAGATTGTGTAACACTGTAAGGAGTAGGGGAGAGAAGAGACAACTTTAATAGACTATCAAATAGTATGAGATATTTTACAAACAGAATATATATAACATTATTAGGCCTATTTATTTTAACAATCCCTTGTTCCCCAAGCTCAACGCTCATCAAGCCTAAAGTCATTGTCACTTGAACCTTAGGTAAAGTCAATAACCACATCAACAAAGACACAAATGAATGGTCATATCTGGATTGCGAGGACTTACAATTGTAGTAATGGTTACTGATAGTGTTTTGAATTCTGTGCTTTGAGGGTCAGTCAAGGCTGGTACAAAAACTTGCTGCAAGGTGACTTGTAATTCCACCACAGGAGGAGGTGCCGTTGTTATGGCAATTGTAGCAGGAACAGTTGTTGTAGCAGGGGCATCTGAAATTAATAAAAAATTACACTCTTTTAGAATTTGAAAGGTGCTCCAAGTGTGCTTAAACTGTACTGGTGATGTACTAGTGTGTACAACTTGATAACGTGGGATGTTGGAAGGAGGACAGTGAAATGTTGCTGATGTAGCCTCAATTGTTTGATCAATTCCGCAGCGTGATTTAACTTCAAAGGTGCCACAACTGAACATTAAATGTCAATGGATATTTTTGGAGCACCTATTGATTGGGTTTGCTTACTTATCACAGTGATGGAGTTCAGATCCACAGAGACGTTGAAGGTAGAGTTTGGATTGGTCAAAGCCTCTTTCAATGTATCAACAATGTCACTGCCCTTGGGGATAGGTACAGTGGAGGTCGCATTGAACTCCAGTTCCAGCTCCACCTCTGTGTAAGGATCCTGACCGAGACGGGGCACAGGTCTGCAAAGGATCAAAAAGTTCATAGGTCAGAGTCAAGTCAAAATGTGACTGAAAAAGTAAAGTTGTGTTAAAAATAAGGCTTTTTATGTTCAAAAAGCGTTCATGTCTAAATGAAAGAAAATGGTTTAAAAGTAGAAAACAATATTACCTGAATTGAGTTACTGTCGTCTGAACAAAACTAAGCCCATATCTTTGTCGGAAGATTGTGTGACACTGTAAGGAGTAGGGGAGAGAAGAGACAACTTTAATAGACTATCAAATAGTATGAGATATTTTACAAACAGAATATATATAACATTATTAGGCCTATTTATTTTAACAATCCCTTGTTCCCCAAGCTCAACGCTCATCAAGCCTAAAGTCATTGTCACTTGAACCTTAGGTAAAGTCAATTACCACATCAACAAAGACACAAATGACTGGTCATATCTGGATTTCGAGGACTTACAATTGTAGTAAAGGTTACTGATAGTGTTTTGAATTCTGTGCTTTGAGGGTCAGTCAAGGCTGGTACAAAAACTTGCTGCAAGGTGACTTGTAATTCCACCACAGGAGGAGGTGCCGTTGTTATGGCAATTGTAGCAGGAACAGTTGTTGTAGCAGGGGCATCTGAAATTAATAAAAAATTACACTCTTTTAGAATTTGAAAGGTGCTCCAAGTGTGCTTAAACTGTACTGGTGATGTACTAGTGTGTACAACTTGATACTGTGGGATGTTGGGGGGAGGACAGTGAAATGTTGCTGATGTAGCTGCAATTGTTTGATCAATTCCGCAGTGTGATTTAATTTCAAAAGGTGCCACAACTGAACATTACATGTCAATGGATATTTTTGGAGCACCTATTGTTTGGGTTTGCTTACTTATCACAGTGATGGAGTTCAGATCCACAGAGACATTGAAGGTAGAGTTTGGATTGGTCACAGCCTCTTTCAATGTATCAACAATCTCACTGCCCTTGGGGATAGGTACAGTGGAGGTCGCATTGAACTCCAGTTCCAAATCCACCTCTGTGTAAGGATCCTGACCGATACGGGGCACAGGTCTGCAAAGGATCAAAAAGTTCATAGGTCAGGGTCAAGTCAAAAGGTGACTGAAAAAGTAAAGTTGTGCTAAAAATAAGGCTTTTTATGTTCAAAAGACGTTCATGTCTAAATTAAAGAAAATGGTTTAAAAGTCAAATACAATATTACCTGAATTGAGTAACAGTCGTCTGAACGAAACTAAGCCCATATCTTTGTCGGAAGATTGTGTCACACTGTAAGGAGTAGGGGAGAGAAGAGACAACTTTAAAAGACTATCAAATAGTATGAGATATTTTACAAACAGAATATATGTAACATTATTAGGCCTATATATTTTAACAATCCCTTATTCCCGTAGCTCAACGCTCATTAAGCCTAAAGTCATTGTCACTTGAACCTTAGGTAAAGTCAATAACCGCATCAACAAAGACACAAATGAATGGTCATATCTGGATTTCGAGGACTTACAAATGTGGTAATGGTTTCTGATAGTGTTTTGAATTCTGTGCTTTGAGGGTCAGTCAAGGCTGGTACAAAAACTTGCTGCAAGGTGACTTGCAATTCCACCACTGGAGGAGGTGCCGTTGTTATGGCAATTGTAGCAGGAACAGTTGTTGTAGCAGGGGCATCTGAAATAAAATAAAAATTACACTCTTTTAGAATTTGAAAGGTGCTCCAAATGCAACGTGTGCTTAAACTGTACTGGTGATGTACTAGTGTGTACAACTTGATAACGTGGGATATTGGGGGGAGGACAGTGAAATGTTGCTGATGTAGCCGCAATTGTTTGATCAATTCCGCAGCGTGATTTAACTTCAAAGGTGCCACAACTGAACATTACATGTCAATGGATATTTTTGGAGCACCTATTGTTTGGGTTTGCTTACTTATCACAGTGATGGAGTTCAGATCCACAGAGACGTTGAAGGTAGAGTTTGGATTGGTCACAGCCTCTTTCAATGTATCAACAATGTCACTGCCCTTGGGGATAGGTACAGTGGAGGTCGCATCGAACTCCAGTTCCAAATCCACCTCTGTGTAAGGATCCTGACCGATACGGGGCACAGGTCTGCAAAGGATCAAAAAGTTCATAGGTCAGGGTCAAGTCAAAAGGTGACTGAAAAAGTAAAGTTGTGCTAAAAATAAGGCTTTTTATGTTCAAAAGACGTTCATGTCTAAATTAAAGAAAATGGTTTAAAAGTAAAATACAATATTACCTGAATTCAGTAACAGTCGTCTGAACGAAACTAAGCCCATATCTTTGTCGGAAGATTGCGTCACACTGTAAGGAGAAGGGGAGAGAAGAGACAACTTTAAAAGACTATCAAATAGTATGAGATATTTTACAAACAGAATATATGTAACATTATTAGGCCTATATATTTTAACAATCCCTTATTCCCGTAGCTCAACGCTCATTAAGCCTAAAGTCATTGTCACTTGAACCTTAGGTAAAGTCAATAACCGCATCAACAAAGACACAAATGAATGGTCATATCTGGATTTCGAGGACTTACAAATGTGGTAATGGTTTCTGATAGTGTTTTGAATTCTCTGCTTTGAATGTCAGTCAAGGCTGGTACAAAAACTTGCTGCAAGGTGATTTGCAATTCCACCACTGGAGGAGGTGCCGTTGTTATGGCAATTGTAGCAGGAACAGTTGTTGTAGCAGGGTCATCTGAAATTAATAAAAAATTACACTCTTTTAGAATTTGAAAGGTGCTCCAAATGCAACGTGTGCTTAAACTGTACTGGTGATGTACTGGTGTGTACAACTTGATAACGTGGGATGTTGGGGGGAGGACAGTGAAATGTTGCTGATGTAGCCGCAATTGTTTGATCAATTCCGCAGTGTGATTTAATTTCAAAAGGTGCCACAACTGAACATTACATGTCAATGGATATTTTTGGAGCACCTATTGTTTGGGTTTGCTTACTTATCACAGTGATGGAGTTCAGATCCACAGAGACATTGAAGGTAGAGTTTGGATTGGTCACAGCCTCTTTCAATGTATCAACAATCTCACTGCCCTTGGGGATAGGTACAGTGGAGGTCGCATTGAACTCCAGTTCCAAATCCACCTCTGTGTAAGGATCCTGACCGATACGGGGCACAGGTCTGCAAAGGATCAAAAAGTTCATAGGTCAGGGTCAAGTCAAAAGGTGACTGAAAAAGTAAAGTTGTGCTAAAAATAAGGCTTTTTATGTTCAAAAGACGTTCATGTCTAAATTAAAGAAAATGGTTTAAAAGTCAAATACAATATTACCTGAATTGAGTAACAGTCGTCTGAACGAAACTAAGCCCATATCTTTGTCGGAAGATTGTGTCACACTGTAAGTAGTAGGGGAGAGAAGAGACAACTTTAAAAGACTATCAAATAGTATGAGAGATTTTACAAACAGAATATATATAACATTATTAGGCCTATATATTTTAACAATCCCTTATTTCCGTAGCTCAACGCTCATTAAGCCTAAAGTCATTGTCACTTGAACCTTAGGTAAAGTCAATAACCACATCAACAAAGACACAAATGAATGGTCATATCTGGATTTCGAGGACTTACAAATGTGGTAATGGTTTCTGATAGTGTTTTGAATTCTGTGCTTTGAGGGTCAGTCAAGGCTGGTACAAAAACTTGCTGCAAGGTGACTTGCAATTCCACCACTGGAGGAGGTGCCGTTGTTATGGCAATTGTAGCAGGAACAGTTGTTGTAGCAGGGGCATCTGAAATTAATAAAAAATTACACTCTTTTAGAATTTGAAAGGTGCTCCAAATGCAACGTGTGCTTAAACTGTACTGGTGATGTACTAGTGTGTACAACTTGATACTGTGGGATGTTGGGGGGAGAACAGTGAAATGTTGCTGATGTAGCCGCAATTGTTTGATCAATTCCGCAGCGTGATTTAACTTCAAAAGTGCCACAACTGAACATTACATGTCAATGGATATTTTTGGAGCACCTATTGTTTGGGTTTGCTTACTTATCACAGTGATGGAGTTCAGATCCACAGAGACATTGAAGGTAGAGTTTGGATTGGTCACAGCCTCTTTCAATGTATCAACAATGTCACTGCCCTTGGGGATAGGTACAGTGGAGGTCGCATCGAACTCCAGTTCCAAATCCACCTCTGTGTAAGGATCCTGACCGATACGGGGCACAGGTCTGCAAAGGATCAAAAAGTTCATAGGTCAGGGTCAAGTCAAAAGGTGACTGAAAAAGTAAAGTTGTGCTAAAAATAAGGCTTTTTATGTTCAAAAGACGTTCATGTCTAAATGAAAGAAAATGGTTTAAAAGTAAAATACAATATTACCTGAATTCAGTAACAGTCGTCTGAACGAAACTAAGCCCATATCTTTGTCGGAAGATTGCGTCACACTGTAAGGAGAAGGGGAGAGAAGAGACAACTTTAAAAGACTATCAAATAGTATGAGATATTTTACAAACAGAATATATGTAACATTATTAGGCCTATATATTTTAACAATCCCTTATTCCCGTAGCTCAACGCTCATTAAGCCTAAAGTCATTGTCACTTGAACCTTAGGTAAAGTCAATAACCGCATCAACAAAGACACAAATGAATGGTCATATCTGGATTTCGAGGACTTACAAATGTGGTAATGGTTTCTGATAGTGTTTTGAATTCTGTGCTTTGAATGTCAGTCAAGGCTGGTACAAAAACTTGCTGCAAGGTGATTTGCAATTCCACCACTGGAGGAGGTGCCGTTGTTATGGCAATTGTAGCAGGAACAGTTGTTGTAGCAGGGTCATCTGAAAGTAATAAAAAATTACACTCTTTTAGAATTTGAAAGGTGCTCCAAATGCAACGTGTGCTTAAACTGTACTGGTGATGTACTGGTGTGTACAACTTGATAACGTGGGATGTTGGGGGGAGGACAGTGAAATGTTGCTGATGTAGCCGCAATTGTTTGATCAATTCCGCAGTGTGATTTAACTTCAAATGTGCCACAACTGAACATTACATGTCAATGGATATTTTTGGAGCACCTATTGTTTGGGTTTGCTTACTTATCACAGTGATGGAGTTCAGATCCACAGACAAGTTGAAGTTAGAGTTTGGATTGGTCACAGCCTCTTTCAATGTATCAACAATCTCACTGCCCTTGGGGATAGGTACAGTGGAGGTCGCATTGAACTGCAGTTCCAAATCCACCTCTGTGTAAGGATCCTGACCGATACGGGGCACAGGTCTGCAAAGGATCAAAAAGTTCATAGGTCAGGGTCAAGTCAAAAGGTGACTGAAAAAGTAAAGTCGTGCTAAAAATAAGGCTTTTTATGTTCAAAAGACGTTCATGTCTAAATTAAAGAAAATGGTTTAAAAGTCAAATACAATATTACCTGAATTGAGTAACAGTCGTCTGAACGAAACTAAGCCCATATCTTTGTCGGAAGATTGTGTCACACTGTAAGGAGTAGGGGAGAGAAGAGACAACTTTAAAAGACTATCAAATAGTATGAGATATTTTACAAACAGAATATATATAACATTATTAGGCCTATATATTTTAACAATCCCTTATTCCCGTAGCTCAACGCTCATTAAGCCTAAAGTCATTGTCACTTGAACCTTAGGTAAAGTCAATAACCGCATCAACAAAGACACAAATGAATGGTCATATCTGGATTTCGAGGACTTACAAATGTGGTAATGGTTTCTGATAGTGTTTTGAATTCTGTGCTTTGAGGGTCAGTCAAGGCTGGTACAAAAACTTGCTGCAAGGTGACTTGCAATTCCACCACTGGAGGAGGTGCCGTTGTTATGGCAATTGTAGCAGGAACAGTTGTTGTAGCAGGGGCATCTGAAATAAAATAAAAATTACACTCTTTTAGAATTTGAAAGGTGCTCCAAATGCAACGTGTGCTTAAACTGTACTGGTGATGTACTAGTGTGTACAACTTGATAACGTGGGATATTGGGGGGAGGACAGTGAAATGTTGCTGATGTAGCCGCAATTGTTTGATCAATTCCGCAGCGTGATTTAACTTCAAAGGTGCCACAACTGAACATTACATGTCAATGGATATTTTTGGAGCACCTATTGTTTGGGTTTGCTTACGTATCACAGTGATGGAGTTCAGATCCACAGAGACGTTGAAGGTAGAGTTTGGATTGGTCACAGCCTCTTTCAATGTATCAACAATGTCACTGCCCTTGGGGATAGGTACAGTGGAGGTCGCATCGAACTCCAGTTCCAAATCCACCTCTGTGTAAGGATCCTGACCGATACGGGGCACAGGTCTGCAAAGGATCAAAAAGTTCATAGGTCAGGGTCAAGTCAAAAGGTGACTGAAAAAGTAAAGTTGTGCTAAAAATAAGGCTTTTTATGTTCAAAAGACGTTCATGTCTAAATGAAAGAAAATGGTTTAAAAGTAAAATACAATATTACCTGAATTCAGTAACAGTCGTCTGAACGAAACTAAGCCCATATCTTTGTCGGAAGATTGCGTCACACTGTAAGGAGAAGGGGAGAGAAGAGACAACTTTAATAGACTATCAAATAGTATGAGAGATTTTACAAAGAGAATATATATAACATTATTAGGCCTATATATTTTAACAATCCCTTATTCCCGTAGCTCAACGCTCATTAAGCCTAAAGTCATTGTCACTTGAACCTTAGGTAAAGTCAATAACCGCATCAACAAAGACACAAATGAATGGTCATATCTGGATTTCGAGGACTTACAAATGTGGTAATGGTTTCTGATAGTGTTTTGAATTCTGTGCTTTGAGGGTCAGTCAAGGCTGGTACAAAAACTTGCTGCAAGGTGACTTGCAATTCCACCACTGGAGGAGGTGCCGTTGTTATGGCAGTTGTAGCAGGAACAGTTGTTGTAGCAGGGGCATCTGAAATTAATAAAAAATTACACTCTTTAAGAATTTGAAAGGTGCTCCAAATGCAACGTGTGCTTAAACTGTACTGGTGATGTACTAGTGTGTACAACTTGATAACGTGGGATATTGGGGGGAGGACAGTGAAATGTTGCTGATGTAGCCGCAATTGTTTGATCAATTTCGCAGCGTGATTTAACTTCAAAGGTGCCACAACTGAACATTATATGTCATTGGATATTTTTGGAGCACCTATTGTTTGGGTTTGCTTACTTATCACAGTGATGGAGTTCAGATCCACAGAGACGTTGAATGTAGAGTTTGGATTGGTCACAGCCTCTTTCAATGTATCAACAATCTCACTGCCCTTGGGGATAGGTACAGAGGAGGTCGCATTGAACTGCAGTTCCAAATCCACCTCTGTGTAAGGATCCTGACCGATACGGGGCACAGGTCTGCAAAGGATCAAAAAGTTCATAGGTCAGGGTCAAGTCAAAAGGTGCCTGAAAAAGTAAAGTTGTGCTAAAAATAAGGCTTTTTATGTTCAAAAGACGTTCATGTCTAAATTAAAGAAAATGGTTTAAAAGTAAAATACAATATTACCTGAATTGAGTAACAGTCGTCTGAACGAAACTAAGCCCATATCTTTGTCGGAAGATTGTGTCACACTGTAGGGAGTAGGGGAGAGAAGAGACAACTTTAATAGACTATCAAATAGTATGAGATATTTTACAAACAGAATATACATAACATTATTAGGCCTATACATTTTAACAATCCCTTATTCCCATAGCTCAACGCTCATTAAGCCTAAAGTCATTGTCACTTGAACCTTAGGTAAAGTCAATAACCACATCAACAAAGACACAAATGAATGGTCATATCTGGATTTCGAGGACTTACAAATGTGGTAATGGTTTCTGATAGTGTTTTGAATTCTGTGCTTTGAGGGTCAGTCAAGGCTGGTACAAAAACTTGCTGCAAGGTGACTTGCAATTCCACCACTGGAGGAGGTGCTGTTGTTATGGCAATTGTAGCAGGAACAGTTGTTGTAGCAGGGGCATCTGAAATTAATAAAAAATTACACTCTTTTAGAATTTGAAAGGTGCTCCAAATGCAACGTGTGTTTAAACTGTACTGGTGATGTACTAGTGTGTACAACTTGATAACGTGGGATGTTGGGGGGAGGACAGTGAAATGTTGCTGATGTAGCCGCAATTGTTTGATCAATTCCGCAGCGTGATTTAACTTCAAAGGTGCCACAACTGAACATTACATGTCAATGGAGATTTTTGGAGCACCTATTGTTTGGGTTTGCTTACTTATCACAGTGATGGAGTTCAGATCCACAGACAAGTTGAAGTTAGAGTTTGGATTGGTCACAGCCTCTTTCAATGTATCAACAATGTCACTGCCCTTGGGGATAGGTACAGTGGAGGTCGCATCGAGCTCCAGTTCCAAATCCACCTCTGTGTAAGGATCCTGACCGATACGGGGCACAGGTCTGCAAAGGATCAAAAAGTTCATAGGTCAGGGTCAAGTCAAAAGGTGACTGAAAAAGTAAAGTTGTGCTAAAAATAAGGCTTTTTATGTTCAAAAGACGTTCATGTCTAAATTAAAGAAAATGGTTTAAAAGTAAAATACAATATTACCTGAATTGAGTAACAGTCGTCTGAACGAAACTAAGCCCATATCTTTGTCGGAAGATTGTGTCACACTGTAAGGAATAGGGGAGAGAAGAGACAACTTTAAAAGACTATCAAATAGTATGAGAGATTTTACAAAGAGAATATATATAACATTATTAGGCCTATATATTTTAACAATCCCTTATTCCCGTAGCTCAACGCTCATTAAGCCTAAAGTCATTGTCACTTGAACCTTAGGTAAAGTCAATAACCGCATCAACAAAGACACAAATGAATGGTCATATCTGGATTTCGAGGACTTACAAATGTGGTAATGGTTTCTGATAGTGTTTTGAATTCTGTGCTTTGAGGGTCAGTCAAGGCTGGTACAAAAACTTGCTGCAAGGTGACTTGCAATTCCACCACTGGAGGAGGTGCCGTTGTTATGGCAGTTGTAGCAGGAACAGTTGTTGTAGCAGGGTCATCTGAAATTAATAAAAAATTACACTCTTTTAGAATTTGAAAGGTGCTCCAAATGCAACGTGTGCTTAAACTTAACTGGTGATGTACTGGTGTGTACAACTTGATAACGTGGGATGTTGGGGGGAGGACAGTGAAATGTTGCTGATGTAGCCGCAATTGTTTGATCAATTCCGCAGTGTGATTTAACTTCAAATGTGCCACAACTGAACATTACATGTCAATGGATATTTTTGGAGCACCTATTGTTTGGGTTTGCTTACTTATCACAGTGATGGAGTTCAGATCCACAGACAAGTTGAAGTTAGAGTTTGGATTGGTCACAGCCTCTTTCAATGTATCAACAATCTCACTGCCCTTGGGGATAGGTACAGTGGAGGTCGCATTGAACTGCAGTTCCAAATCCACCTCTGTGTAAGGATCCTGACCGATACGGGGCACAGGTCTGCAAAGGATCAAAAAGTTCATAGGTCAGGGTCAAGTCAAAAGGTGACTGAAAAAGTAAAGTTGTGCTAAAAATAAGGCTTTTTATGTTCAAAAGACGTTCATGTCTAAATTAAAGAAAATGGTTTAAAAGTAAAATACAATATTACCTGAATTGAGTAACAGTCGTCTGAACGAAACTAAGCCCATATCTTTGTCGGAAGATTGTGTCACACTGTAAGGAGTAGGGGAGAGAAGAGACAACTTTAAAAGACTATCAAATAGTATGAGATATTTTACAAACAGAATATATATAACATTATTAGGCCTATATATTTTAACAATCCATTATTCCCGTAGCTCAACGCTCATTAAGCCTAAAGTCATTGTCACTTGAACCTTAGGTAAAGTCAATAACCGCATCAACAAAGACACAAATGAATGGTCATATCTGGATTTCGAGGACTTACAAATGTGGTAATGGTTTCTGATAGTGTTTTGAATTCTGTGCTTTGAGGGTCAGTCAAGGCTGGTACAAAAACTTGCTGCAAGGTGACTTGCAATTCCACCACTGGAGGAGGTGCCGTTGTTATGGCAATTGTAGCAGGAACAGTTGTTGTAGCAGGGGCATCTGAAATAAAATAAAATTTACACTCTTTTAGAATTTGAAAGGTGCTCCAAATGCAACGTGTGCTTAAACTGTACTGGTGATGTACTAGTGTGTACAACTTGATAACGTGGGATATTGGGGGGAGGACAGTGAAATGTTGCTGATGTAGCCGCAATTGTTTGATCAATTCCGCAGCGTGATTTAACTTCAAAGGTGCCACAACTGAACATTACATGTCAATGGATATTTTTGGAGCACCTATTGTTTGGGTTTGCTTACTTATCACAGTGATGGAGTTCAGATCCACAGAGACGTTGAAGGTAGAGTTTGGATTGGTCACAGCCTCTTTCAATGTATCAACAATGTCACTGCCCTTGGGGATAGGTACAGTGGAGGTCGCATCGAACTCCAGTTCCAAATCCACCTCTGTGTAAGGATCCTGACCGATACGGGGCACAGGTCTGCAAAGGATCAAAAAGTTCATAGGTCAGGGTCAAGTCAAAAGGTGACTGAAAAAGTAAAGTTGTGCTAAAAATAAGGCTTTTTATGTTCAAAAGACGTTCATGTCTAAATGAAAGAAAATGGTTTAAAAGTAAAATACAATATTACCTGAATTCAGTAACAGTCGTCTGAACGAAACTAAGCCCATATCTTTGTCGGAAGATTGCGTCACACTGTAAGGAGAAGGGGAGAGAAGAGACAACTTTAATAGACTATCAAATAGTATGAGAGATTTTACAAAGAGAATATATATAACATTATTAGGCCTATATATTTTAACAATCCCTTATTCCCGTAGCTCAACGCTCATTAAGCCTAAAGTCATTGTCACTTGAACCTTAGGTAAAGTCAATAACCGCATCAACAAAGACACAAATGAATGGTCATATCTGGATTTCGAGGACTTACAAATGTGGTAATGGTTTCTGATAGTGTTTTGAATTCTGTGCTTTGAGGGTCAGTCAAGGCTGGTACAAAAACTTGCTGCAAGGTGACTTGCAATTCCACCACTGGAGGAGGTGCCGTTGTTATGGCAGTTGTAGCAGGAACAGTTGTTGTAGCAGGGGCATCTGAAATTAATAAAAAATTACACTCTTAGAATTTGAAAGGTGCTCCAAATGCAACGTGTGCTTAAACTGTACTGGTGATGTACTAGTGTGTACAACTTGATACTGTGGGATGTTGGGGGGAGGACAGTGAAATGTTGCTGATGTAGCCGCAATTGTTTGATCAATTCCGAGGTGTGATTTAACTTCAAAGGTGCCACAACTGAACATTACATGTCAATGGATATTTTTGGAGCACCTATTGTTTGGGTTTGCTTACTTATCACAGTGATGGAGTTCAGATCCACAGAGACGTTGAAGGTAGAGTTTGGATTGGTCACAGCCTCTTTCAATGTATCAACAATCTCACTGCCCTTGGGGATAGGTACAGAGGAGGTCGCATTGAACTGCAGTTCCAAATCCACCTCTGTGTAAGGATCCTGACCGATACGGGGCACAGGTCTGCAAAGGATCAAAAAGTTCATAGGTCAGGGTCAAGTCAAAAGGTGACTGAAAAAGTAAAGTTGTGCTAAAAATAAGGCTTTTTATGTTCAAAAGACGTTCATGTCTAAATTAAAGAAAATGGTTTAAAAGTAAAATACAATATTACCTGAATTGAGTAACAGTCGTCTGAACGAAACTAAGCCCATATCTTTGTCGGAAGATTGTGTCACACTGTAAGGAGTAGGGGAGAGAAGAGACAACTTTAAAAGACTATCAAATAGTATGAGATATTTTACAAACAGAATATATATAACATTGTTAGGCCTATATATTTTAACAATCCCTTATTCCCGTAGCTCAACGCTCATTAAGCCTAAAGTCATTGTCACTTGAACCTTAGGTAAAGTCAATAACCGCATCAACAAAGACACAAATGAATGGTCATATCTGGATTTCGAGGACTTACAAATGTGGTAATGGTTTCTGATAGTGTTTTGAATTCTGTGCTTTGAGGGTCAGTCAAGGCTGGTACAAAAACTTGCTGCAAGGTGACTTGCAATTCCACCACTGGAGGAGGTGCCGTTGTTATGGCAATTGTAGCAGGAACAGTTGTTGTAGCAGGGGCATCTGAAATAAAATAAAATTTACACTCTTTTAGAATTTGAAAGGTGCTCCAAATGCAACGTGTGCTTAAACTGTACTGGTGATGTACTAGTGTGTACAACTTGATAACGTGGGATATTGGGGGGAGGACAGTGAAATGTTGCTGATGTAGCCGCAATTGTTTGATCAATTCCGCAGCGTGATTTAACTTCAAAGGTGCCACAACTGAACATTACATGTCAATGGATATTTTTGGAGCACCTATTGTTTGGGTTTGCTTACTTATCACAGTGATGGAGTTCAGATCCACAGAGACGTTGAAGGTAGAGTTTGGATTGGTCACAGCCTCTTTCAATGTATCAACAATGTCACTGCCCTTGGGGATAGGTACAGTGGAGGTCGCATCGAACTCCAGTTCCAAATCCACCTCTGTGTAAGGATCCTGACCGATACGGGGCACAGGTCTGCAAAGGATCAAAAAGTTCATAGGTCAGGGTCAAGTCAAAAGGTGACTGAAAAAGTAAAGTTGTGCTAAAAATAAGGCTTTTTATGTTCAAAAGACGTTCATGTCTAAATGAAAGAAAATGGTTTAAAAGTAAAATACAATATTACCTGAATTCAGTAACAGTCGTCTGAACGAAACTAAGCCCATATCTTTGTCGGAAGATTGCGTCACACTGTAAGGAGAAGGGGAGAGAAGAGACAACTTTAATAGACTATCAAATAGTATGAGAGATTTTACAAAGAGAATATATATAACATTATTAGGCCTATATATTTTAACAATCCCTTATTCCCGTAGCTCAACGCTCATTAAGCCTAAAGTCATTGTCACTTGAACCTTAGGTAAAGTCAATAACCGCATCAACAAAGACACAAATGAATGGTCATATCTGGATTTCGAGGACTTACAAATGTGGTAATGGTTTCTGATAGTGTTTTGAATTCTGTGCTTTGAGGGTCAGTCAAGGCTGGTACAAAAACTTGCTGCAAGGTGACTTGCAATTCCACCACTGGAGGAGGTGCCGTTGTTATGGCAGTTGTAGCAGGAACAGTTGTTGTAGCAGGGGCATCTGAAATTAATAAAAAATTACACTCTTTTAGAATTTGAAAGGTGCTCCAAATGCAACGTGTGCTTAAACTGTACTGGTGATGTACTAGTGTGTACAACTTGATACTGTGGGATGTTGGGGGGAGGACAGTGAAATGTTGCTGATGTAGCCGCAATTGTTTGATCAATTCCGAGGTGTGATTTAACTTCAAAGGTGCCACAACTGAACATTACATGTCAATGGATATTTTTGGAGCACCTATTGTTTGGGTTTGCTTACTTATCACAGTGATGGAGTTCAGATCCACAGAGACGTTGAAGGTAGAGTTTGGATTGGTCACAGCCTCTTTCAATGTATCAACAATCTCACTGCCCTTGGGGATAGGTACAGAGGAGGTCGCATTGAACTGCAGTTCCAAATCCACCTCTGTGTAAGGATCCTGACCGATACGGGGCACAGGTCTGCAAAGGATCAAAAAGTTCATAGGTCAGGGTCAAGTCAAAAGGTGACTGAAAAAGTAAAGTTGTGCTAAAAATAAGGCTTTTTATGTTCAAAAGACGTTCATGTCTAAATTAAAGAAAATGGTTTAAAAGTCAAATACAATATTACCTGAATTGAGTAACAGTCGTCTGAACGAAACTAAGCCCATATCTTTGTCGGAAGATTGTGTCACACTGTAAGGAGTAGGGGAGAGAAGAGACAACTTTAAAAGACTATCAAATAGTATGAGATATTTTACAAACAGAATATATGTAACATTATTAGGCCTATATATTTTAACAATCCCTTATTCCCGTAGCTCAACGCTCATTAAGCCTAAAGTCATTGTCACTTGAACCTTAGGTAAAGTCAATAACCGCATCAACAAAGACACAAATGAATGGTCATATCTGGATTTCGAGGACTTACAAATGTGGTAATGGTTTCTGATAGTGTTTTGAATTCTGTGCTTTGAGGGTCAGTCAAGGCTGGTACAAAAACTTGCTGCAAGGTGACTTGCAATTCCACCACTGGAGGAGGTGCCGTTGTTATGGCAATTGTAGCAGGAACAGTTGTTGTAGCAGGGGCATCTGAAATTAATAAAAAATTACACTCTTTTAGAATTTGAAAGGTGCTCCAAATGCAACGTGTGCTTAAACTGTACTGGTGATGTACTAGTGTGTACAACTTGATAACGTGGGATATTGGGGGGAGGACAGTGAAATGTTGCTGATGTAGCCGCAATTGTTTGATCAATTTCGCAGCGTGATTTAACTTCAAAGGTGCCACAACTGAACATTATATGTCATTGGATATTTTTGGAGCACCTATTGTTTGGGTTTGCTTACTTATCACAGTGATGGAGTTCAGATCCACAGAGACGTTGAAGGTAGAGTTTGGATTGGTCACAGCCTCTTTCAATGTATCAACAATGTCACTGCCCTTGGGGATAGGTACAGTGGAGGTCGCATCGAACTCCAGTTCCAAATCCACCTCTGTGTAAGGATCCTGACCGATACGGGGCACAGGTCTGCAAAGGATCAAAAAGTTCATAGGTCAGGGTCAAGTCAAAAGGTGACTGAAAAAGTAAAGTTGTGCTAAAAATAAGGCTTTTTATGTTCAAAAGACGTTCATGTCTAAATGAAAGAAAATGGTTTAAAAGTAAAATACAATATTACCTGAATTCAGTAACAGTCGTCTGAACGAAACTAAGCCCATATCTTTGTCGGAAGATTGCGTCACACTGTAAGGAGAAGGGGAGAGAAGAGACAACTTTAATAGACTATCAAATAGTATGAGAGATTTTACAAAGAGAATATATATAACATTATTAGGCCTATATATTTTAACAATCCCTTATTCCCGTAGCTCAACGCTCATTAAGCCTAAAGTCATTGTCACTTGAACCTTAGGTAAAGTCAATAACCGCATCAACAAAGACACAAATGAATGGTCATATCTGGATTTCGAGGACTTACAAATGTGGTAATGGTTTCTGATAGTGTTTTGAATTCTGTGCTTTGAGGGTCAGTCAAGGCTGGTACAAAAACTTGCTGCAAGGTGACTTGCAATTCCACCACTGGAGGAGGTGCCGTTGTTATGGCAGTTGTAGCAGGAACAGTTGTTGTAGCAGGGGCATCTGAAATTAATAAAAAATTACACTCTTTTAGAATTTGAAAGGTGCTCCAAATGCAACGTGTGCTTAAACTGTACTGGTGATGTACTAGTGTGTACAACTTGATACTGTGGGATGTTGGGGGGAGGACAGTGAAATGTTGCTGATGTAGCCGCAATTGTTTGATCAATTCCGAGGTGTGATTTAACTTCAAAGGTGCCACAACTGAACATTACATGTCAATGGATATTTTTGGAGCACCTATTGTTTGGGTTTGCTTACTTATCACAGTGATGGAGTTCAGATCCACAGAGACGTTGAAGGTAGAGTTTGGATTGGTCACAGCCTCTTTCAATGTATCAACAATCTCACTGCCCTTGGGGATAGGTACAGAGGAGGTCGCATTGAACTGCAGTTCCAAATCCACCTCTGTGTAAGGATCCTGACCGATACGGGGCACAGGTCTGCAAAGGATCAAAAAGTTCATAGGTCAGGGTCAAGTCAAAAGGTGACTGAAAAAGTAAAGTTGTGCTAAAAATAAGGCTTTTTATGTTCAAAAGACGTTCATGTCTAAATTAAAGAAAATGGTTTAAAAGTCAAATACAATATTACCTGAATTGAGTAACAGTCGTCTGAACGAAACTAAGCCCATATCTTTGTCGGAAGATTGTGTCACACTGTAAGGAGTAGGGGAGAGAAGAGACAACTTTAAAAGACTATCAAATAGTATGAGATATTTTACAAACAGAATATATGTAACATTATTAGGCCTATATATTTTAACAATCCCTTATTCCCGTAGCTCAACGCTCATTAAGCCTAAAGTCATTGTCACTTGAACCTTAGGTAAAGTCAATAACCGCATCAACAAAGACACAAATGAATGGTCATATCTGGATTTCGAGGACTTACAAATGTGGTAATGGTTTCTGATAGTGTTTTGAATTCTGTGCTTTGAGGGTCAGTCAAGGCTGGTACAAAAACTTGCTGCAAGGTGACTTGCAATTCCACCACTGGAGGAGGTGCCGTTGTTATGGCAATTGTAGCAGGAACAGTTGTTGTAGCAGGGGCATCTGAAATTAATAAAAAATTACACTCTTTTAGAATTTGAAAGGTGCTCCAAATGCAACGTGTGCTTAAACTGTACTGGTGATGTACTAGTGTGTACAACTTGATAACGTGGGATATTGGGGGGAGGACAGTGAAATGTTGCTGATGTAGCCGCAATTGTTTGATCAATTTCGCAGCGTGATTTAACTTCAAAGGTGCCACAACTGAACATTATATGTCATTGGATATTTTTGGAGCACCTATTGTTTGGGTTTGCTTACTTATCACAGTGATGGAGTTCAGATCCACAGAGACGTTGAAGGTAGAGTTTGGATTGGTCACAGCCTCTTTCAATGTATCAACAATCTCACTGCCCTTGGGGATAGGTACAGAGGAGGTCGCATTGAACTGCAGTTCCAAATCCACCTCTGTGTAAGGATCCTGACTGATACGGGGCACAGGTCTGCAAAGGATCAAAAAGTTCATAGGTCAGGGTCAAGTCAAAAGGTGCCTGAAAAAGTAAAGTTGTGCTAAAAATAAGGCTTTTTATGTTCAAAAGACGTTCATGTCTAAATTAAAGAAAATGGTTTAAAAGTAAAATACAATATTACCTGAATTGAGTAACAGTCGTCTGAACGAAACTAAGCCCATATCTTTGTCGGAAGATTGTGTCACACTGTAGGGAGTAGGGGAGAGAAGAGACAACTTTAATAGACTATCAAATAGTATGAGATATTTTACAAACAGAATATACATAACATTATTAGGCCTATACATTTTAACAATCCCTTATTCCCATAGCTCAACGCTCATTAAGCCTAAAGTCATTGTCACTTGAACCTTAGGTAAAGTCAATAACCACATCAACAAAGACACAAATGAATGGTCATATCTGGATTTCGAGGACTTACAAATGTGGTAATGGTTTCTGATAGTGTTTTGAATTCTGTGCTTTGAGGGTCAGTCAAGGCTGGTACAAAAACTTGCTGCAAGGTGACTTGCAATTCCACCACTGGAGGAGGTGCTGTTGTTATGGCAATTGTAGCAGGAACAGTTGTTGTAGCAGGGGCATCTGAAATTAATAAAAAATTACACTCTTTTAGAATTTGAAAGGTGCTCCAAATGCAACGTGTGTTTAAACTGTACTGGTGATGTACTAGTGTGTACAACTTGATAACGTGGGATGTTGGGGGGAGGACAGTGAAATGTTGCTGATGTAGCCGCAATTGTTTGATCAATTCCGCAGCGTGATTTAACTTCAAAGGTGCCACAACTGAACATTACATGTCAATGGAGATTTTTGGAGCACCTATTGTTTGGGTTTGCTTACTTATCACAGTGATGGAGTTCAGATCCACAGACAAGTTGAAGTTAGAGTTTGGATTGGTCACAGCCTCTTTCAATGTATCAACAATGTCACTGCCCTTGGGGATAGGTACAGTGGAGGTCGCATCGAGCTCCAGTTCCAAATCCACCTCTGTGTAATGATCCTGACCGATACGGGGCACAGGTCTGCAAAGGATCAAAAAGTTCATAGGTCAGGGTCAAGTCAAAAGGTGACTGAAAAAGTACAGTTGTGCTAAAAATAAGGCTTTTTATGTTCAAAAGACGTTCATGTCTAAATTAAAGAAAATGGTTTAAAAGTAAAATACAATATTACCTGAATTGAGTAACAGTCGTCTGAACGAAACTAAGCCCATATCTTTGTCGGAAGATTGTGTCACACTGTAAGGAATAGGGGAGAGAAGAGACAACTTTAAAAGACTATCAAATAGTATGAGAGATTTTACAAAGAGAATATATATAACATTATTAGGCCTATATATTTTAACAATCCCTTATTCCCGTAGCTCAACGCTCATTAAGCCTAAAGTCATTGTCACTTGAACCTTAGGTAAAGTCAATAACCGCATCAACAAAGACACAAATGAATGGTCATATCTGGATTTCGAGGACTTACAAATGTGGTAATGGTTTCTGATAGTGTTTTGAATTCTGTGCTTTGAGGGTCAGTCAAGGCTGGTACAAAAACTTGCTGCAAGGTGACTTGCAATTCCACCACTGGAGGAGGTGCCGTTGTTATGGCAGTTGTAGCAGGAACAGTTGTTGTAGCAGGGGCATCTGAAATTAATAAAAAATTACACTCTTTTAGAATTTGAAAGGTGCTCCAAATGCAACGTGTGCTTAAACTGTACTGGTGATGTACTAGTGTGTACAATTTGATACTGTGGGATGTTGGGGGGAGGACAGTGAAATGTTGCTGATGTTGCCGCAATTGTTTGATCAATTCCGAGGTGTGATTTAACTTCAAAGGTGCCACAACTGAACATTACATGTCAATGGATATTTTTGGAGCACCTATTGTTTGGGTTTGCTTACTTATCACAGTGATGGAGTTCAGATCCACAGAGACGTTGAAGTTAGAGTTTGGATTGGTCACAGCCTCTTTCAATGTATCAACAATGTCACTGCCCTTGGGGATAGGTACAGTGGAGGTCGCATCGAACTCCAGTTCCAAATCCACCTCTGTGTAAGGATCCTGACCGATACGGGGCACAGGTCTGCAAAGGATCAAAAAGTTCATAGGTCAGGGTCAAGTCAAAAGGTGACTGAAAAAGTAAAGTTGTGCTAAAAATAAGGCTTTTTATGTTCAAAAGACGTTCATGTCTAAATTAAAGGAAATGTTTTAAAAGTAAAATACAATATTACCTGAATTCAGTAACAGTCGTCTGAACGAAACTAAGCCCATATCTTTGTCGGAAGATTGCGTCACACTGTAAGGAGTAGGGGAGAGAAGAGACAACTTTAATAGACTATCAAATAGTATGAGAGATTTTACAAAGAGAATATATATAACATTGTTAGGCCTATATATTTTAACAATCCCTTATTCCCGTAGCTCAACGCTCATTAAGCCTAAAGTCATTGTCACTTGAACCTTAGGTAAAGTCAATAACCGCATCAACAAAGACACAAATGAATGGTCATATCTGGATTTCGAGGACTTACAAATGTGGTAATGGTTTCTGATAGTGTTTTGAATTCTGTGCTTTGAGGGTCAGTCAAGGCTGGTACAAAAACTTGCTGCAAGGTGACTTGCAATTCCACCACTGGAGGAGGTGCCGTTGTTATGGCAATTGTAGCAGGAACAGTTGTTGTAGCAGGGGCATCTGAAATTAATAAAAAATTACACTCTTTAAGAATTTGAAAGGTGCTCCAAATGCAACGTGTGCTTAAACTGTACTGGTGATGTACTAGTGTGTACAACTTGATACTGTGGGATGTTGGGGGGAGGACAGTGAAATGTTGCTGATGTAGCCGCAATTGTTTGATCAATTCCGAGGTGTGATTTAACCTCAAAGGTGCCACAACTGAACATAACATGTCAATGGATATTTTTGGAGCACCTATTGTTTGGGTTTGCTTACTTATCACAGTGATGGAGTTCAGATCCACAGACAAGTTGAAGTTAGAGTTTGGATTGGTCACAGCCTCTTTCAATGTATCAACAATGTCACTGCCCTTGGGGATAGGTACAGTGGAGGTCGCATCGAACTCCAGTTCCAAATCCACCTCTGTGTAAGGATCCTGACCGATACGGGGCACAGGTCTGCAAAGGATCAAAAAGTTCATAGGTCAGGGTCAAGTCAAAAGGTGACTGAAAAAGTAAAGTTGTGCTAAAAATAAGGCTTTTTATGTTCAAAAGACGTTCATGTCTAAATTAAAGGAAATGGTTTAAAAGTAAAATACAATATTACCTGAATTCAGTAACAGTCGTCTGAACGAAACTAAGCCCATATCTTTGTCGGAAGATTGCGTCACACTGTAAGGAGTAGGGGAGAGAAGAGACAACTTTAATAGACTATCAAATAGAATGAGAGATTTTACAAAGAGAATATATATAACATTATTAGGCCTATATATTTTAACAATCCCTTATTCCCGTAGCTCAACGCTCATTAAGCCTAAAGTCATTGTCACTTGAACCTTAGGTAAAGTCAATAACCGCATCAACAAAGACACAAATGAATGGTCATATCTGGATTTCGAGGACTTACAAATGTGGTAATGGTTTCTGATAGTGTTTTGAATTCTGTGCTTTGAGGGTCAGTCAAGGCTGGTACAAAAACTTGCTGCAAGGTGACTTGCAATTCCACCACTGGAGGAGGTGCCGTTGTTATGGCAGTTGTAGCAGGAACAGTTGTTGTAGCAGGGGCATCTGAAATTAATAAAAAATTACACTCTTTTAGAATTTGAAAGGTGCTCCAAATGCAACGTGTGCTTAAACTGTACTGGTGATGTACTAGTGTGTACAACTTGATACTGTGGGATGTTGGGGGGAGGACAGTGAAATGTTGCTGATGTAGCCGCAATTGTTTGATCAATTCCGAGGTGTGATTTAACCTCAAAGGTGCCACAACTGAACATAACATGTCAATGGATATTTTTGGAGCACCTATTGTTTGGGTTTGCTTACTTATCACAGTGATGGAGTTCAGATCCACAGACAAGTTGAAGTTAGAGTTTGGATTGGTCACAGCCTCTTTCAATGTATCAACAATGTCACTGCCCTTGGGGATAGGTACAGTGGAGGTCGCATCGAACTCCAGTTCCAAATCCACCTCTGTGTAAGGATCCTGACCGATACGGGGCACAGGTCTGCAAAGGATCAAAAAGTTCATAGGTCAGGGTCAAGTCAAAAGGTGACTGAAAAAGTAAAGTTGTGCTAAAAATAAGGCTTTTTATGTTCAAAAGACGTTCATGTCTAAATTAAAGGAAATGGTTTAAAAGTAAAATACAATATTACCTGAATTCAGTAACAGTCGTCTGAACGAAACTAAGCCCATATCTTTGTCGGAAGATTGCGTCACACTGTAAGGAGTAGGGGAGAGAAGAGACAACTTTAATAGACTATCAAATAGAATGAGAGATTTTACAAAGAGAATATATATAACATTATTAGGCCTATATATTTTAACAATCCCTTATTCCCGTAGCTCAACGCTCATTAAGCCTAAAGTCATTGTCACTTGAACCTTAGGTAAAGTCAATAACCGCATCAACAAAGACACAAATGAATGGTCATATCTGGATTTCGAGGACTTACAAATGTGGTAATGGTTTCTGATAGTGTTTTGAATTCTGTGCTTTGAGGGTCAGTCAAGGCTGGTACAAAAACTTGCTGCAAGGTGACTTGCAATTCCACCACTGGAGGAGGTGCCGTTGTTATGGCAGTTGTAGCAGGAACAGTTGTTGTAGCAGGGGCATCTGAAATTAATAAAAAATTACACTCTTTTAGAATTTGAAAGGTGCACCAAATGCAACGTGTGCTTAAACTGTACTGGTGATGTACTAGTGTGTACAACTTGATAACGTGGGATATTGGGGGGAGGACAGTGAAATGTTGCTGATGTAGCCGCAATTGTTTGATCAATTCCGCAGCGTGATTTAACTTCAAAGGTGCCACAACTGAACATTACATGTCAATGGATATTTTTGGGGCACCTATTGTTTGGGTTTGCTTACTTATCACAGTGATGGAGTTCAGATCCACAGAGACGTTGAAGGTAGAGTTTGGATTGGTCACAGCCTCTTTCAATGTATCAACAATGTCACTGCCCTTGGGGATAGGTACAGTGGAGGTCGCATCGAACTCCAGTTCCAAATCCACCTCTGTGTAAGGATCCTGACCGATACGGGGCACAGGTCTGCAAAGGATCAAAAAGTTCATAGGTCAGGGTCAAGTCAAAAGGTGACTGAAAAAGTAAAGTTGTGCTAAAAATAAGGCTTTTTATGTTCAAAAGACGTTCATGTCTAAATTAAAGAAAATGGTTTAAAAGTAAAATACAATATTACCTGAATTGATTAACAGTCGTCTGAACGAAACTAAGCCCATATCTTTGTCGGAAGATTGTGTCACACTGTAAGGAGTAGGGGAGAGAAGAGACAACTTTAAAATACTATCAAATAGAATGAGATATTTTACAAACAGAATATATATAACATTATTAGGCCTATATATTTTAACAATCCCTTATTCCCGTAGCTCAACGCTCATTAAGCCTAAAGTCATTGTCATTTGAACCTTAGGTAAAGTCAATAACCGCATCAACAAAGACACAAATGAATGGTCATATCTGGATTTCGAGGACTTACAAATGTGGTAATGGTTTCTGATAGTGTTTTGAATTCTGTGCTTTGAGGGTCAGTCAAGGCTGGTACAAAAACTTGCTGCAAGGTGACTTGCAATTCCACCACTGGAGGAGGTGCCGTTGTTATGGCAGTTGTAGCAGGAACAGTTGTTGTAGCAGGGTCATCTGAAATTAATAAAAAATTACACTCTTTTAGAATTTGAAAGGTGCTCCAAATGCAACGTGTGCTTAAACTGTACTGGTGATGTACTAGTGTGTACAACTTGATACTGTGGGATGTTGGGGGGAGGACAGTGAAATGTTGCTGATGTAGCCGCAATTGTTTGATCAATTCCGAGGTGTGATTTAACCTCAAAGGTGCCACAACTGAACATAACATGTCAATGGATATTTTTGGAGCACCTATTGTTTGGGTTTGCTTACTTATCACAGTGATGGAGTTCAGATCCACAGACAAGTTGAAGTTAGAGTTTGGATTGGTCACAGCCTCTTTCAATGTATCAACAATGTCACTGCCCTTGGGGATAGGTACAGTGGAGGTCGCGTCGAACTCCAGTTCCAAATCCACCTCTGTGTAAGGATCCTGACCGATACGGGGCACAGGTCTGCAAAGGATCAAAAAGTTCATAGGTCAGGGTCAAGTCAAAAGGTGACTGAAAAAGTAAAGTTGTGCTAAAAATAAGGCTTTTTATGTTCAAAAGACGTTCATGTCTAAATTAAAGAAAATGGTTTAAAAGTAAAATACAATATTACCTGAATTGAGTAACAGTCGTCTGAATGAAACTAAGCCCATATCTTTGTCGGAAGATTGTGTCACACTGTAAGGAGTAGGGGAGAGAAGAGACAACTTTAAAATACTATCAAATAGTATGAGAGATTTTACAAACAGAATATATATAACATTATTAGGCCTATATATTTTAACAATCCCTTATTCCCGTAGCTCAACGCTCATTAAGCCTAAAGTCATTGTCACTTGAACCTTAGGTAAAGTCAATAACCGCATCAACAAAGACACAAATGAATGGTCATATCTGGATTTCGAGGACTTACAAATGTGGTAATGGTTTCTGATAGTGTTTTGAATTCTGTGCTTTGAGGGTCAGTCAAGGCTGGTACAAAAACTTGCTGCAAGGTGACTTGCAATTCCACCACTGGAGGAGGTGCCGTTGTTATGGCAGTTGTAGCAGGAACAGTTGTTGTAGCAGGGGCATCTGAAATTAATAAAAAATTACACTCTTTTAGAATTTGAAAGGTGCTCCAAATGCAACGTGTGCTTAAACTGTACTGGTGATGTACTAGTGTGTACAACTTGATACTGTGGGATGTTGGGGGGAGGACAGTGAAATGTTGCTGATGTAGCCGCAATTGTTTGATCAATTCGGCAGCGTGATTTAACTTCAAAGGTGCCACAACTGAACATTACATGTCAATGGATATTTTTGGAGCACCTATTGTTTGGGTTTGCTTACTTATCACAGTGATGGAGTTCAGATCCACAGAGACGTTGAAGGTAGAGTTTGGATTGGTCACAGCCTCTTTCAATGTATCAACAATGTCACTGCCCTTGGGGATAGGTACAGTGGAGGTCGCATCGAACTCCAGTTCCAAATCCACCTCTGTGTAAGGATCCTGACCGATACGGGGCACAGGTCTGCAAAGGATCAAAAAGTTCATAGGTCAGGGTCAAGTCAAAAGGTGACTGAAAAAGTAAAGTTGTGCTAAAAATAAGGCTTTTTATGTTCAAAAGACGTTCATGTCTAAATTAAAGAAAATGGTTTAAAAGTAAAATACAATATTACCTGAATTCAGTAACAGTCGTCTGAACGAAACTAAGCCCATATCTTTGTCGGAAGATTGCGTCACACTGTAAGGAGAAGGGGAGAGAAGAGACAACTTTAATAGACTATCAAATAGTATGAGAGATTTTACAAAGAGAATATATATAACATTATTAGGCCTATATATTTTAACAATCCCTTATTCCCGTAGCTCAACGCTCATTAAGCCTAAAGTCATTGTCACTTGAACCTTAGGTAAAGTCAATAACCGCATCAACAAAGACACAAATGAATGGTCATATCTGGATTTCGAGGACTTACAAATGTGGTAATGGTTTCTGATAGTGTTTTGAATTCTGTGCTTTGAGGGTCAGTCAAGGCTGGTACAAAAACTTGCTGCAAGGTGACTTGCAATTCCACCACTGGAGGAGGTGCCGTTGTTATGGCAGTTGTAGCAGGAACAGTTGTTGTAGCAGGGGCATCTGAAATTAATAAAAAATTACACTCTTTTAGAATTTGAAAGCTGCTCCAAATGCAACGTGTGCTTAAACTGTACTGGTGATGTACTAGTGTGTACAACTTGATACTGTGGGATATTGGGGGGAGGACAGTGAAATGTTGCTGATGTAGCCGCAATTGTTTGATCAATTCGGCAGCGTGATTTAACTTCAAAGGTGCCACAACTGAACATTACATGTCAATGGATATTTTTGGAGCACCTATTGTTTGGGTTTGCTTACTTATCACAGTGATGGAGTTCAGATCCACAGAGACGTTGAAGGTAGAGTTTGGATTGGTCACAGCCTCTTTCAATGTATCAACAATGTCACTGCCCTTGGGGATAGGTACAGTGGAGGTCGCATCGAACTCCAGTTCCAAATCCACCTCTGTGTAAGGATCCTGACCGATACGGGGCACAGGTCTGCAAAGGATCAAAAAGTTCATAGGTCAGGGTCAAGTCAAAAGGTGACTGAAAAAGTAAAGTTGTGCTAAAAATAAGGCTTTTTATGTTCAAAAGACGTTCATGTCTAAATTAAAGAAAATGGTTTAAAAGTAAAATACAATATTACCTGAATTCAGTAACAGTCGTCTGAACGAAACTAAGCCCATATCTTTGTCGGAAGATTGCGTCACACTGTAAGGAGAAGGGGAGAGAAGAGACAACTTTAATAGACTATCAAATAGTATGAGAGATTTTACAAAGAGAATATATATAACATTATTAGGCCTATATATTTTAACAATCCCTTATTCCCGTAGCTCAACGCTCATTAAGCCTAAAGTCATTGTCACTTGAACCTTAGGTAAAGTCAATAACCGCATCAACAAAGACACAAATGAATGGTCATATCTGGATTTCGAGGACTTACAAATGTGGTAATGGTTTCTGATAGTGTTTTGAATTCTGTGCTTTGAGGGTCAGTCAAGGCTGGTACAAAAACTTGCTGCAAGGTGACTTGCAATTCCACCACTGGAGGAGGTGCCGTTGTTATGGCAGTTGTAGCAGGAACAGTTGTTGTAGCAGGGGCATCTGAAATTAATAAAAAATTACACTCTTTTAGAATTTGAAAGCTGCTCCAAATGCAACGTGTGCTTAAACTGTACTGGTGATGTACTAGTGTGTACAACTTGATACTGTGGGATATTGGGGGGAGGACAGTGAAATGTTGCTGATGTAGCCGCAATTGTTTGATCAATTCGGCAGCGTGATTTAACTTCAAAGGTGCCACAACTGAACATTACATGTCAATGGATATTTTTGGAGCACCTATTGTTTGGGTTTGCTTACTTATCACAGTGATGGAGTTCAGATCCACAGAGACGTTGAAGGTAGAGTTTGGATTGGTCACAGCCTCTTTCAATGTATCAACAATGTCACTGCCCTTGGGGATAGGTACAGTGGAGGTCGCATCGAACTCCAGTTCCAAATCCACCTCTGTGTAAGGATCCTGACCGATACGGGGCACAGGTCTGCAAAGGATCAAAAAGTTCATAGGTCAGGGTCAAGTCAAAAGGTGACTGAAAAAGTAAAGTTGTGCTAAAAATAAGGCTTTTTATGTTCAAAAGACGTTCATGTCTAAATTAAAGAAAATGGTTTAAAAGTAAAATACAATATTACCTGAATTCAGTAACAGTCGTCTGAACGAAACTAAGCCCATATCTTTGTCGGAAGATTGTGTCACACTGTAAGGAGTAGGGGAGAGAAGAGACAACTTTAAAAGACTATCAAATAGTATGAGAGATTTTACAAAGAGAATATATATAACATTATTAGGCCTATATATTTTAACAATCCCTTATTCCCGTAGCTCAACTTTCATTAAGCCTAAAGTCATTGTCACTTGAACCTTAGGTAAAGTCAATAACCGCATCAACAAAGACACAAATGAACTGTCATATCTGGATTTCGAGGACTTACAAATGTGGTAATGGTTTCTGATAGTGTTTTGAATTCTGTGCTTTGAGGGTCAGTCAAGGCTGGTACAAAAACTTGCTGCAAGGTGACTTGCAATTCCACCACTGGAGGAGGTGCCGTTGTTATGGCAGTTGTAGCAGGAACAGTTGTTGTAGCAGGGGCATCTGAAATTAATAAAAAATTACACTCTTTTAGAATTTGAAAGGTGCTCCAAAGGCAACGTGTGCTTAAACTGTACTGGTGATGTACTAGTGTGTACAACTTGATACTGTGGGATATTGGGGGGAGGACAGTGAAATGTTGCTGATGTAGCCGCAATTGTTTGATCAATTCGGCAGCGTGATTTAACTTCAAAGGTGCCACAACTGAACATTACATGTCAATGGATATTTTTGGAGCACCTATTGTTTGGGTTTGCTTACTTATCACAGTGATGGAGTTCAGATCCACAGAGACGTTGAAGGTAGAGTTTGGATTGGTCACAGCCTCTTTCAATGTATCAACAATGTCACTGCCCTTGGGGATAGGTACAGTGGAGGTCGCATCGAACTCCAGTTCCAAATCCACCTCTGTGTAAGGATCCTGACCGATACGGGGCACAGGTCTGCAAAGGATCAAAAAGTTCATAGGTCAGGGTCAAGTCAAAAGGTGACTGAAAAAGTAAAGTTGTGCTAAAAATAAGGCTTTTTATGTTCAAAAGACGTTCATGTCTAAATTAAAGAAAATGGTTTAAAAGTCAAATACAATATTACCTGAATTCAGTAACAGTCGTCTGAATGAAACTAAGCCCATATCTTTGTCGGAAGATTGTGTCACACTGTAAGGAGTAGGGGAGAGAAGAGACAACTTTAAAAGACTATCAAATAGTATGAGATATTTTACAAACAGAATATATATAACATTGTTAGGCCTATATATTTTAACAATCCCTTATTCCCGTAGCTCAACGCTCATTAAGCCTAAAGTCATTGTCACTTGAACCTTAGGTAAAGTCAATAACCGCATCAACAAAGACACAAATGAATGGTCATATCTGGATTTCGAGGACTTACAAATGTGGTAATGGTTTCTGATAGTGTTTTGAATTCTGTGCTTTGAGGGTCAGTCAAGGCTGGTACAAAAACTTGCTGCAAGGTGACTTGCAATTCCACCACTGGAGGAGGTGCCGTTGTTATGGCAGTTGTAGCAGGAACAGTTGTTGTAGCAGGGGCATCTGAAATTAATAAAAAATTACACTCTTTTAGAATTTGAAAGGTGCTCCAAATGCAACGTGTGCTTAAACTGTACTGGTGATGTACTAGTGTGTACAACTTGATACTGTGGGATGTTGGGGGGAGGACAGTGAAATGTTGCTGATGTAGCCGCAATTGTTTGATCAATTCCGAGGTGTGATTTAACCTCAAAGGTGCCACAACTGAACATAACATGTCAATGGATATTTTTGGAGCACCTATTGTTTGGGTTTGCTTACTTATCACAGTGATGGAGTTCAGATCCACAGAGACGTTGAAGGTAGAGTTTGGATTGGTCACAGCCTCTTTCAATGTATCAACAATGTCACTGCCCTTGGGGATAGGTACAGTAGAGGTCGCATCGAACTCTAGTTCCAAATCCACCTCTGTGTAAGGATCCTGACCGATACGGGGCACAGGTCTGCAAAGGATCAAAAAGTTCATAGGTCAGGGTCAAGTCAAAAGGTGACTGAAAAAGTAAAGTTGTGCTAAAAATAAGGCTTTTTATGTTCAAAAGACGTTCATGTCTAAATTAAAGGAAATGGTTTAAAAGTAAAATACAATATTACCTGAATTCAGTAACAGTCGTCTGAACGAAACTAAGCCCATATCTTTGTCGGAAGATTGCGTCACACTGTAAGGAGTAGGGGAGAGAAGAGACAACTTTAATAGACTATCAAATAGTATGAGAGATTTTACAAAGAGAATATATATAACATTATTAGGCCTATATATTTTAACAATCCCTTATTCCCGTAGCTCAACGCTCATTAAGCCTAAAGTCATTGTCACTTGAACCTTAGGTAAAGTCAATAACCGCATCAACAAAGACACAAATGAATGGTCATATCTGGATTTCGAGGACTTACAAATGTGGTAATGGTTTCTGATAGTGTTTTGAATTCTGTGCTTTGAGGGTCAGTCAAGGCTGGTACAAAAACTTGCTGCAAGGTGACTTGCAATTCCACCACTGGAGGAGGTGCCGTTGTTATGGCAGTTGTAGCAGGAACAGTTGTTGTAGCAGGGGCATCTGAAATTAATAAAAAATTACACTCTTTTAGAATTTGAAAGGTGCTCCAAATGCAACGTGTGCTTAAACTGTACTGGTGATGTACTAGTGTGTGCAACTTGATACTGTGGGATGTTGGGGGGAGGACAGTGAAATGTTGCTGATGTAGCCGCAATTGTTTGATCAATTCCGAGGTGTGATTTAACTTCAAAGGTGCCACAACTGAACATTACATGTCAATGGATATTTTTGGAGCACCTATTGTTTGGGTTTGCTTACTTATCACAGTGATGGAGTTCAGATCCACAGACAAGTTGAAGTTAGAGTTTGGATTGGTCACAGCCTCTTTCAATGTATCAACAATGTCACTGCCCTTGGGGATAGGTACAGTGGAGGTCGCATCGAACTCCAGTTCCAAATCCACCTCTGTGTAAGGATCCTGACCGATACGGGGCACAGGTCTGCAAAGGATCAAAAAGTTCATAGGTCAGGGTCAAGTCAAAAGGTGACTGAAAAAGTAAAGTTGTGCTAAAAATAAGGCTTTTTATGTTCAAAAGACGTTCATGTCTAAATTAAAGAAAATGGTTTAAAAGTAAAATACAATATTACCTGAATTCAGTAACAGTCGTCTGAACGAAACTAAGCCCATATCTTTGTCGGAAGATTGCGTCACACTGTAAGGAGAAGGGGAGAGAAGAGACAACTTTAATAGACTATCAAATAGTATGAGAGATTTTACAAAGAGAATATATATAACATTATTAGGCCTATATATTTTAACAATCCCTTATTCCCGTAGCTCAACTTTCATTAAGCCTAAAGTCATTGTCACTTGAACCTTAGGTAAAGTCAATAACCGCATCAACAAAGACACAAATGAATGGTCATATCTGGATTTCGAGGACTTACAAATGTGGTAATGGTTTCTGATAGTGTTTTGAATTCTGTGCTTTGAGGGTCAGTCAAGGCTGGTACAAAAACTTGCTGCAAGGTGACTTGCAATTCCACCACTGGAGGAGGTGCCGTTGTTATGGCAGTTGTAGCAGGAACAGTTGTTGTAGCAGGGGCATCTGAAATTAATAAAAAATTACACTCTTTTAGAATTTGAAAGCTGCTCCAAATGCAACGTGTGCTTAAACTGTACTGGTGATGTACTAGTGTGTACAACTTGATACTGTGGGATATTGGGGGGAGGACAGTGAAATGTTGCTGATGTAGCCGCAATTGTTTGATCAATTCGGCAGCGTGATTTAACTTCAAAGGTGCCACAACTGAACATTACATGTCAATGGATATTTTTGGAGCACCTATTGTTTGGGTTTGCTTACTTATCACAGTGATGGAGTTCAGATCCACAGAGACGTTGAAGGTAGAGTTTGGATTGGTCACAGCCTCTTTCAATGTATCAACAATGTCACTGCCCTTGGGGATAGGTACAGTGGAGGTCGCATCGAACTCCAGTTCCAAATCCACCTCTGTGTAAGGATCCTGACCGATACGGGGCACAGGTCTGCAAAGGATCAAAAAGTTCATAGGTCAGGGTCAAGTCAAAAGGTGACTGAAAAAGTAAAGTTGTGCTAAAAATAAGGCTTTTTATGTTCAAAAGACGTTCATGTCTAAATTAAAGAAAATGGTTTAAAAGTAAAATACAATATTACCTGAATTCAGTAACAGTCGTCTGAACGAAACTAAGCCCATATCTTTGTCGGAAGATTGCGTCACACTGTAAGGAGAAGGGGAGAGAAGAGACAACTTTAATAGACTATCAAATAGTATGAGAGATTTTACAAAGAGAATATATATAACATTATTAGGCCTATATATTTTAACAATCCCTTATTCCCGTAGCTCAACTTTCATTAAGCCTAAAGTCATTGTCACTTGAACCTTAGGTAAAGTCAATAACCGCATCAACAAAGACACAAATGAACTGTCATATCTGGATTTCGAGGACTTACAAATGTGGTAATGGTTTCTGATAGTGTTTTGAATTCTGTGCTTTGAGGGTCAGTCAAGGCTGGTACAAAAACTTGCTGCAAGGTGACTTGCAATTCCACCACTGGAGGAGGTGCCGTTGTTATGGCAGTTGTAGCAGGAACAGTTGTTGTAGCAGGGGCATCTGAAATTAATAAAAAATTACACTCTTTTAGAATTTGAAAGGTGCTCCAAATGCAACGTGTGCTTAAACTGTACTGGTGATGTACTAGTGTGTACAACTTGATACTGTGGGATGTTGGGGGGAGGACAGTGAAATGTTGCTGATGTAGCCGCAATTGTTTGATCAATTCCGAGGTGTAATTTAACCTCAAAGGTGCCACAACTGAACATAACATGTCAATGGATATTTTTGGGGCACCTATTGTTTGGGTTTGCTTACTTATCACAGTGATGGAGTTCAGATCCACAGAGACGTTGAAGGTAGAGTTTGGATTGGTCACAGCCTCTTTCAATGTATCAACAATGTCACTGCCCTTGGGGATAGGTACAGTGGAGGTCGCATCGAACTCCAGTTCCAAATCCACCTCTGTGTAAGGATCCTGACCGATACGGGGCACAGGTCTGCAAAGGATCAAAAAGTTCATAGGTCAGGGTCAAGTCAAAAGGTGACTGAAAAAGTAAAGTTGTGCTAAAAATAAGGCTTTTTATGTTCAAAAGACGTTCATGTCTAAATTAAAGAAAATGGTTTAAAAGTCAAATACAATATTACCTGAATTCAGTAACAGTCGTCTGAATGAAACTAAGCCCATATCTTTGTCGGAAGATTGTGTCACACTGTAAGGAGTAGGGGAGAGAAGAGACAACTTTAAAAGACTATCAAATAGTATGAGATATTTTACAAACAGAATATATATAACATTGTTAGGCCTATATATTTTAACAATCCCTTATTCCCGTAGCTCAACGCTCATTAAGCCTAAAGTCATTGTCACTTGAACCTTAGGTAAAGTCAATAACCGCATCAACAAAGACACAAATGAATGGTCATATCTGGATTTCGAGGACTTACAAATGTGGTAATGGTTTCTGATAGTGTTTTGAATTCTGTGCTTTGAGGGTCAGTCAAGGCTGGTACAAAAACTTGCTGCAAGGTGACTTGCAATTCCACCACTGGAGGAGGTGCCGTTGTTATGGCAGTTGTAGCAGGAACAGTTGTTGTAGCAGGGGCATCTGAAATTAATAAAAAATTACACTCTTTTAGAATTTGAAAGGTGCTCCAAATGCAACGTGTGCTTAAACTGTACTGGTGATGTACTAGTGTGTACAACTTGATACTGTGGGATGTTGGGGGGAGGACAGTGAAATGTTGCTGATGTAGCCGCAATTGTTTGATCAATTCCGAGGTGTGATTTAACCTCAAAGGTGCCACAACTGAACATAACATGTCAATGGATATTTTTGGAGCACCTATTGTTTGGGTTTGCTTACTTATCACAGTGATGGAGTTCAGATCCACAGAGACGTTGAAGGTAGAGTTTGGATTGGTCACAGCCTCTTTCAATGTATCAACAATGTCACTGCCCTTGGGGATAGGTACAGTGGAGGTCGCATCGAACTCCAGTTCCAAATCCACCTCTGTGTAAGGATCCTGACCGATACGGGGCACAGGTCTGCAAAGGATCAAAAAGTTCATAGGTCAGGGTCAAGTCAAAAGGTGACTGAAAAAGTAAAGTTGTGCTAAAAATAAGGCTTTTTATGTTCAAAAGACGTTCATGTCTAAATTAAAGAAAATGGTTTAAAAGTAAAATACAATATTACCTGAATTCAGTAACAGTCGTCTGAACGAAACTAAGCCCATATCTTTGTCGGAAGATTGCGTCACACTGTAAGGAGAAGGGGAGAGAAGAGACAACTTTAATAGACTATCAAATAGTATGAGAGATTTTACAAAGAGAATATATATAACATTATTAGGCCTATATATTTTAACAATCCCTTATTCCCGTAGCTCAACTTTCATTAAGCCTAAAGTCATTGTCACTTGAACCTTAGGTAAAGTCAATAACCGCATCAACAAAGACACAAATGAATGGTCATATCTGGATTTCGAGGACTTACAAATGTGGTAATGGTTTCTGATAGTGTTTTGAATTCTGTGCTTTGAGGGTCAGTCAAGGCTGGTACAAAAACTTGCTGCAAGGTGACTTGCAATTCCACCACTGGAGGAGGTGCCGTTGTTATGGCAGTTGTAGCAGGAACAGTTGTTGTAGCAGGGGCATCTGAAATTAATAAAAAATTACACTCTTTTAGAATTTGAAAGCTGCTCCAAATGCAACGTGTGCTTAAACTGTACTGGTGATGTACTAGTGTGTACAACTTGATACTGTGGGATATTGGGGGGAGGACAGTGAAATGTTGCTGATGTAGCCGCAATTGTTTGATCAATTCGGCAGCGTGATTTAACTTCAAAGGTGCCACAACTGAACATTACATGTCAATGGATATTTTTGGAGCACCTATTGTTTGGGTTTGCTTACTTATCACAGTGATGGAGTTCAGATCCACAGAGACGTTGAAGGTAGAGTTTGGATTGGTCACAGCCTCTTTCAATGTATCAACAATGTCACTGCCCTTGGGGATAGGTACAGTGGAGGTCGCATCGAACTCCAGTTCCAAATCCACCTCTGTGTAAGGATCCTGACCGATACGGGGCACAGGTCTGCAAAGGATCAAAAAGTTCATAGGTCAGGGTCAAGTCAAAAGGTGACTGAAAAAGTAAAGTTGTGCTAAAAATAAGGCTTTTTATGTTCAAAAGACGTTCATGTCTAAATTAAAGAAAATGGTTTAAAAGTAAAATACAATATTACCTGAATTCAGTAACAGTCGTCTGAATGAAACTAAGCCCATATCTTTGTCGGAAGATTGTGTCACACTGTAAGGAGTAGGGGAGAGAAGAGACAACTTTAAAAGACTATCAAATAGTATGAGATATTTTACAAACAGAATATATATAACATTGTTAGGCCTATATATTTTAACAATCCCTTATTCCCGTAGCTCAACGCTCATTAAGCCTAAAGTCATTGTCACTTGAACCTTAGGTAAAGTCAATAACCGCATCAACAAAGACACAAATGAATGGTCATATCTGGATTTCGAGGACTTACAAATGTGGTAATGGTTTCTGATAGTGTTTTGAATTCTGTGCTTTGAGGGTCAGTCAAGGCTGGTACAAAAACTTGCTGCAAGGTGACTTGCAATTCCACCACTGGAGGAGGTGCCGTTGTTATGGCAGTTGTAGCAGGAACAGTTGTTGTAGCAGGGGCATCTGAAATTAATAAAAAATTACACTCTTTTAGAATTTGAAAGGTGCTCCAAATGCAACGTGTGCTTAAACTGTACTGGTGATGTACTAGTGTGTACAACTTGATACTGTGGGATGTTGGGGGGAGGACAGTGAAATGTTGCTGATGTAGCCGCAATTGTTTGATCAATTCCGAGGTGTGATTTAACCTCAAAGGTGCCACAACTGAACATAACATGTCAATGGATATTTTTGGAGCACCTATTGTTTGGGTTTGCTTACTTATCACAGTGATGGAGTTCAGATCCACAGAGACGTTGAAGGTAGAGTTTGGATTGGTCACAGCCTCTTTCAATGTATCAACAATGTCACTGCCCTTGGGGATAGGTACAGTAGAGGTCGCATCGAACTCCAGTTCCAAATCCACCTCTGTGTAAGGATCCTGACCGATACGGGGCACAGGTCTGCAAAGGATCAAAAAGTTCATAGGTCAGGGTCAAGTCAAAAGGTGACTGAAAAAGTAAAGTTGTGCTAAAAATAAGGCTTTTTATGTTCAAAAGACGTTCATGTCTAAATTAAAGGAAATGGTTTAAAAGTCAAATACAATATTACCTGAATTCAGTAACAGTCGTCTGAACGAAACTAAGCCCATATCTTTGTCGGAAGATTGCGTCACACTGTAAGGAGTAGGGGAGAGAAGAGACAACTTTAATAGACTATCAAATAGTATGAGATATTTTACAAACAGAATATATATAACATTATTAGGCCTATATATTTTAACAATCCCTTATTCCCGTAGCTCAACGCTCATTAAGCCTAAAGTCATTGTCACAAGAACCTTAGGTAAAGTCAATAACCGCAGCAACAAAGACACAAATGAATGGTCATATCTGGATTTCGAGGACTTACAAATGTAGTAATGGTTTCTGATAGTGTTTTGAATTCTGTGCTTTGAGGGTCAGTCAAGGCTGGTACAAAAACTTGCTGCAAGGTGACTTGCAATTCCACCACTGGAGGAGGTGCCGTTGTTATGGCAGTTGTAGCAGGAACAGTTGTTGTAGCAGGGGCATCTGAAATTAATAAAAAATTACACTCTTTTAGAATTTGAAAGGTGCTCCAAATGCAACGTGTGCTTAAACTGTACTGGTGATGTACTAGTGTGTACAACTTGATAACGTGGGATATTGGGGGTAGGACAGTGAAATGTTGCTGATGTAGCCGCAATTGTTTGATCAATTCCGCAGCGTGATTTAACTTCAAAGGTGCCACAACTGAACATTACATGTCAATGGATATTTTTGGAGCACCTATTGTTTGGGTTTGCTTACTTATCACAGTGATGGAGTTCAGATCCACAGAGACGTTGATGGTAGAGTTTGGATTGGTCACAGCCTCTTTCAATGTATCAACAATGTCACTGCCCTTGGGGATAGGTACAGTGGAGGTCGCATCGAACTCCAGTTCCAAATCCACCTCTGTGTAAGGATCCTGACCGATACGGGGCACAGGTCTGCAAAGGATCAAAAAGTTCATAGGTCAGGGTCAAGTCAAAAGGTGACTGAAAAAGTAAAGTTGTGCTAAAAATAAGGCTTTTTATGTTCAAAAGACGTTCATGTCTAAATTAAAGAAAATGGTTTAAAAGTAAAATACAATATTACCTGAATTCAGTAACAGTCGTCTGAACGAAACTAAGCCCATATCTTTGTCGGAAGATTGCGTCACACTGTAAGGAGAAGGGGAGAGAAGAGACAACTTTAATAGACTATCAAATAGTATGAGAGATTTTACAAAGAGAATATATATAACATTATTAGGCCTATATATTTTAACAATCCCTTATTCCCGTAGCTCAACGCTCATTAAGCCTAAAGTCATTGTCACTTGAACCTTAGGTAAAGTCAATAACCGCATCAACAAAGACACAAATGAATGGTCATATCTGGATTTCGAGGACTTACAAATGTGGTAATGGTTTCTGATAGTGTTTTGAATTCTGTGCTTTGAGGGTCAGTCAAGGCTGGTACAAAAACTTGCTGCAAGGTGACTTGCAATTCCACCACTGGAGGAGGTGCCGTTGTTATGGCAGTTGTAGCAGGAACAGTTGTTGTAGCAGGGGCATCTGAAATTAATAAAAAATTACACTCTTTTAGAATTTGAAAGGTGCTCCAAATGCAACGTGTGCTTAAACTGTACTGGTGATGTACTAGTGTGTACAACTTGATACTGTGGGATGTTGGGGGGAGGACAGTGAAATGTTGCTGATGTAGCCGCAATTGTTTGATCAATTCCGAGGTGTGATTTAACTTCAAAGGTGCCACAACTGAACATTACATGTCAATGGATATTTTTGGAGCACCTATTGTTTGGGTTTGCTTACTTATCACAGTGATGGAGTTCAGATCCACAGACAAGTTGAAGTTAGAGTTTGGATTGGTCACAGCCTCTTTCAATGTATCAACAATGTCACTGCCCTTGGGGATAGGTACAGTGGAGGTCGCATCGAACTCCAGTTCCAAATCCACCTCTGTGTAAGGATCCTGACCGATACGGGGCACAGGTCTGCAAAGGATCAAAAAGTTCATAGGTCAGGGTCAAGTCAAAAGGTGACTGAAAAAGTAAAGTTGTGCTAAAAATAAGGCTTTTTATGTTCAAAAGACGTTCATGTCTAAATTAAAGAAAATGGTTTAAAAGTAAAATACAATATTACCTGAATTCAGTAACAGTCGTCTGAACGAAACTAAGCCCATATCTTTGTCGGAAGATTGTGTCACACTGTAAGGAGTAGGGGAGAGAAGAGACAACTTTAAAAGACTATCAAATAGTATGAGATATTTTACAAACAGAATATATATAACATTATTAGGCCTATATATTTTAACAATCCCTTATTCCCGTAGCTCAACGCTCATTAAGCCTAAAGTCATTGTCACTTGAACCTTAGGTAAAGTCAATAACCGCAGCAACAAAGACACAAATGAATGGTCATATCTGGATTTCGAGGACTTACAAATGTGGTAATGGTTTCTGATAGTGTTTTGAATTCTGTGCTTTGAGGGTCATTCAAGGCTGGTACAAAAACTTGCTGCAAGGTGACTTGCAATTCCACCACTGGAGGAGGTGCCGTTGTTATGGCAGTTGTAGCAGGAACAGTTGTTGTAGCAGGGGCATCTGAAATTAATAAAAAATTACACTCTTTTAGAATTTGAAAGGTGCTCCAAATGCAACGTGTGCTTAAACTGTACTGGTGATGTACTAGTGTGTACAACTTGATAACGTGGGATATTGGGGGTAGGACAGTGAAATGTTGCTGATGTAGCCGCAATTGTTTGATCAATTCCGCAGCGTGATTTAACTTCAAAGGTGCCACAACTGAACATTACATGTCAATGGATATTTTTGGAGCACCTATTGTTTGGGTTTGCTTACTTATCACAGTGATGGAGTTCAGATCCACAGAGACGTTGATGGTAGAGTTTGGATTGGTCACAGCCTCTTTCAATGTATCAACAATGTCACTGCCCTTGGGGATAGGTACAGTGGAGGTCGCATCGAACTCCAGTTCCAAATCCACCTCTGTGTAAGGATCCTGACCGATACGGGGCACAGGTCTGCAAAGGATCAAAAAGTTCATAGGTCAGGGTCAAGTCAAAAGGTGACTGAAAAAGTAAAGTTGTGCTAAAAATAAGGCTTTTTATGTTCAAAAGACGTTCATGTCTAAATTAAAGAAAATGGTTTAAAAGTAAAATACAATATTACCTGAATTCAGTAACAGTCGTCTGAACGAAACTAAGCCCATATCTTTGTCGGAAGATTGCGTCACACTGTAAGGAGAAGGGGAGAGAAGAGACAACTTTAATAGACTATCAAATAGTATGAGAGATTTTACAAAGAGAATATATATAACATTATTAGGCCTATATATTTTAACAATCCCTTATTCCCGTAGCTCAACGCTCATTAAGCCTAAAGTCATTGTCACTTGAACCTTAGGTAAAGTCAATAACCGCATCAACAAAGACACAAATGAATGGTCATATCTGGATTTCGAGGACTTACAAATGTGGTAATGGTTTCTGATAGTGTTTTGAATTCTGTGCTTTGAGGGTCAGTCAAGGCTGGTACAAAAACTTGCTGCAAGGTGACTTGCAATTCCACCACTGGAGGAGGTGCCGTTGTTATGGCAGTTGTAGCAGGAACAGTTGTTGTAGCAGGGGCATCTGAAATTAATAAAAAATTACACTCTTTTAGAATTTGAAAGGTGCTCCAAATGCAACGTGTGCTTAAACTGTACTGGTGATGTACTAGTGTGTACAACTTGATACTGTGGGATGTTGGGGGGAGGACAGTGAAATGTTGCTGATGTAGCCGCAATTGTTTGATCAATTCCGAGGTGTGATTTAACTTCAAAGGTGCCACAACTGAACATTACATGTCAATGGATATTTTTGGAGCACCTATTGTTTGGGTTTGCTTACTTATCACAGTGATGGAGTTCAGATCCACAGACAAGTTGAAGTTAGAGTTTGGATTGGTCACAGCCTCTTTCAATGTATCAACAATGTCACTGCCCTTGGGGATAGGTACAGTGGAGGTCGCATCGAACTCCAGTTCCAAATCCACCTCTGTGTAAGGATCCTGACCGATACGGGGCACAGGTCTGCAAAGGATCAAAAAGTTCATAGGTCAGGGTCAAGTCAAAAGGTGACTGAAAAAGTAAAGTTGTGCTAAAAATAAGGCTTTTTATGTTCAAAAGACGTTCATGTCTAAATTAAAGAAAATGGTTTAAAAGTAAAATACAATATTACCTGAATTCAGTAACAGTCGTCTGAACGAAACTAAGCCCATATCTTTGTCGGAAGATTGTGTCACACTGTAAGGAGTAGGGGAGAGAAGAGACAACTTTAAAAGACTATCAAATAGTATGAGATATTTTACAAACAGAATATATATAACATTATTAGGCCTATATATTTTAACAATCCCTTATTCCCGTAGCTCAACGCTCATTAAGCCTAAAGTCATTGTCACTTGAACCTTAGGTAAAGTCAATAACCGCAGCAACAAAGACACAAATGAATGGTCATATCTGGATTTCGAGGACTTACAAATGTGGTAATGGTTTCTGATAGTGTTTTGAATTCTGTGCTTTGAGGGTCATTCAAGGCTGGTACAAAAACTTGCTGCAAGGTGACTTGCAATTCCACCACTGGAGGAGGTGCCGTTGTTATGGCAGTTGTAGCAGGAACAGTTGTTGTAGCAGGGGCATCTGAAATTAATAAAAAATTACACTCTTTTAGAATTTGAAAGGTGCTCCAAATGCAACGTGTGCTTAAACTGTACTGGTGATGTACTAGTGTGTACAACTTGATAACGTGGGATATTGGGGGTAGGACAGTGAAATGTTGCTGATGTAGCCGCAATTGTTTGATCAATTCCGCAGCGTGATTTAACTTCAAAGGTGCCACAACTGAACATTACATGTCAATGGATATTTTTGGAGCACCTATTGTTTGGGTTTGCTTACTTATCACAGTGATGGAGTTCAGATCCACAGAGACGTTGAAGGTAGAGTTTGGATTGGTCACAGCCTCTTTCAATGTATCAACAATGTCACTGCCCTTGGGGATAGGTACAGTGGAGGTCGCATCGAACTCCAGTTCCAAATCCACCTCTGTGTAAGGATCCTGACCGATACGGGGCACAGGTCTGCAAAGGATCAAAAAGTTCATAGGTCAGGGTCAAGTCAAAAGGTGACTGAAAAAGTAAAGTTGTGCTAAAAATAAGGCTTTTTATGTTCAAAAGACGTTCATGTCTAAATTAAAGAAAATGGTTTAAAAGTAAAATACAATATTACCTGAATTCAGTAACAGTCGTCTGAACGAAACTAAGCCCATATCTTTGTCGGAAGATTGCGTCACACTGTAAGGAGAAGGGGAGAGAAGAGACAACTTTAATAGACTATCAAATAGTATGAGAGATTTTACAAAGAGAATATATATAACATTATTAGGCCTATATATTTTAACAATCCCTTATTCCCGTAGCTCAACTTTCATTAAGCCTAAAGTCATTGTCACTTGAACCTTAGGTAAAGTCAATAACCGCATCAACAAAGACACAAATGAACTGTCATATCTGGATTTCGAGGACTTACAAATGTGGTAATGGTTTCTGATAGTGTTTTGAATTCTGTGCTTTGAGGGTCAGTCAAGGCTGGTACAAAAACTTGCTGCAAGGTGACTTGCAATTCCACCACTGGAGGAGGTGCCGTTGTTATGGCAGTTGTAGCAGGAACAGTTGTTGTAGCAGGGGCATCTGAAATTAATAAAAAATTACACTCTTTTAGAATTTGAAAGGTGCTCCAAATGCAACGTGTGCTTAAACTGTACTGGTGATGTACTAGTGTGTACAACTTGATACTGTGGGATGTTGGGGGGAGGACAGTGAAATGTTGCTGATGTAGCCGCAATTGTTTGATCAATTCCGAGGTGTGATTTAACCTCAAAGGTGCCACAACTGAACATAACATGTCAATGGATATTTTTGGGGCACCTATTGTTTGGGTTTGCTTACTTATCACAGTGATGGAGTTCAGATCCACAGAGACGTTGAAGGTAGAGTTTGGATTGGTCACAGCCTCTTTCAATGTATCAACAATGTCACTGCCCTTGGGGATAGGTACAGTGGAGGTCGCATCGAACTCCAGTTCCAAATCCACCTCTGTGTAAGGATCCTGACCGATACGGGGCACAGGTCTGCAAAGGATCAAAAAGTTCATAGGTCAGGGTCAAGTCAAAAGGTGACTGAAAAAGTAAAGTTGTGCTAAAAATAAGGCTTTTTATGTTCAAAAGACGTTCATGTCTAAATTAAAGAAAATGGTTTAAAAGTAAAATACAATATTACCTGAATTCAGTAACAGTCGTCTGAACGAAACTAAGCCCATATCTTTGTCGGAAGATTGTGTCACACTGTAAGGAGTAGGGGAGAGAAGAGACAACTTTAAAAGACTATCAAATAGTATGAGATATTTTACAAACAGAATATATATAACATTATTAGGCCTATATATTTTAACAATCCCTTATTCCCGTAGCTCAACGCTCATTAAGCCTAAAGTCATTGTCACTTGAACCTTAGGTAAAGTCAATAACCGCAGCAACAAAGACACAAATGAATGGTCATATCTGGATTTCGAGGACTTACAAATGTGGTAATGGTTTCTGATAGTGTTTTGAATTCTGTGCTTTGAGGGTCATTCAAGGCTGGTACAAAAACTTGCTGCAAGGTGACTTGCAATTCCACCACTGGAGGAGGTGCCGTTGTTATGGCAGTTGTAGCAGGAACAGTTGTTGTAGCAGGGGCATCTGAAATTAATAAAAAATTACACTCTTTTAGAATTTGAAAGGTGCTCCAAATGCAACGTGTGCTTAAACTGTACTGGTGATGTACTAGTGTGTACAACTTGATAACGTGGGATATTGGGGGTAGGACAGTGAAATGTTGCTGATGTAGCCGCAATTGTTTGATCAATTCCGCAGCGTGATTTAACTTCAAAGGTGCCACAACTGAACATTACATGTCAATGGATATTTTTGGAGCACCTATTGTTTGGGTTTGCTTACTTATCACAGTGATGGAGTTCAGATCCACAGAGACGTTGAAGGTAGAGTTTGGATTGGTCACAGCCTCTTTCAATGTATCAACAATGTCACTGCCCTTGGGGATAGGTACAGTGGAGGTCGCATCGAACTCCAGTTCCAAATCCACCTCTGTGTAAGGATCCTGACCGATACGGGGCACAGGTCTGCAAAGGATCAAAAAGTTCATAGGTCAGGGTCAAGTCAAAAGGTGACTGAAAAAGTAAAGTTGTGCTAAAAATAAGGCTTTTTATGTTCAAAAGACGTTCATGTCTAAATTAAAGAAAATGGTTTAAAAGTAAAATACAATATTACCTGAATTCAGTAACAGTCGTCTGAACGAAACTAAGCCCATATCTTTGTCGGAAGATTGCGTCACACTGTAAGGAGAAGGGGAGAGAAGAGACAACTTTAATAGACTATCAAATAGTATGAGAGATTTTACAAAGAGAATATATATAACATTATTAGGCCTATATATTTTAACAATCCCTTATTCCCGTAGCTCAACGCTCATTAAGCCTAAAGACATTGTCACAAGAACCTTAGGTAAAGTCAATAACCGCAGCAACAAAGACACAAATGAATGGTCATATCTGGATTTCGAGGACTTACAAATGTGGTAATGGTTTCTGATAGTGTTTTGAATTCTGTGCTTTGAGGGTCATTCAAGGCTGGTACAAAAACTTGCTGCAAGGTGACTTGCAATTCCACCACTGGAGGAGGTGCCGTTGTTATGGCAGTTGTAGCAGGAACAGTTGTTGTAGCAGGGGCATCTGAAATTAATAAAAAATTACACTCTTTTAGAATTTGAAAGGTGCTCCAAATGCAACGTGTGCTTAAACTGTACTGGTGATGTACTAGTGTGTACAACTTGATACTGTGGGATGTTGGGGGGAGGACAGTGAAATGTTGCTGATGTAGCCGCAATTGTTTGATCAATTCCGAGGTGTGATTTAACCTCAAAGGTGCCACAACTGAACATAACATGTCAATGGATATTTTTGGGGCACCTATTGTTTGGGTTTGCTTACTTATCACAGTGATGGAGTTCAGATCCACAGAGACGTTGAAGGTAGAGTTTGGATTGGTCACAGCCTCTTTCAATGTATCAACAATGTCACTGCCCTTGGGGATAGGTACAGTGGAGGTCGCATCGAACTCCAGTTCCAAATCCACCTCTGTGTAAGGATCCTGACCGATACGGGGCACAGGTCTGCAAAGGATCAAAAAGTTCATAGGTCAGGGTCAAGTCAAAAGGTGACTGAAAAAGTAAAGTTGTGCTAAAAATAAGGCTTTTTATGTTCAAAAGACGTTCATGTCTAAATTAAAGAAAATGGTTTAAAAGTAAAATACAATATTACCTGAATTCAGTAACAGTCGTCTGAACGAAACTAAGCCCATATCTTTGTCGGAAGATTGTGTCACACTGTAAGGAGTAGGGGAGAGAAGAGACAACTTTAAAAGACTATCAAATAGTATGAGATATTTTACAAACAGAATATATATAACATTATTAGGCCTATATATTTTAACAATCCCTTATTCCCGTAGCTCAACGCTCATTAAGCCTAAAGTCATTGTCACTTGAACCTTAGGTAAAGTCAATAACCGCAGCAACAAAGACACAAATGAATGGTCATATCTGGATTTCGAGGACTTACAAATGTGGTAATGGTTTCTGATAGTGTTTTGAATTCTGTGCTTTGAGGGTCATTCAAGGCTGGTACAAAAACTTGCTGCAAGGTGACTTGCAATTCCACCACTGGAGGAGGTGCCGTTGTTATGGCAGTTGTAGCAGGAACAGTTGTTGTAGCAGGGGCATCTGAAATTAATAAAAAATTACACTCTTTTAGAATTTGAAAGGTGCTCCAAATGCAACGTGTGCTTAAACTGTACTGGTGATGTACTAGTGTGTACAACTTGATAACGTGGGATATTGGGGGTAGGACAGTGAAATGTTGCTGATGTAGCCGCAATTGTTTGATCAATTCCGCAGCGTGATTTAACTTCAAAGGTGCCACAACTGAACATTACATGTCAATGGATATTTTTGGAGCACCTATTGTTTGGGTTTGCTTACTTATCACAGTGATGGAGTTCAGATCCACAGAGACGTTGAAGGTAGAGTTTGGATTGGTCACAGCCTCTTTCAATGTATCAACAATGTCACTGCCCTTGGGGATAGGTACAGTGGAGGTCGCATCGAACTCCAGTTCCAAATCCACCTCTGTGTAAGGATCCTGACCGATACGGGGCACAGGTCTGCAAAGGATCAAAAAGTTCATAGGTCAGGGTCAAGTCAAAAGGTGACTGAAAAAGTAAAGTTGTGCTAAAAATAAGGCTTTTTATGTTCAAAAGACGTTCATGTCTAAATTAAAGAAAATGGTTTAAAAGTAAAATACAATATTACCTGAATTCAGTAACAGTCGTCTGAACGAAACTAAGCCCATATCTTTGTCGGAAGATTGCGTCACACTGTAAGGAGAAGGGGAGAGAAGAGACAACTTTAATAGACTATCAAATAGTATGAGAGATTTTACAAAGAGAATATATATAACATTATTAGGCCTATATATTTTAACAATCCCTTATTCCCGTAGCTCAACTTTCATTAAGCCTAAAGTCATTGTCACTTGAACCTTAGGTAAAGTCAATAACCGCATCAACAAAGACACAAATGAACTGTCATATCTGGATTTCGAGGACTTACAAATGTGGTAATGGTTTCTGATAGTGTTTTGAATTCTGTGCTTTGAGGGTCAGTCAAGGCTGGTACAAAAACTTGCTGCAAGGTGACTTGCAATTCCACCACTGGAGGAGGTGCCGTTGTTATGGCAGTTGTAGCAGGAACAGTTGTTGTAGCAGGGGCATCTGAAATTAATAAAAAATTACACTCTTTTAGAATTTGAAAGGTGCTCCAAATGCAACGTGTGCTTAAACTGTACTGGTGATGTACTAGTGTGTACAACTTGATACTGTGGGATGTTGGGGGGAGGACAGTGAAATGTTGCTGATGTAGCCGCAATTGTTTGATCAATTCCGAGGTGTGATTTAACCTCAAAGGTGCCACAACTGAACATAACATGTCAATGGATATTTTTGGGGCACCTATTGTTTGGGTTTGCTTACTTATCACAGTGATGGAGTTCAGATCCACAGAGACGTTGAAGGTAGAGTTTGGATTGGTCACAGCCTCTTTCAATGTATCAACAATGTCACTGCCCTTGGGGATAGGTACAGTGGAGGTCGCATCGAACTCCAGTTCCAAATCCACCTCTGTGTAAGGATCCTGACCGATACGGGGCACAGGTCTGCAAAGGATCAAAAAGTTCATAGGTCAGGGTCAAGTCAAAAGGTGACTGAAAAAGTAAAGTTGTGCTAAAAATAAGGCTTTTTATGTTCAAAAGACGTTCATGTCTAAATTAAAGAAAATGGTTTAAAAGTAAAATACAATATTACCTGAATTCAGTAACAGTCGTCTGAACGAAACTAAGCCCATATCTTTGTCGGAAGATTGTGTCACACTGTAAGGAGTAGGGGAGAGAAGAGACAACTTTAAAAGACTATCAAATAGTTTGAGATATTTTACAAACAGAATATATATAACATTATTAGGCCTATATATTTTAACAATCCCTTATTCCCGTAGCTCAACGCTCATTAAGCCTAAAGTCATTGTCACTTGAACCTTAGGTAAAGTCAATAACCGCAGCAACAAAGACACAAATGAATGGTCATATCTGGATTTCGAGGACTTACAAATGTGGTAATGGTTTCTGATAGTGTTTTGAATTCTGTGCTTTGAGGGTCATTCAAGGCTGGTACAAAAACTTGCTGCAAGGTGACTTGCAATTCCACCACTGGAGGAGGTGCCGTTGTTATGGCAGTTGTAGCAGGAACAGTTGTTGTAGCAGGGGCATCTGAAATTAATAAAAAATTACACTCTTTTAGAATTTGAAAGGTGCTCCAAATGCAACGTGTGCTTAAACTGTACTGGTGATGTACTAGTGTGTACAACTTGATAACGTGGGATATTGGGGGTAGGACAGTGAAATGTTGCTGATGTAGCCGCAATTGTTTGATCAATTCCGCAGCGTGATTTAACTTCAAAGGTGCCACAACTGAACATTACATGTCAATGGATATTTTTGGAGCACCTATTGTTTGGGTTTGCTTACTTATCACAGTGATGGAGTTCAGATCCACAGAGACGTTGATGGTAGAGTTTGGATTGGTCACAGCCTCTTTCAATGTATCAACAATGTCACTGCCCTTGGGGATAGGTACAGTGGAGGTCGCATCGAACTCCAGTTCCAAATCCACCTCTGTGTAAGGATCCTGACCGATACGGGGCACAGGTCTGCAAAGGATCAAAAAGTTCATAGGTCAGGGTCAAGTCAAAAGGTGACTGAAAAAGTAAAGTTGTGCTAAAAATAAGGCTTTTTATGTTCAAAAGACGTTCATGTCTAAATTAAAGAAAATGGTTTAAAAGTAAAATACAATATTACCTGAATTCAGTAACAGTCGTCTGAACGAAACTAAGCCCATATCTTTGTCGGAAGATTGTGTCACACTGTAAGGAGTAGGGGAGAGAAGAGACAACTTTAAAAGACTATCAAATAGTATGAGATATTTTACAAACAGAATATATATAACATTATTAGGCCTATATATTTTAACAATCCCTTATTCCCGTAGCTCAACGCTCATTAAGCCTAAAGTCATTGTCACTTGAACCTTAGGTAAAGTCAATAACCGCAGCAACAAAGACACAAATGAATGGTCATATCTGGATTTCGAGGACTTACAAATGTGGTAATGGTTTCTGATAGTGTTTTGAATTCTGTGCTTTGAGGGTCATTCAAGGCTGGTACAAAAACTTGCTGCAAGGTGACTTGCAATTCCACCACTGGAGGAGGTGCCGTTGTTATGGCAGTTGTAGCAGGAACAGTTGTTGTAGCAGGGGCATCTGAAATTAATAAAAAATTACACTCTTTTAGAATTTGAAAGGTGCTCCAAATGCAACGTGTGCTTAAACTGTACTGGTGATGTACTAGTGTGTACAACTTGATAACGTGGGATATTGGGGGGAGGACAGTGAAATGTTGCTGATGTAGCCGCAATTGTTTGATCAATTCCGCAGCGTGATTTAACTTCAAAGGTGCCACAACTGAACATTACATGTCAATGGATATTTTTGGAGCACCTATTGTTTGGGTTTGCTTACTTATCACAGTGATGGAGTTCAGATCCACAGAGACGTTGAAGGTAGAGTTTGGATTGGTCACAGCCTCTTTCAATGTATCAACAATGTCACTGCCCTTGGGGATAGGTACAGTGGAGGTCGCATCGAACTCCAGTTCCAAATCCACCTCTGTGTAAGGATCCTGACCGATACGGGGCACAGGTCTGCAAAGGATCAAAAAGTTCATAGGTCAGGGTCAAGTCAAAAGGTGACTGAAAAAGTAAAGTTGTGCTAAAAATAAGGCTTTTTATGTTCAAAAGACGTTCATGTCTAAATTAAAGAAAATGGTTTAAAAGTAAAATACAATATTACCTGAATTCAGTAACAGTCGTCTGAACGAAACTAAGCCCATATCTTTGTCGGAAGATTGCGTCACACTGTAAGGAGAAGGGGAGAGAAGAGACAACTTTAATAGACTATCAAATAGTATGAGAGATTTTACAAAGAGAATATATATAACATTATTAGGCCTATATATTTTAACAATCCCTTATTCCCGTAGCTCAACTTTCATTAAGCCTAAAGTCATTGTCACTTGAACCTTAGGTAAAGTCAATAACCGCATCAACAAAGACACAAATGAACTGTCATATCTGGATTTCGAGGACTTACAAATGTGGTAATGGTTTCTGATAGTGTTTTGAATTCTGTGCTTTGAGGGTCAGTCAAGGCTGGTACAAAAACTTGCTGCAAGGTGACTTGCAATTCCACCACTGGAGGAGGTGCCGTTGTTATGGCAGTTGTAGCAGGAACAGTTGTTGTAGCAGGGGCATCTGAAATTAATAAAAAATTACACTCTTTTAGAATTTGAAAGGTGCTCCAAATGCAACGTGTGCTTAAACTGTACTGGTGATGTACTAGTGTGTACAACTTGATACTGTGGGATGTTGGGGGGAGGACAGTGAAATGTTGCTGATGTAGCCGCAATTGTTTGATCAATTCCGAGGTGTGATTTAACCTCAAAGGTGCCACAACTGAACATAACATGTCAATGGATATTTTTGGGGCACCTATTGTTTGGGTTTGCTTACTTATCACAGTGATGGAGTTCAGATCCACAGAGACGTTGAAGGTAGAGTTTGGATTGGTCACAGCCTCTTTCAATGTATCAACAATGTCACTGCCCTTGGGGATAGGTACAGTGGAGGTCGCATCGAACTCCAGTTCCAAATCCACCTCTGTGTAAGGATCCTGACCGATACGGGGCACAGGTCTGCAAAGGATCAAAAAGTTCATAGGTCAGGGTCAAGTCAAAAGGTGACTGAAAAAGTAAAGTTGTGCTAAAAATAAGGCTTTTTATGTTCAAAAGACGTTCATGTCTAAATTAAAGAAAATGGTTTAAAAGTAAAATACAATATTACCTGAATTCAGTAACAGTCGTCTGAACGAAACTAAGCCCATATCTTTGTCGGAAGATTGTGTCACACTGTAAGGAGTAGGGGAGAGAAGAGACAACTTTAAAAGACTATCAAATAGTATGAGATATTTTACAAACAGAATATATATAACATTATTAGGCCTATATATTTTAACAATCCCTTATTCCCGTAGCTCAACGCTCATTAAGCCTAAAGTCATTGTCACTTGAACCTTAGGTAAAGTCAATAACCGCAGCAACAAAGACACAAATGAATGGTCATATCTGGATTTCGAGGACTTACAAATGTGGTAATGGTTTCTGATAGTGTTTTGAATTCTGTGCTTTGAGGGTCATTCAAGGCTGGTACAAAAACTTGCTGCAAGGTGACTTGCAATTCCACCACTGGAGGAGGTGCCGTTGTTATGGCAGTTGTAGCAGGAACAGTTGTTGTAGCAGGGGCATCTGAAATTAATAAAAAATTACACTCTTTTAGAATTTGAAAGGTGCTCCAAATGCAACGTGTGCTTAAACTGTACTGGTGATGTACTAGTGTGTACAACTTGATAACGTGGGATATTGGGGGTAGGACAGTGAAATGTTGCTGATGTAGCCGCAATTGTTTGATCAATTCCGCAGCGTGATTTAACTTCAAAGGTGCCACAACTGAACATTACATGTCAATGGATATTTTTGGAGCACCTATTGTTTGGGTTTGCTTACTTATCACAGTGATGGAGTTCAGATCCACAGAGACGTTGAAGGTAGAGTTTGGATTGGTCACAGCCTCTTTCAATGTATCAACAATGTCACTGCCCTTGGGGATAGGTACAGTGGAGGTCGCATCGAACTCCAGTTCCAAATCCACCTCTGTGTAAGGATCCTGACCGATACGGGGCACAGGTCTGCAAAGGATCAAAAAGTTCATAGGTCAGGGTCAAGTCAAAAGGTGACTGAAAAAGTAAAGTTGTGCTAAAAATAAGGCTTTTTATGTTCAAAAGACGTTCATGTCTAAATTAAAGAAAATGGTTTAAAAGTAAAATACAATATTACCTGAATTCAGTAACAGTCGTCTGAACGAAACTAAGCCCATATCTTTGTCGGAAGATTGCGTCACACTGTAAGGAGAAGGGGAGAGAAGAGACAACTTTAATAGACTATCAAATAGTATGAGAGATTTTACAAAGAGAATATATATAACATTATTAGGCCTATATATTTTAACAATCCCTTGTTCCCGTAGCTCAACTTTCATTAAGCCTAAAGTCATTGTCACTTGAACCTTAGGTAAAGTCAATAACCGCATCAACAAAGACACAAATGAACTGTCATATCTGGATTTCGAGGACTTACAAATGTGGTAATGGTTTCTGATAGTGTTTTGAATTCTGTGCTTTGAGGGTCAGTCAAGGCTGGTACAAAAACTTGCTGCAAGGTGACTTGCAATTCCACCACTGGAGGAGGTGCCGTTGTTATGGCAGTTGTAGCAGGAACAGTTGTTGTAGCAGGGGCATCTGAAATTAATAAAAAATTACACTCTTTTAGAATTTGAAAGGTGCTCCAAATGCAACGTGTGCTTAAACTGTACTGGTGATGTACTAGTGTGTACAACTTGATAACGTGGGATATTGGGGGTAGGACAGTGAAATGTTGCTGATGTAGCCGCAATTGTTTGATCAATTCCGCAGCGTGATTTAACTTCAAAGGTGCCACAACTGAACATTACATGTCAATGGATATTTTTGGAGCACCTATTGTTTGGGTTTGCTTACTTATCACAGTGATGGAGTTCAGATCCACAGAGACGTTGAAGGTAGAGTTTGGATTGGTCACAGCCTCTTTCAATGTATCAACAATGTCACTGCCCTTGGGGATAGGTACAGTGGAGGTCGCATCGAACTCCAGTTCCAAATCCACCTCTGTGTAAGGATCCTGACCGATACGGGGCACAGGTCTGCAAAGGATCAAAAAGTTCATAGGTCAGGGTCAAGTCAAAAGGTGACTGAAAAAGTAAAGTTGTGCTAAAAATAAGGCTTTTTATGTTCAAAAGACGTTCATGTCTAAATTAAAGAAAATGGTTTAAAAGTAAAATACAATATTACCTGAATTCAGTAACAGTCGTCTGAACGAAACTAAGCCCATATCTTTGTCGGAAGATTGCGTCACACTGTAAGGAGAAGGGGAGAGAAGAGACAACTTTAATAGACTATCAAATAGTATGAGAGATTTTACAAAGAGAATATATATAACATTATTAGGCCTATATATTTTAACAATCCCTTATTCCCGTAGCTCAACTTTCATTAAGCCTAAAGTCATTGTCACTTGAACCTTAGGTAAAGTCAATAACCGCATCAACAAAGACACAAATGAACTGTCATATCTGGATTTCGAGGACTTACAAATGTGGTAATGGTTTCTGATAGTGTTTTGAATTCTGTGCTTTGAGGGTCAGTCAAGGCTGGTACAAAAACTTGCTGCAAGGTGACTTGCAATTCCACCACTGGAGGAGGTGCCGTTGTTATGGCAGTTGTAGCAGGAACAGTTGTTGTAGCAGGGGCATCTGAAATTAATAAAAAATTACACTCTTTTAGAATTTGAAAGGTGCTCCAAATGCAACGTGTGCTTAAACTGTACTGGTGATGTACTAGTGTGTACAACTTGATACTGTGGGATGTTGGGGGGAGGACAGTGAAATGTTGCTGATGTAGCCGCAATTGTTTGATCAATTCCGAGGTGTGATTTAACCTCAAAGGTGCCACAACTGAACATAACATGTCAATGGATATTTTTGGGGCACCTATTGTTTGGGTTTGCTTACTTATCACAGTGATGGAGTTCAGATCCACAGAGACGTTGAAGGTAGAGTTTGGATTGGTCACAGCCTCTTTCAATGTATCAACAATGTCACTGCCCTTGGGGATAGGTACAGTGGAGGTCGCATCGAACTCCAGTTCCAAATCCACCTCTGTGTAAGGATCCTGACCGATACGGGGCACAGGTCTGCAAAGGATCAAAAAGTTCATAGGTCAGGGTCAAGTCAAAAGGTGACTGAAAAAGTAAAGTTGTGCTAAAAATAAGGCTTTTTATGTTCAAAAGACGTTCATGTCTAAATTAAAGAAAATGGTTTAAAAGTCAAATACAATATTACCTGAATTCAGTAACAGTCGTCTGAATGAAACTAAGCCCATATCTTTGTCGGAAGATTGTGTCACACTGTAAGGAGTAGGGGAGAGAAGAGACAACTTTAAAAGACTATCAAATAGTATGAGATATTTTACAAACAGAATATATATAACATTGTTAGGCCTATATATTTTAACAATCCCTTATTCCCGTAGCTCAACGCTCATTAAGCCTAAAGTCATTGTCACTTGAACCTTAGGTAAAGTCAATAACCGCATCAACAAAGACACAAATGAATGGTCATATCTGGATTTCGAGGACTTACAAATGTGGTAATGGTTTCTGATAGTGTTTTGAATTCTGTGCTTTGAGGGTCAGTCAAGGCTGGTACAAAAACTTGCTGCAAGGTGACTTGCAATTCCACCACTGGAGGAGGTGCCGTTGTTATGGCAGTTGTAGCAGGAACAGTTGTTGTAGCAGGGGCATCTGAAATTAATAAAAAATTACACTCTTTTAGAATTTGAAAGGTGCTCCAAATGCAACGTGTGCTTAAACTGTACTGGTGATGTACTAGTGTGTACAACTTGATACTGTGGGATGTTGGGGGAGGACAGTGAAATGTTGCTGATGTAGCCGCAATTGTTTGATCAATTCCGAGGTGTGATTTAACTTCAAAGGTGCCACAACTGAACATTACATGTCAATGGATATTTTTGGAGCACCTATTGTTTGGGTTTGCTTACTTATCACAGTGATGGAGTTCAGATCCACAGACAAGTTGAAGTTAGAGTTTGGATTGGTCACAGCCTCTTTCAATGTATCAACAATGTCACTGCCCTTGGGGATAGGTACAGTGGAGGTCGCATCGAACTCCAGTTCCAAATCCACCTCTGTGTAAGGATCCTGACCGATACGGGGCACAGGTCTGCAAAGGATCAAAAAGTTCATAGGTCAGGGTCAAGTCAAAAGGTGACTGAAAAAGTAAAGTTGTGCTAAAAATAAGGCTTTTTATGTTCAAAAGACGTTCATGTCTAAATTAAAGAAAATGGTTTAAAAGTAAAATACAATATTACCTGAATTCAGTAACAGTCGTCTGAACGAAACTAAGCCCATATCTTTGTCGGAAGATTGTGTCACACTGTAAGGAGTAGGGGAGAGAAGAGAACTTTAAAAGACTATCAAATAGTTTGAGATATTTTACAAACAGAATATATATAACATTATTAGGCCTATATATTTTAACAATCCCTTATTCCCGTAGCTCAACGCTCATTAAGCCTAAAGTCATTGTCACTTGAACCTTAGGTAAAGTCAATAACCGCAGCAACAAAGACACAAATGAATGGTCATATCTGGATTTCGAGGACTTACAAATGTGGTAATGGTTTCTGATAGTGTTTTGAATTCTGTGCTTTGAGGGTCATTCAAGGCTGGTACAAAAACTTGCTGCAAGGTGACTTGCAATTCCACCACTGGAGGAGGTGCCGTTGTTATGGCAGTTGTAGCAGGAATAGTTGTTGTAGCAGGGGCATCTGAAATTAATAAAAAATTACACTCTTTTAGAATTTGAAAGGTGCTCCAAATGCAACGTGTGCTTAAACTGTACTGGTGATGTACTAGTGTGTACAACTTGATAACGTGGGATATTGGGGGTAGGACAGTGAAATGTTGCTGATGTAGCCGCAATTGTTTGATCAATTCCGCAGCGTGATTTAACTTCAAAGGTGCCACAACTGAACATTACATGTCAATGGATATTTTTGGAGCACCTATTGTTTGGGTTTGCTTACTTATCACAGTGATGGAGTTCAGATCCACAGAGACGTTGAAGGTAGAGTTTGGATTGGTCACAGCCTCTTTCAATGTATCAACAATGTCACTGCCCTTGGGGATAGGTACAGTGGAGGTCGCATCGAACTCCAGTTCCAAATCCACCTCTGTGTAAGGATCCTGACCGATACGGGGCACAGGTCTGCAAAGGATCAAAAAGTTCATAGGTCAGGGTCAAGTCAAAAGGTGACTGAAAAAGTAAAGTTGTGCTAAAAATAAGGCTTTTTATGTTCAAAAGACGTTCATGTCTAAATTAAAGAAAATGGTTTAAAAGTAAAATACAATATTACCTGAATTCAGTAACAGTCGTCTGAACGAAACTAAGCCCATATCTTTGTCGGAAGATTGCGTCACACTGTAAGGAGAAGGGGAGAGAAGAGACAACTTTAATAGACTATCAAATAGTATGAGAGATTTTACAAAGAGAATATATATAACATTATTAGGCCTATATATTTTAACAATCCCTTGTTCCCGTAGCTCAACTTTCATTAAGCCTAAAGTCATTGTCACTTGAACCTTAGGTAAAGTCAATAACCGCATCAACAAAGACACAAATGAACTGTCATATCTGGATTTCGAGGACTTACAAATGTGGTAATGGTTTCTGATAGTGTTTTGAATTCTGTGCTTTGAGGGTCAGTCAAGGCTGGTACAAAAACTTGCTGCAAGGTGACTTGCAATTCCACCACTGGAGGAGGTGCCGTTGTTATGGCAGTTGTAGCAGGAACAGTTGTTGTAGCAGGGGCATCTGAAATTAATAAAAAATTACACTCTTTTAGAATTTGAAAGGTGCTCCAAATGCAACGTGTGCTTAAACTGTACTGGTGATGTACTAGTGTGTACAACTTGATAACGTGGGATATTGGGGGTAGGACAGTGAAATGTTGCTGATGTAGCCGCAATTGTTTGATCAATTCCGCAGCGTGATTTAACTTCAAAGGTGCCACAACTGAACATTACATGTCAATGGATATTTTTGGAGCACCTATTGTTTGGGTTTGCTTACTTATCACAGTGATGGAGTTCAGATCCACAGAGACGTTGAAGGTAGAGTTTGGATTGGTCACAGCCTCTTTCAATGTATCAACAATGTCACTGCCCTTGGGGATAGGTACAGTGGAGGTCGCATCGAACTCCAGTTCCAAATCCACCTCTGTGTAAGGATCCTGACCGATACGGGGCACAGGTCTGCAAAGGATCAAAAAGTTCATAGGTCAGGGTCAAGTCAAAAGGTGACTGAAAAAGTAAAGTTGTGCTAAAAATAAGGCTTTTTATGTTCAAAAGACGTTCATGTCTAAATTAAAGAAAATGGTTTAAAAGTAAAATACAATATTACCTGAATTCAGTAACAGTCGTCTGAACGAAACTAAGCCCATATCTTTGTCGGAAGATTGCGTCACACTGTAAGGAGAAGGGGAGAGAAGAGACAACTTTAATAGACTATCAAATAGTATGAGAGATTTTACAAAGAGAATATATATAACATTATTAGGCCTATATATTTTAACAATCCCTTATTCCCGTAGCTCAACTTTCATTAAGCCTAAAGTCATTGTCACTTGAACCTTAGGTAAAGTCAATAACCGCATCAACAAAGACACAAATGAACTGTCATATCTGGATTTCGAGGACTTACAAATGTGGTAATGGTTTCTGATAGTGTTTTGAATTCTGTGCTTTGAGGGTCAGTCAAGGCTGGTACAAAAACTTGCTGCAAGGTGACTTGCAATTCCACCACTGGAGGAGGTGCCGTTGTTATGGCAGTTGTAGCAGGAACAGTTGTTGTAGCAGGGGCATCTGAAATTAATAAAAAATTACACTCTTTTAGAATTTGAAAGGTGCTCCAAATGCAACGTGTGCTTAAACTGTACTGGTGATGTACTAGTGTGTACAACTTGATACTGTGGGATGTTGGGGGGAGGACAGTGAAATGTTGCTGATGTAGCCGCAATTGTTTGATCAATTCCGAGGTGTGATTTAACCTCAAAGGTGCCACAACTGAACATAACATGTCAATGGATATTTTTGGGGCACCTATTGTTTGGGTTTGCTTACTTATCACAGTGATGGAGTTCAGATCCACAGAGACGTTGAAGGTAGAGTTTGGATTGGTCACAGCCTCTTTCAATGTATCAACAATGTCACTGCCCTTGGGGATAGGTACAGTGGAGGTCGCATCGAACTCCAGTTCCAAATCCACCTCTGTGTAAGGATCCTGACCGATACGGGGCACAGGTCTGCAAAGGATCAAAAAGTTCATAGGTCAGGGTCAAGTCAAAAGGTGACTGAAAAAGTAAAGTTGTGCTAAAAATAAGGCTTTTTATGTTCAAAAGACGTTCATGTCTAAATTAAAGAAAATGGTTTAAAAGTCAAATACAATATTACCTGAATTCAGTAACAGTCGTCTGAATGAAACTAAGCCCATATCTTTGTCGGAAGATTGTGTCACACTGTAAGGAGTAGGGGAGAGAAGAGACAACTTTAAAAGACTATCAAATAGTATGAGATATTTTACAAACAGAATATATATAACATTGTTAGGCCTATATATTTTAACAATCCCTTATTCCCGTAGCTCAACGCTCATTAAGCCTAAAGTCATTGTCACTTGAACCTTAGGTAAAGTCAATAACCGCATCAACAAAGACACAAATGAATGGTCATATCTGGATTTCGAGGACTTACAAATGTGGTAATGGTTTCTGATAGTGTTTTGAATTCTGTGCTTTGAGGGTCAGTCAAGGCTGGTACAAAAACTTGCTGCAAGGTGACTTGCAATTCCACCACTGGAGGAGGTGCCGTTGTTATGGCAGTTGTAGCAGGAACAGTTGTTGTAGCAGGGGCATCTGAAATTAATAAAAAATTACACTCTTTTAGAATTTGAAAGGTGCTCCAAATGCAACGTGTGCTTAAACTGTACTGGTGATGTACTAGTGTGTACAACTTGATACTGTGGGATGTTGGGGGAGGACAGTGAAATGTTGCTGATGTAGCCGCAATTGTTTGATCAATTCCGAGGTGTGATTTAACTTCAAAGGTGCCACAACTGAACATTACATGTCAATGGATATTTTTGGAGCACCTATTGTTTGGGTTTGCTTACTTATCACAGTGATGGAGTTCAGATCCACAGACAAGTTGAAGTTAGAGTTTGGATTGGTCACAGCCTCTTTCAATGTATCAACAATGTCACTGCCCTTGGGGATAGGTACAGTGGAGGTCGCATCGAACTCCAGTTCCAAATCCACCTCTGTGTAAGGATCCTGACCGATACGGGGCACAGGTCTGCAAAGGATCAAAAAGTTCATAGGTCAGGGTCAAGTCAAAAGGTGACTGAAAAAGTAAAGTTGTGCTAAAAATAAGGCTTTTTATGTTCAAAAGACGTTCATGTCTAAATTAAAGAAAATGGTTTAAAAGTAAAATACAATATTACCTGAATTCAGTAACAGTCGTCTGAACGAAACTAAGCCCATATCTTTGTCGGAAGATTGTGTCACACTGTAAGGAGTAGGGGAGAGAAGAGAACTTTAAAAGACTATCAAATAGTTTGAGATATTTTACAAACAGAATATATATAACATTATTAGGCCTATATATTTTAACAATCCCTTATTCCCGTAGCTCAACGCTCATTAAGCCTAAAGTCATTGTCACTTGAACCTTAGGTAAAGTCAATAACCGCAGCAACAAAGACACAAATGAATGGTCATATCTGGATTTCGAGGACTTACAAATGTGGTAATGGTTTCTGATAGTGTTTTGAATTCTGTGCTTTGAGGGTCATTCAAGGCTGGTACAAAAACTTGCTGCAAGGTGACTTGCAATTCCACCACTGGAGGAGGTGCCGTTGTTATGGCAGTTGTAGCAGGAATAGTTGTTGTAGCAGGGGCATCTGAAATTAATAAAAAATTACACTCTTTTAGAATTTGAAAGGTGCTCCAAATGCAACGTGTGCTTAAACTGTACTGGTGATGTACTAGTGTGTACAACTTGATAACGTGGGATATTGGGGGTAGGACAGTGAAATGTTGCTGATGTAGCCGCAATTGTTTGATCAATTCCGCAGCGTGATTTAACTTCAAAGGTGCCACAACTGAACATTACATGTCAATGGATATTTTTGGAGCACCTATTGTTTGGGTTTGCTTACTTATCACAGTGATGGAGTTCAGATCCACAGAGACGTTGAAGGTAGAGTTTGGATTGGTCACAGCCTCTTTCAATGTATCAACAATGTCACTGCCCTTGGGGATAGGTACAGTGGAGGTCGCATCGAACTCCAGTTCCAAATCCACCTCTGTGTAAGGATCCTGACCGATACGGGGCACAGGTCTGCAAAGGATCAAAAAGTTCATAGGTCAGGGTCAAGTCAAAAGGTGACTGAAAAAGTAAAGTTGTGCTAAAAATAAGGCTTTTTATGTTCAAAAGACGTTCATGTCTAAATTAAAGAAAATGGTTTAAAAGTCAAATACAATATTACCTGAATTCAGTAACAGTCGTCTGAATGAAACTAAGCCCATATCTTTGTCGGAAGATTGTGTCACACTGTAAGGAGTAGGGGAGAGAAGAGACAACTTTAAAAGACTATCAAATAGTATGAGATATTTTACAAACAGAATATATATAACATTGTTAGGCCTATATATTTTAACAATCCCTTATTCCCGTAGCTCAACGCTCATTAAGCCTAAAGTCATTGTCACTTGAACCTTAGGTAAAGTCAATAACCGCATCAACAAAGACACAAATGAATGGTCATATCTGGATTTCGAGGACTTACAAATGTGGTAATGGTTTCTGATAGTGTTTTGAATTCTGTGCTTTGAGGGTCAGTCAAGGCTGGTACAAAAACTTGCTGCAAGGTGACTTGCAATTCCACCACTGGAGGAGGTGCCGTTGTTATGGCAGTTGTAGCAGGAACAGTTGTTGTAGCAGGGGCATCTGAAATTAATAAAAAATTACACTCTTTTAGAATTTGAAAGGTGCTCCAAATGCAACGTGTGCTTAAACTGTACTGGTGATGTACTAGTGTGTACAACTTGATACTGTGGGATGTTGGGGGGAGGACAGTGAAATGTTGCTGATGTAGCCGCAATTGTTTGATCAATTCCGAGGTGTGATTTAACCTCAAAGGTGCCACAACTGAACATAACATGTCAATGGATATTTTTGGAGCACCTATTGTTTGGGTTTGCTTACTTATCACAGTGATGGAGTTCAGATCCACAGAGACGTTGAAGGTAGAGTTTGGATTGGTCACAGCCTCTTTCAATGTATCAACAATGTCACTGCCCTTGGGGATAGGTACAGTAGAGGTCGCATCGAACTCCAGTTCCAAATCCACCTCTGTGTAAGGATCCTGACCGATACGGGGCACAGGTCTGCAAAGGATCAAAAAGTTCATAGGTCAGGGTCAAGTCAAAAGGTGACTGAAAAAGTAAAGTTGTGCTAAAAATAAGGCTTTTTATGTTCAAAAGACGTTCATGTCTAAATTAAAGGAAATGGTTTAAAAGTAAAATACAATATTACCTGAATTCAGTAACAGTCGTCTGAACGAAACTAAGCCCATATCTTTGTCGGAAGATTGCGTCACACTGTAAGGAGTAGGGGAGAGAAGAGACAACTTTAATAGACTATCAAATAGTATGAGAGATTTTACAAAGAGAATATATATAACATTATTAGGCCTATATATTTTAACAATCCCTTATTCCCGTAGCTCAACACTCATTAAGCCTAAAGTCATTGTCACTTGAACCTTAGGTAAAGTCAATAACCGCATCAACAAAGACACAAATGAATGGTCATATCTGGATTTCGAGGACTTACAAATGTGGTAATGGTTTCTGATAGTGTTTTGAATTCTGTGCTTTGAGGGTCAGTCAAGGCTGGTACAAAAACTTGCTGCAAGGTGACTTGCAATTCCACCACTGGAGGAGGTGCCGTTGTTGTGGCAGTTGTAGCAGGAACAGTTGTTGTAGCAGGGGCATCTGAAATTAATAAAAAATTACACTCTTTTAGAATTTGAAAGGTGCTCCAAATGCAACGTGTGCTTAAACTGTACTGGTGATGTACTAGTGTGTACAACTTGATACTGTGGGATGTTGGGGGGAGGACAGTGAAATGTTGCTGATGTAGCCGCAATTGTTTGATCAATTCCGAGGTGTGATTTAACTTCAAAGGTGCCACAACTGAACATAACATGTCAATGGATATTTTTGGAGCACCTATTGTTTGGGTTTGCTTACTTATCACAGTGATGGAGTTCAGATCCACAGACAAGTTGAAGTTAGAGTTTGGATTGGTCACAGCCTCTTTCAATGTATCAACAATGTCACTGCCCTTGGGGATAGGTACAGTGGAGGTCGCATCGAACTCCAGTTCCAAATCCACCTCTGTGTAAGGATCCTGACCGATACGGGGCACAGGTCTGCAAAGGATCAAAAAGTTCATAGGTCAGGGTCAAGTCAAAAGGTGACTGAAAAAGTAAAGTTGTGCTAAAAATAAGGCTTTTTATGTTCAAAAGACGTTCATGTCTAAATGAAAGAAAATGGTTTAAAAGTCAAATACAATATTACCTGAATTCAGTAACAGTCGTCTGAACGAAACTAAGCCCATATCTTTGTCGGAAGATTGCGTCACACTGTAAGGAGAAGGGGAGAGAAGAGACAACTTTAATAGACTATCAAATAGTATGAGAGATTTTACAAAGAGAATATATATAACATTATTAGGCCTATATATTTTAACAATCCCTTATTCCCGTAGCTCAACGCTCATTAAGCCTAAAGACATTGTCACAAGAACCTTAGGTAAAGTCAATAACCGCAGCAACAAAGACACAAATGAATGGTCATATCTGGATTTCGAGGACTTACAAATGTGGTAATGGTTTCTGATAGTGTTTTGAATTCTGTGCTTTGAGGGTCATTCAAGGCTGGTACAAAAACTTGCTGCAAGGTGACTTGCAATTCCACCACTGGAGGAGGTGCCGTTGTTATGGCAGTTGTAGCAGGAACAGTTGTTGTAGCAGGGGCATCTGAAATTAATAAAAAATTACACTCTTTTAGAATTTGAAAGGTGCTCCAAATGCAACGTGTGCTTAAACTGTACTGGTGATGTACTACTGTGTACAACTTGATACTGTGGGATGTTGGGGGGAGGACAGTGAAATGTTGCTGATGTAGCCGCAATTGTTTGATCAATTCCGAGGTGTGATTTAACTTCAAAGGTGCCACAACTGAACATTACATGTCAATGGATATTTTTGGAGCACCTATTGTTTGGGTTTGCTTACTTATCACAGTGATGGAGTTCAGATCCACAGAGACGTTGAAGGTAGAGTTTGGATTGGTCACAGCCTCTTTCAATGTATCAACAATGTCACTGCCCTTGGGGATAGGTACAGTGGAGGTCGCATCGAACTCCAGTTCCAAATCCACCTCTGTGTAAGGATCCTGACCGATACGGGGCACAGGTCTGCAAAGGATCAAAAAGTTCATAGGTCAGGGTCAAGTCAAAAGGTGACTGAAAAAGTAAAGTTGTGCTAAAAATAAGGCTTTTTATGTTCAAAAGACGTTCATGTCTAAATGAAAGAAAATGGTTTAAAAGTAAAATACAATATTACCTGAATTCAGTAACAGTCGTCTGAACGAAACTAAGCCCATATCTTTGTCGGAAGATTGCGTCACACTGTAAGGAGAAGGGGAGAGAAGAGACAACTTTAATAGACTATCAAATAGTATGAGAGATTTTACAAAGAGAATATATATAACATTATTAGAACTATATATTTTAACAATCCCTTATTCCCGTAGCTCAACGCTCATTAAGCCTAAAGTCATTGTCACTTGAACCTTAGGTAAAGTCAATAACCGCATCAACAAAGACACAAATGAATGGTCATATCTGGATTTCGAGGACTTACAAATGTGGTAATGGTTTCTGATAGTGTTTTGAATTCTGTGCTTTGAGGGTCAGTCAAGGCTGGTACAAAAACTTGCTGCAAGGTGACTTGCAATTCCACCACTGGAGGAGGTGCCGTTGTTATGGCAGTTGTAGCAGGAACAGTTGTTGTAGCAGGGGCATCTGAAATTAATAAAAAATTACACTCTTTTAGAATTTGAAAGGTGCTCCAAATGCAACGTGTGCTTAAACTGTACTGGTGATGTACTAGTGTGTACAACTTGATACTGTGGGATGTTGGGGGGAGGACAGTGAAATGTTGCTGATGTAGCCGCAATTGTTTGATCAATTCCGAGGTGTGATTTAACTTCAAATGTGCCACAACTGAACATTACATGTCAATGGATATTTTTGGAGCACCTATTGTTTGGGTTTGCTTACTTATCACAGTGATGGAGTTCAGATCCACAGACAAGTTGAAGTTAGAGTTTGGATTGGTCACAGCCTCTTTCAATGTATCAACAATGTCACTGCCCTTGGGGATAGGTAAAGTGGAGGTCGCATCGAACTCCAGTTCCAAATCCACCTCTGTGTAAGGATCCTGATCGATATGGGGCACAGGTCTGCAAAGGATCAAAAAGTTCATAGGTCAGGGTCAAGTCAAAAGGTGACTGAAAAAGTAAAGTTGTGCTAAAAATAAGGCTTTTTATGTTCAAAAGACGTTCATGTCTAAATTAAAGAAAATGGTTTAAAAGTAAAATACAATATTACCTGAATTGAGTAACAGTCGTCTGAACGAAACTAAGCCCATATCTTTGTAGGAAGATTGTGTCACACTGTAAGGAGTAGGGGAGAGAAGAGACAACTTTAAAAGACTATCAAATAGTATGAGAGATTTTACAATGAGAATATATATAACATTATTAGGCCTATATATTTTAACAATCCCTTATTCCCGAAGCTCAACGCTCATTAAGCCTAAAGTCATTGTCAATTGAACCTTAGGTCAAGTCAATAACCGCATTAACAAAGACACAAATGAATGGTCATATCTGGATTTCGAGGACTTACAAATGTGGTAATGGTTTCTGATAGTGTTTTGAATTCTGTGCTTTGAGGGTCAGTCAAGGCTGGTACAAAAACTTGCTGCAAGGTGACTTGCAATTCCACCACTGGAGGAGGTGCCGTTGTTATGGCAGTTGTAGCAGGAACAGTTGTTGTAGCAGGGGCATCTGAAATTAATAAAAAATTACACTCTTTTAGAATTTGAAAGGTGCTCCAAATGCAACGTGTGCTTAAACTGTACTGGTGATGTACTAGTGTGTACAACTTGATAACGTGGGATGTTGGGGGGAGGACAGTGAAATGTTGCTGATGTAGCCGCAATTGTTTGATCAATTCCGCAGCGTGATTTAACTTCAAAGGTGCCACAACTGAACATTACGTGTCAATGGATATTTTTGGAGCACCTATTGTTTGGGTTTGCTTACTTATCACAGTGATGGAGTTCAGATCCACAGAGACGTTGAAGGTAGAGTTTGGATTGGTCACAGCCTCTTTCAATGTATCAACAATGTCACTGCCCTTGGGGATAGGTACAGTGGAGGTCGCATCGAACTCCAGTTCCAAATCCACCTCTGTGTAAGGATCCTGACCGATACGGGGCACAGGTCTGCAAAGGATCAAAAAGTTCATAGGTCAGGGTCAAGTCAAAAGGTGACTGAAAAAGTAAAGTTGTGCTAAAAATAAGGCTTTTTATGTTCAAAAGACGTTCATGTCTAATTTAAAGAAAATGGTTTAAAAGTAAAATACAATATTACCTGAATTCAGTAACAGTCGTCTGAACGAAACTAAGCCCATATCTTTGTCGGAAGATTGCGTCACACTGTAAGGAGAAGGGGAGAGAAGAGACAACTTTAAAAGACTATCAAATAGTATGAGAGATTTTACAAAGAGAATATATATAACATTATTAGGCCTATATATTTTAACAATCCCTTATTCCCGTAGCTCAACGCTCATTAAGCCTAAAGTCATTGTCACTTGAACCTTAGGTAAAGTCAATAACCGCAGCAACAAAGACACAAATGAATGGTCATATCTGGATTTCGAGGACTTACAAATGTGGTAATGGTTTCTGATAGTGTTTTGAATTCTGTGCTTTGAGGGTCATTCAAGGCTGGTACAAAAACTTGCTGCAAGGTGACTTGCAATTCCACAACTGGAGGAGGTGCCGTTGTTATGGCAGTTGTAGCAGGAACAGTTGTTGTAGCAGGGGCATCTGAAATTAATAAAAAATTACACTCTTTTAGAATTTGAAAGGTGCTCCAAATGCAACATGTGCTTAAACTGTACTGGTGATGTACTAGTGTGTACAACTTGATACTGTGGGATGTTGGGGGGAGGACAGTGAAATGTTGCTGATGTAGCCGCAATTGTTTGATCAATTCCGAGGTGTGATTTAACTTCAAAGGTGCCACAACTGAACATTACATGTCAATGGATATTTTTGGAGCACCTATTGTTTGGGTTTGCTTACTTATCACAGTGATGGAGTTCAGATCCACAGAGACGTTGAAGGTAGAGTTTGGATTGGTCACAGCCTCTTTCAATGTATCAACAATGTCACTGCCCTTGGGGATAGGTACAGTGGAGGTCGCATCGAACTCCAGTTCCAAATCCACCTCTGTGTAAGGATCCTGACCGATACGGGGCACAGGTCTGCAAAGGATCAAAAAGTTCATAGGTCAGGGTCAAGTCAAAAGGTGACTGAAAAAGTAAAGTTGTGCTAAAAATAAGGCTTTTTATGTTCAAAAGACGTTCATGTCTAATTTAAAGAAAATGGTTTAAAAGTAAAATACAATATTACCTGAATTCAGTAACAGTCGTCTGAACGAAACTAAGCCCATATCTTTGTCGGAAGATTGCGTCACACTGTAAGGAGAAGGGGAGAGAAGAGACAACTTTAATAGACTATCAAATAGTATGAGAGATTTTTCAAAGAGAATATATATAACATTATTAGGCCTATATATTTTAACAATCCCTTATTCCCGTAGCTCAACGCTCATTAAGCCTAAAGTCATTGTCACTTGAACCTTAGGTAAAGTCAATAACCGCAGCAACAAAGACACAAATGAATGGTCATATCTGGATTTCGAGGACTTACAAATGTGGTAATGGTTTCTGATAGTGTTTTGAATTCTGTGCTTTGAGGGTCAGTCAAGGCTGGTACAAAAACTTGCTGCAAGGTGACTTGCAATTCCACCACTGGAGGAGGTGCCGTTGTTATGGCAGTTGTAGCAGGAACAGTTGTTGTAGCAGGGGCATCTGAAATTAATAAAAAATTACACTCTTTTAGAATTTGAAAGGTGCTCCAAATGCAACGTGTGCTTAAACTGTACTGGTGATGTACTAGTGTGTACAACTTGATACTGTGGGATGTTGGGGGGAGGACAGTGAAATGTTGCTGATGTAGCCGCAATTGTTTGATCAATTCCGAGGTGTGATTTAACTTCAAAGGTGCCACAACTGAACATTACATGTCAATGGATATTTTTGGAGCACCTATTGTTTGGGTTTGCTTACTTATCACAGTGATGGAGTTCAGATCCACAGAGACGTTGAAGGTAGAGTTTGGATTGTTCACAGCCTCTTTCAATGTATCAACAATGTCACTGCCCTTGGGGATAGGTACAGTGGAGGTCGCATCGAACTCCAGTTCCAAATCCACCTCTGTGTAAGGATCCTGACCGATACGGGGCACAGGTCTGCAAAGGATCAAAAAGTTCATAGGTCAGGGTCAAGTCAAAAGGTGACTGAAAAAGTAAAGTTGTGCTAAAAATAAGGCTTTTTATGTTCAAAAGACGTTCATGTCTAAATTAAAGAAAATGGTTTAAAAGTAAAATACAATATTACCTGAATTCAGTAACAGTCGTCTGAACGAAACTAAGCCCATATCTTTGTCGGAAGATTGCGTCACACTGTAAGGAGAAGGGGAGAGAAGAGACAACTTTAATAGACTATCAAATAGTATGAGAGATTTTACAAAGAGAATATATATAACATTATTAGGCCTATATATTTTAACAATCCCTTATTCCCGTAGCTCAACGCTCATTAAGCCTAAAGACATTGTCACAAGAACCTTAGGTAAAGTCAATAACCGCAGCAACAAAGACACAAATGAATGGTCATATCTGGATTTCGAGGACTTACAAATGTGGTAATGGTTTCTGATAGTGTTTTGAATTCTGTGCTTTGAGGGTCATTCAAGGCTGGTACAAAAACTTGCTGCAAGGTGACTTGCAATTCCACCACTGGAGGAGGTGCCGTTGTTATGGCAGTTGTAGCAGGAACAGTTGTTGTAGCAGGGGCATCTGAAATTAATAAAAAATTACACTCTTTTAGAATTTGAAAGGTGCTCCAAATGCAACGTGTGCTTAAACTGTACTGGTGATGTACTACTGTGTACAACTTGATACTGTGGGATGTTGGGGGGAGGACAGTGAAATGTTGCTGATGTAGCCGCAATTGTTTGATCAATTCCGAGGTGTGATTTAACTTCAAAGGTGCCACAACTGAACATTACATGTCAATGGATATTTTTGGAGCACCTATTGTTTGGGTTTGCTTACTTATCACAGTGATGGAGTTCAGATCCACAGAGACGTTGAAGGTAGAGTTTGGATTGGTCACAGCCTCTTTCAATGTATCAACAATGTCACTGCCCTTGGGGATAGGTACAGTGGAGGTCGCATCGAACTCCAGTTCCAAATCCACCTCTGTGTAAGGATCCTGACCGATACGGGGCACAGGTCTGCAAAGGATCAAAAAGTTCATAGGTCAGGGTCAAGTCAAAAGGTGACTGAAAAAGTAAAGTTGTGCTAAAAATAAGGCTTTTTATGTTCAAAAGACGTTCATGTCTAAATGAAAGAAAATGGTTTAAAAGTAAAATACAATATTACCTGAATTCAGTAACAGTCGTCTGAACGAAACTAAGCCCATATCTTTGTCGGAAGATTGCGTCACACTGTAAGGAGAAGGGGAGAGAAGAGACAACTTTAATAGACTATCAAATAGTATGAGAGATTTTACAAAGAGAATATATATAACATTATTAGGCCTATATATTTTAACAATCCCTTATTCCCGAAGCTCAACGCTCATTAAGCCTAAAGTCATTGTCAATTGAACCTTAGGTCAAGTCAATAACCGCATTAACAAAGACACAAATGAATGGTCATATCTGGATTTCGAGGACTTACAAATGTGGTAATGGTTTCTGATAGTGTTTTGAATTCTGTGCTTTGAGGGTCAGTCAAAGCTGGTACAAAAACTTGCTGCAAGGTGACTTGCAATTCCACCACTGGAGGAGGTGCCGTTGTTATGGCAGTTGTAGCAGGAACAGTTGTTGTAGCAGGGGCATCTGAAATTAATAAAAAATTACACTCTTTTAGAATTTGAAAGGTGCTCCAAATGCAACGTGTGCTTAAACTGTACTGGTGATGTACTAGTGTGTACAACTTGATAACGTGGGATATTGGGGGGAGGACAGTGAAATGTTGCTGATGTAGCCGCAATTGTTTGATCAATTCCGCAGCGTGATTTAACTTCAAAGGTGCCACAACTGAACATTACATGTCAATGGATATTTTTGGAGCACCTATTGTTTGGGTTTGCTTACTTATCACAGTGATGGAGTTCAGATCCACAGAGACGTTGAAGGTAGAGTTTGGATTGGTCACAGCCTCTTTCAATGTATCAACAATGTCACTGCCCTTGGGGATAGGTACAGTGGAGGTCGCATTGAACTCCAGTTCCAAATCCACCTCTGTGTAAGGATCCTGACCGATACGGGGCACAGGTCTGCAAAGGATCAAAAAGTTCATAGGTCAGGGTCAAGTCAAAAGGTGACTGAAAAAGTAAAGTTGTGCTAAAAATGAGGCTTTTTATGTTCAAAAGACGTTCATGTCTAAATTAAAGAAAATGGTTTAAAAGTAAAATACAATATTACCTGAATTGAGTAACAGTCGTCTGAACGAAACTAAGCCCATATCTTTGTCGGAAGATTGTGTCACACTGTAAGGAGTAGGGGAGAGAAGAGACAACTTTAAAAGACTATCAAATAGTATGAGATATTTTACAAACAGAATATATATAACATTATTAGGCCTATATATTTTAACAATCCCTTATCCCGTAGCTCAACGCTCATTAAGCCTAAAGTCATTGTCACTTGAACCTTAGGTAAAGTCAATAACCGCATCAACAAAGACACAAATGAATGGTCATATCTGGATTTCGAGGACTTACAAATGTGGTAATGGTTTCTGATAGTGTTTTGAATTCTGCGGTTTGAGGGTCAGTCAAGGCTGGTACAAAAACTTGCTGCAAGGTGACTTGCAATTCCACCACTGGAGGAGGTGCCGTTGTTATGGAAGTTGTAGCAGGAACAGTTGTTGTAGCAGGGGCATCTGAAATTAATAAAAAATTACACTCTTTTAGAATTTGAAAGGTGCTCCAAATGCAACGTGTGCTTAAACTGTACTGGTGATGTACTAGTGTGTACAACTTGATAACGTGTGATATTGGGGGGAGGACAGTGAAATGTTGCTGATGTAGCCGCAATTGTTTGATCAATTCCGCAGTGTGATTTAACTTCAAAGGTGCCACAACTGAACATTACATGTCAATGGATATTTTTGGAGCACCTATTGTTTGGGTTTGCTTACTTATCACAGTGATGGAGTTCAGATCCACAGACAAGTTGAAGTTAGAGTTTGGATTGGTCACAGCCTCTTTCAATGTATCAACAATCTCACTGCCCTTGGGGATAGGTACAGTGGAGGTCGCATCGAACTCCAGTTCCAAATCCACCTCTGTGTAAGGATCCTGACCGATACGGGGCACAGGTCTGCAAAGGATCAAAAAGTTCATAGGTCAGGGTCAAGTCAAAAGGTGACTGAAAAAGTAAAGTTGTGCTAAAAATAAGGCTTTTTATGTTCAAAAGACGTTCATGTCTAAATTAAAGAAAATGGTTTCAAAGTAAAATACAATATTACCTGAATTGAGTAACAGTCGTCTGAACGAAACTAAGCCCATATCTTTGTCGGAAGATTGTGTCACACTGTAAGGAGTAGGGGAGAGAAGAGACAACTTTAAAAGACTATCAAATAGTATGAGAGATTTTACAAACAGAATATATATAACATTATTAGGCCTATATATTTTAACAATCCCTTATTCCCGTAGCTCAACGCTCATTAAGCCTAAAGTCATTGTCACTTGAACCTTAGGTAAAGTCAATAACCGCATCAACAAAGACACAAATGAATGGTCATATCTGGATTTCGAGCACTTACAAATGTGGTAATGGTTTCTGATAGTGTTTTGAATTCTGTGCTTTGAGGGTCAGTCAAGGCTGGTACAAAAACTTGCTGCAAGGTGACTTGCAATTCCAACACTGGAGGAGGTGCCGTTGTTATGGCAGTTGTAGCAGGAACAGTTGTTGTAGCAGGGGCATCTGAAATTAATGAAAAATTACACTCTTTTAGAATTTGAAAGGTGCTCCAAATGCAACGTGTGCTTAAACTGTACTGGTGATGTACTAGTGTGTACAACTTGATAACGTGTGATATTGGGGGGAGGACAGTGAAATGTTGCTGATGTAGCCGCAATTGTTTGATCAATTCCGCAGCGTGATTTAACTTCAAAGGTGCCACAACTGAACATTACATGTCAATGGATATTTTTGGAGCACCTATTGTTTGGGTTTGCTTACTTATCACAGTGATGGAGTTCAGATCCACAGAGACGTTGAAGGTAGAGTTTGGATTGGTCACAGCCTCTTTCAATGTATCAACAATGTCACTGCCCTTGGGGATAGGTACAGTGGAGGTCGCATCGAACTCCAGTTCCAAATCCACCTCTGTGTAAGGATCCTGACCGATACGGGGCACAGGTCTGCAAAGGATCAAAAAGTTCATAGGTCAGGGTCAAGTCAAAAGGTGACTGAAAAAGTAAAGTTGTGCTAAAAATAAGGCTTTTTATGTTCAAAAGACGTTCATGTCTAAATTAAAGAAAATGGTTTAAAAGTAAAATACAATATTACCTGAATTGAGTAACAGTCGTCTGAACGAAACTAAGCCCATATCTTTGTCGGAAGATTGTGTCACACTGTAAGGAGTAGGGGAGAGAAGACACAACTTTAAAAGACTATCAAATAGTTTGAGATATTTTACAAACAGAATATATATAACATTATTAGGCCTATATATTTTAACAATCCCTTATTCCCGTAGCTCAACGCTCATTAAGCCTAAAGTCATTGTCACTTGAACCTTAGGTAAAGTCAATAACCGCATCAACAAAGACACAAATGAATGGTCATATCTGGATTTCGAGGACTTACAAATGTGGTAATGGTTTCTGATAGTGTTTTGAATTCTGTGCTTTGAGGGTCAGTCAAGGCTGGTACAAAAACTTGCTGCAAGGTGACTTGCAATTCCACCACTGGAGGAGGTGCCGTTGTTATGGCAGTTGTAGCAGGAACAGTTGTTGTAGCAGGGGCATCTGAAATTAATAAAAAATTACACTCTTAGAATTTGAAAGGTGCTCCAAATGCAACGTGTGCTTAAACTGTACTGGTGATGTACTAGTGTGTACAACTTGATAACGTGGGATATTGGGGGGAGGACAGTGAAATGTTGCTGATGTAGCCGCAATTGTTTGATCAATTCCGCAGCGTGATTTAACTTCAAAGGTGCCACAACTGAACATTACATGTCAATGGATATTTTTGGAGCACCGATTGTTTGGGTTTGCTTACTTATCACAGTGATGGAGTTCAGATCCACAGACAAGTTGAAGTTAGAGTTTGGATTGGTCACAGCCTCTTTCAATGTATCAACAATGTCACTGCCCTTGGGGATAGGTACAGTGGAGGTCGCATTGAACTCCAGTTCCAAATCCACCTCTGTGTAAGGATCCTGACCGATATGGGGCACAGGTCTGCAAAGGATCAAAAAGTTCATAGGTCAGGGTCAAGTCAAAAGGTGACTGAAAAAGTAAAGTTGTGCTAAAAATAAGGCTTTTTATGTTCAAAAGACGTTCATGTCTAAATTAAAGAAAATGGTTTAAAAGTAAAATACAATATTACCTGAATTGAGTAACAGTCGTCTGAACGAAACTAAGCCCATATCTTTGTCGGAAGATTGTGTCACACTGTAAGGAGTAGGGGAGAGAAGAGACAACTTTAAAAGACTATCAAATAGTATGAGAGATTTTACAAACAGAATATATATAACATTATTAGGCCTATATATTTTAACAATCCCTTATTCCCGTAGCTCAACGCTCATTAAGCCTAAAGTCATTGTCACTTGAACCTTAGGTAAAGTCAATAACCGCATCAACAAAGACACAAATGAATGGTCATATCTGGATTTCGAGCACTTACAAATGTGGTAATGGTTTCTGATAGTGTTTTGAATTCTGTGCTTTGAGGGTCAGTCAAGGCTGGTACAAAAACTTGCTGCAAGGTGACTTGCAATTCCACCACTGGAGGAGGTGCCGTTGTTATGGCAGTTGTAGCAGGAACAGTTGTTGTAGCAGGGGCATCTGAAATTAATAAAAAATTACACTCTTAGAATTTGAAAGGTGCTCCAAATGCAACGTGTGCTTAAACTGTACTGGTGATGTACTAGTGTGTACAACTTGATAACGTGGGATATTGGGGGGAGGACAGTGAAATGTTGCTGATGTAGCCGCAATTGTTTGATCAATTCCGCAGCGTGATTTAACTTCAAAGGTGCCACAACTGAACATTACATGTCAATGGATATTTTTGGAGCACCGATTGTTTGGGTTTGCTTACTTATCACAGTGATGGAGTTCAGATCCACAGACAAGTTGAAGTTAGAGTTTGGATTGGTCACAGCCTCTTTCAATGTATCAACAATGTCACTGCCCTTGGGGATAGGTACAGTGGAGGTCGCATTGAACTCCAGTTCCAAATCCACCTCTGTGTAAGGATCCTGACCGATATGGGGCACAGGTCTGCAAAGGATCAAAAAGTTCATAGGTCAGGGTCAAGTCAAAAGGTGACTGAAAAAGTAAAGTTGTGCTAAAAATAAGGCTTTTTATGTTCAAAAGACGTTCATGTCTAAATTAAAGAAAATGGTTTAAAAGTAAAATACAATATTACCTGAATTGAGTAACAGTCGTCTGAACGAAACTAAGCCCATATCTTTGTCGGAAGATTGTGTCACACTGTAAGGAGTAGGGGAGAGAAGACACAACTTTAAAAGACTATCAAATAGTTTGAGATATTTTACAAACAGAATATATATAACATTATTAGGCCTATATATTTTAACAATCCCTTATTCCCGTAGCTCAACGCTCATTAAGCCTAAAGTCATTGTCACTTGAACCTTAGGTAAAGTCAATAACCGCATCAACAAAGACACAAATGAATGGTCATATCTGGATTTCGAGGACTTACAAATGTGGTAATGGTTTCTGATAGTGTTTTGAATTCTGTGCTTTGAGGGTCAGTCAAGGCTGGTACAAAAACTTGCTGCAAGGTGACTTGCAATTCCACCACTGGAGGAGGTGCCGTTGTTATGGCAGTTGTAGCAGGAACAGTTGTTGTAGCAGGGGCATCTGAAATTAATAAAAAATTACACTCTTAGAATTTGAAAGGTGCTCCAAATGCAACGTGTGCTTAAACTGTACTGGTGATGTACTAGTGTGTACAACTTGATAACGTGGGATATTGGGGGGAGGACAGTGAAATGTTGCTGATGTAGCCGCAATTGTTTGATCAATTCCGCAGCGTGATTTAACTTCAAAGGTGCCACAACTGAACATTACATGTCAATGGATATTTTTGGAGCACCGATTGTTTGGGTTTGCTTACTTATCACAGTGATGGAGTTCAGATCCACAGACAAGTTGAAGTTAGAGTTTGGATTGGTCACAGCCTCTTTCAATGTATCAACAATGTCACTGCCCTTGGGGATAGGTACAGTGGAGGTCGCATTGAACTCCAGTTCCAAATCCACCTCTGTGTAAGGATCCTGACCGATATGGGGCACAGGTCTGCAAAGGATCAAAAAGTTCATAGGTCAGGGTCAAGTCAAAAGGTGACTGAAAAAGTAAAGTTGTGCTAAAAATAAGGCTTTTTATGTTCAAAAGACGTTCATGTCTAAATTAAAGAAAATGGTTTAAAAGTAAAATACAATATTACCTGAATTGAGTAACAGTCGTCTGAACGAAACTAAGCCCATATCTTTGTCGGAAGATTGTGTCACACTGTAAGGAGTAGGGGAGAGAAGAGACAACTTTAAAAGACTATCAAATAGTATGAGAGATTTTACAAACAGAATATATATAACATTATTAGGCCTATATATTTTAACAATCCCTTATTCCCGTAGCTCAACGCTCATTAAGCCTAAAGTCATTGTCACTTGAACCTTAGGTAAAGTCAATAACCGCATCAACAAAGACACAAATGAATGGTCATATCTGGATTTCGAGCACTTACAAATGTGGTAATGGTTTCTGATAGTGTTTTGAATTCTGTGGTTTGAGGGTCAGTCAAGGCTGGTACAAAAACTTGCTGCAAGGTGACTTGCAATTCCACCACTGGAGGAGGTGCCGTTGTTATGGCAGTTGTAGCAGGAACAGTTGTTGTAGCAGGGGCATCTGAAATTAATAAAAAATTACACTCTTAGAATTTGAAAGGTGCTCCAAATGCAACGTGTGCTTAAACTGTACTGGTGATGTACTAGTGTGTACAACTTGATAACGTGGGATATTGGGGGGAGGACAGTGAAATGTTGCTGATGTAGCCGCAATTGTTTGATCAATTCCGCAGTGTGATTTAACTTCAAAGGTGCCACAACTGAACATTACATGTCAATGGATATTTTTGGAGCACCGATTGTTTGGGTTTGCTTACTTATCACAGTGATGGAGTTCAGATCCACAGACAAGTTGAAGTTAGAGTTTGGATTGGTCACAGCCTCTTTCAATGTATCAACAATGTCACTGCCCTTGGGGATAGGTACAGTGGAGGTCGCATTGAACTCCAGTTCCAAATCCACCTCTGTGTAAGGATCCTGACCGATATGGGGCACAGGTCTGCAAAGGATCAAAAAGTTCATAGGTCAGGGTAAAGTCAAAAGGTGACTGAAAAAGTAAAGTTGTGCTAAAAATAAGGCTTTTTATGTTCAAAAGACGTTTATGTCTAAATTAAAGAAAATGGTTTAAAAGTAAAATACAATATTACCTGAATTGAGTAACAGTCGTCTGAACGAAACTAAGCCCATATCTTTGTCGGAAGATTGTGTCACACTGTAAGGAGTAGGGGAGAGAAGAGACAACTTTAATAGACTATCAAATAGTATGAGATATTTTACAAACAGAATATATATAACATTATTAGGCCTATATATTTTAACAATCCCTTATTCCCGTAGCTCAACGCTCATTAAGCCTAAAGTCATTGTCACTTGAACCTTAGGTAAAGTCAATAACCGCATCAACAAAGACACAAATGAATGGTCATATCTGGATTTCGAGGACTTACAAATATGGTAATGGTTTCTGATAGTGTTTTGAATTCTGTGATTTGAGGGTCAGTCAAGGCTGGTACAAAAACTTGCTGCAAGGTGACTTGCAATTCCACCACTGGAGGAGGTGCCGTTGTTATGGCAATTGTAGCAGGAACAGTTGTTGTAGCAGGGGCATCTGAAATTAATAAAAAATTACACTCTTTTAGAATTTGAAAGGTGCTCCAAATGCAACGTGTGCTTAAACTGTACTGGTGATGTACTAGTGTGTACAACTTGATACTGTGGGATGTTGGGGGGAGGACAGTGAAATGTTGCTGATGTAGCCGCAATTGTTTGATCAATTCCGCAGCGTGATTTAACTTCAAAGGTGCCACAACTGAACATTACATGTCAATGGATATTTTTGGAGCACCGATTGTTTGGGTTTGCTTACTTATCACAGTGATGGAGTTCAGATCCACAGACAAGTTGAAGTTAGAGTTTGGATTGGTCACAGCCTCTTTCAATGTATCAACAATGTCACTGCCCTTGGGGATAGGTACAGTGGAGGTCGCATTGAACTCCAGTTCCAAATCCACCTCTGTGTAAGGATCCTGACCGATATGGGGCACAGGTCTGCAAAGGATCAAAAAGTTCATAGGTCAGGGTCAAGTCAAAAGGTGACTGAAAAAGTAAAGTTGTGCTAAAAATAAGGCTTTTTATGTTCAAAAGACGTTCATGTCTAAATTAAAGAAAATGGTTTAAAAGTAAAATACAATATTACCTGAATTGAGTAACAGTCGTCTGAACGAAACTAAGCCCATATCTTTGTCGGAAGATTGTGTCACACTGTAAGGAGTAGGGGAGAGAAGACACAACTTTAAAAGACTATCAAATAGTTTGAGATATTTTACAAACAGAATATATATAACATTATTAGGCCTATATATTTTAACAATCCCTTATTCCCGTAGCTCAACGCTCATTAAGCCTAAAGTCATTGTCACTTGAACCTTAGGTAAAGTCAATAACCGCATCAACAAAGACACAAATGAATGGTCATATCTGGATTTCGAGGACTTACAAATGTGGTAATGGTTTCTGATAGTGTTTTGAATTCTGTGCTTTGAGGGTCAGTCAAGGCTGGTACAAAAACTTGCTGCAAGGTGACTTGCAATTCCACCACTGGAGGAGGTGCCGTTGTTATGGCAGTTGTAGCAGGAACAGTTGTTGTAGCAGGGGCATCTGAAATTAATGAAAAATTACACTCTTTTAGAATTTGAAAGGTGCTCCAAATGCAACGTGTGCTTAAACTGTACTGGTGATGTACTAGTGTGTACAACTTGATAACGTGGGATATTGGGGGGAGGACAGTGAAATGTTGCTGATGTAGCCGCAATTGTTTGATCAATTCCGCAGCGTGATTTAACTTCAAAGGTGCCACAACTGAACATTACATGTCAATGGATATTTTTGGAGCACCTATTGTTCTGGTTTGCTTACTTATCACAGTGATGGAGTTCAGATCCACAGAGACGTTGAAGTTAGAGTTTGGATTGGTCACAGCCTCTTTCAATGTATCAACAATGTCACTGCCCTTGGGGATAGGTACAGTGGAGGTCGCATTGAACTCCAGTTCCAAATCCACCTCTGTGTAAGGATCCTGACCGATATGGGGCACAGGTCTGCAAAGGATCAAAAAGTTCATAGGTCAGGGTCAAGTCAAAAGGTGACTGAAAAAGTAAAGTTGTGCTAAAAATAAGGCTTTTTATGTTCAAAAGACGTTCATGTCTAAATTAAAGAAAATGGTTTAAAAGTAAAATACAATATTACCTGAATTGAGTAACAGTCGTCTGAACGAAACTAAGCCCATATCTTTGTCGGAAGATTGTGTCACACTGTAAGGAGTAGGGAGAGAAGACACAACTTTAAAAGACTATCAAATAGTTTGAGATATTTTACAAACAGAATATATATAACATTATTAGGCCTATATATTTTAACAATCCCTTATTCCCGTACCTCAACGCTCATTAAGCCTAAAGTCATTGTCACTTGAACCTTAGGTAAAGTCAATAACCGCATCAACAAAGACACAAATGAATGGTCATATCTGGATTTCGAGGACTTACAAATATGGTAATGGTTTCTGATAGTGTTTTGAATTCTGTGCTTTGAGGGTCAGTCAAGGCTGGTACAAAAACTTGCTGCAAGGTGACTTGCAATTCCACCACTGGAGGAGGTGCCGTTGTTATGGCAGTTGTAGCAGGAACAGTTGTTGTAGCAGGGGCATCTGAAATTAATGAAAAATTACACTCTTTTAGAATTTGAAAGGTGCTCCAAATGCAACGTGTGCTTAAACTGTACTGGTGATGTACTAGTGTGTACAACTTGATAACGTGGGATATTGGGGGGAGGACAGTGAAATGTTGCTGATGTAGCCGCAATTGTTTGATCAATTCCGCAGCGTGATTTAACTTCAAAGGTGCCACAACTGAACATTACATGTCAATGGATATTTTTGGAGCACCTATTGTTTGGGTTTGCTTTCTTATCACAGTGATGGAGTTCAGATCCACAGAGACGTTGAAGGTAGAGTTTGGATTGGTCACAGCCTCTTTCAATGTATCAACAATGTCACTGCCCTTGGGGATAGGTACAGTGGAGGTCGCATCGAACTCCAGTTCCAAATCCACCTCTGTGTAAGGATCCTGACCGATACGGGGCACAGGTCTGCAAAGGATCAAAAAGTTCATAGGTCAGGGTCAAGTCAAAAGGTGACTGAAAAAGTAAAGTTGTGCTAAAAATAAGGCTTTTTATGTTCAAAAGACGTTCATGTCTAAATTAAAGAAAATGGTTTAAAAGTAAAATACAATATTACCTGAATTGAGTAACAGTCGTCTGAACGAAACTAAGCCCATATCTTTGTCGGAAGATTGTGTCACACTGTAAGGAGTAGGGGAGAGAAGACACAACTTTAAAAGACTATCAAATAGTTTGAGAGATTTTACAAACAGAATATATATAACATTATTAGGCCTATATATTTTAACAATCCCTTATTCCCGTAGCTCAACGCTCATTAAGCCTAAAGTCATTGTCACTTGAACCTTAGGTAAAGTCAATAACCGCATCAACAAAGACACAAATGAATGGTCATATCTGGATTTCGAGGACTTACAAATGTGGTAATGGTTTCTGATAGTGTTTTGAATTCTGTGCTTTGAGGGTCAGTCAAGGCTGGTACAAAAATTTGCTGCAAGGTAACTTGCAATTCCACCACTGGAGGAGGTGCCGTTGTTATGGCAGTTGTAGCAGGAACAGTTGTTGTAGCAGGGGCATCTGAAATTAATGAAAAATTACACTCTTTTAGAATTTGAAAGGTGCTCCAAATGCAACGTGTGCTTAAACTGTACTGGTGATGTACTAGTGTGTACAACTTGATAACGTGGGATATTGGGGGGAGGACAGTGAAATGTTGCTGATGTAGCCGCAATTGTTTGATCAATTCCGCAGCGTGATTTAACTTCAAAGGTGCCACAACTGAACATTACATGTCAATGGATATTTTTGGAGCACCTATTGTTCTGGTTTGCTTACTTATCACAGTGATGGAGTTCAGATCCACAGACAAGTTGAAGTTAGAGTTTGGATTGGTCACAGCCTCTTTCAATGTATCAACAATGTCACTGCCCTTGGGGATAGGTACAGTGGAGGTCGCATTGAACTCCAGTTCCAAATCCACCTCTGTGTAAGGATCCTGACCGATATGGGGCACAGGTCTGCAAAGGATCAAAAAGTTCATAGGTCAGGGTCAAGTCAAAAGGTGACTGAAAAAGTAAAGTTGTGCTAAAAATAAGGCTTTTTATGTTCAAAAGACGTTCATGTCTAAATTAAAGAAAATGGTATAAAAGTAAAATACAATATTACCTGAATTGAGTAACAGTCGTCTGAACGAAACTAAGCCCATATCTTTGTCGGAAGATTGTGTCACACTGTAAGGAGTAGGGGAGAGAAGACACAACTTTAAAAGACTATCAAATAGTTTGAGAGATTTTACAAACAGAATATATATAACATTATTAGGCCTATATATTTTAACAATCCCTTATTCCCGTAGCTCAACGCTCATTAAGCCTAAAGTCATTGTCACTTGAACCTTAGGTAAAGTCAATAACCGCATCAACAAAGACACAAATGAATGGTCATATCTGGATTTCGAGGACTTACAAATGTGGTAATGGTTTCTGATAGTGTTTTGAATTCTGTGCTTTGAGGGTCAGTCAAGGCTGGTACAAAAACTTGCTGCAAGGTAACTTGCAATTCCACCACTGGAGGAGGTGCCGTTGTTATGGCAGTTGTAGCAGGAACAGTTGTTGTAGCAGGGGCATCTGAAATTAATGAAAAATTACACTCTTTTAGAATTTGAAAGGTGCTCCAAATGCAACGTGTGCTTAAACTGTACTGGTGATGTACTAGTGTGTACAACTTGATAACGTGGGATATTGGGGGGAGGACAGTGAAATGTTGCTGATGTAGCCGCAATTGTTTGATCAATTCCGCAGCGTGATTTAACTTCAAAGGTGCCACAACTGAACATTACATGTCAATGGATATTTTTGGAGCACCTATTGTTCTGGTTTGCTTACTTATCACAGTGATGGAGTTCAGATCCACAGACAAGTTGAAGTTAGAGTTTGGATTGGTCACAGCCTCTTTCAATGTATCAACAATGTCACTGCCCTTGGGGATAGGTACAGTGGAGGTCGCATCGAACTCCAGTTCCAAATCCACCTCTGTGTAAGGATCCTGACCGATACGGGGCACAGGTCTGCAAAGGATCAAAAAGTTCATAGGTCAGGGTCAAGTCAAAAGGTGACTGAAAAAGTAAAGTTGTGCTAAAAATAAGGCTTTTTATGTTCAAAAGACGTTCATGTCTAAATTAAAGAAAATGGTTTAAAAGTAAAATACAATATTACCTGAATTCAGTAACAGTCGTCTGAACGAAACTAAGCCCATATCTTTGTCGGAAGATTGTGTCACACTGTAAGGAGTAGGGGAGAGAAGAGACAACTTTAAAAGACTAGCAAATAGTATGAGAGATTTTACAAAGAGAATATATATAACATTATTAGGCCTATATATTTTAACAATCCCTTATTCCCGTAGCTCAACGCTCATTAAGCCTAAAGTCATTGTCACTTGAACCTTAGGTAAAGTCAATAACCGCATCAACAAAGACACAAATGAATGGTCATATCTGGATTTCGAGGACTTACAAATGTGGTAATGGTTTCTGATAGTGTTTTGAATTCTGTGCTTTGAGGGTCAGTCAAGGCTGGTACAAAAATTTGCTGCAAGGTAACTTGCAATTCCACCACTGGAGGAGGTGCCGTTGTTATGGCAGTTGTAGCAGGAACAGTTGTTGTAGCAGGGGCATCTGAAATTAATGAAAAATTACACTCTTTTAGAATTTGAAAGGTGCTCCAAATGCAACGTGTGCTTAAACTGTACTGGTGATGTACTAGTGTGTACAACTTGATAACGTGGGATATTGGGGGGAGGACAGTGAAATGTTGCTGATGTAGCCGCAATTGTTTGATCAATTCCGCAGCGTGATTTAACTTCAAAGGTGCCACAACTGAACATTACATGTCAATGGATATTTTTGGAGCACCTATTGTTCTGGTTTGCTTACTTATCACAGTGATGGAGTTCAGATCCACAGACAAGTTGAAGTTAGAGTTTGGATTGGTCACAGCCTCTTTCAATGTATCAACAATGTCACTGCCCTTGGGGATAGGTACAGTGGAGGTCGCATTGAACTCCAGTTCCAAATCCACCTCTGTGTAAGGATCCTGACCGATATGGGGCACAGGTCTGCAAAGGATCAAAAAGTTCATAGGTCAGGGTCAAGTCAAAAGGTGACTGAAAAAGTAAAGTTGTGCTAAAAATAAGGCTTTTTATGTTCAAAAGACGTTCATGTCTAAATTAAAGAAAATGGTATAAAAGTAAAATACAATATTACCTGAATTGAGTAACAGTCGTCTGAACGAAACTAAGCCCATATCTTTGTCGGAAGATTGTGTCACACTGTAAGGAGTAGGGGAGAGAAGACACAACTTTAAAAGACTATCAAATAGTTTGAGAGATTTTACAAACAGAATATATATAACATTATTAGGCCTATATATTTTAACAATCCCTTATTCCCGTAGCTCAACGCTCATTAAGCCTAAAGTCATTGTCACTTGAACCTTAGGTAAAGTCAATAACCGCATCAACAAAGACACAAATGAATGGTCATATCTGGATTTCGAGGACTTACAAATGTGGTAATGGTTTCTGATAGTGTTTTGAATTCTGTGCTTTGAGGGTCAGTCAAGGCTGGTACAAAAACTTGCTGCAAGGTAACTTGCAATTCCACCACTGGAGGAGGTGCCGTTGTTATGGCAGTTGTAGCAGGAACAGTTGTTGTAGCAGGGGCATCTGAAATTAATGAAAAATTACACTCTTTTAGAATTTGAAAGGTGCTCCAAATGCAACGTGTGCTTAAACTGTACTGGTGATGTACTAGTGTGTACAACTTGATAACGTGGGATATTGGGGGGAGGACAGTGAAATGTTGCTGATGTAGCCGCAATTGTTTGATCAATTCCGCAGCGTGATTTAACTTCAAAGGTGCCACAACTGAACATTACATGTCAATGGATATTTTTGGAGCACCTATTGTTCTGGTTTGCTTACTTATCACAGTGATGGAGTTCAGATCCACAGACAAGTTGAAGTTAGAGTTTGGATTGGTCACAGCCTCTTTCAATGTATCAACAATGTCACTGCCCTTGGGGATAGGTACAGTGGAGGTCGCATCGAACTCCAGTTCCAAATCCACCTCTGTGTAAGGATCCTGACCGATACGGGGCACAGGTCTGCAAAGGATCAAAAAGTTCATAGGTCAGGGTCAAGTCAAAAGGTGACTGAAAAAGTAAAGTTGTGCTAAAAATAAGGCTTTTTATGTTCAAAAGACGTTCATGTCTAAATTAAAGAAAATGGTTTAAAAGTAAAATACAATATTACCTGAATTCAGTAACAGTCGTCTGAACGAAACTAAGCCCATATCTTTGTCGGAAGATTGTGTCACACTGTAAGGAGTAGGGGAGAGAAGAGACAACTTTAAAAGACTAGCAAATAGTATGAGAGATTTTACAAAGAGAATATATATAACATTATTAGGCCTATATATTTTAACAATCCCTTATTCCCGTAGCTCAACGCTCATTAAGCCTAAAGTCATTGTCACTTGAACCTTAGGTAAAGTCAATAACCGCATCAACAAAGACACAAATGAATGGTCATATCTGGATTTCGAGCACTTACAAATGTGGTAATGGTTTCTGATAGTGTTTTGAATTCTGTGGTTTGAGGGTCAGTCAAGGCTGGTACAAAAACTTGCTGCAAGGTGACTTGCAATTCCACCACTGGAGGAGGTGCCGTTGTTATGGCAGTTGTAGCAGGAACAGTTGTTGTAGCAGGGGCATCTGAAATTAATAAAAAATTAAACTCTTTTAGAATTTGAAAGGTGCTCCAAATGCAACGTGTGCTTAAACTGTACTGGTGATGTACTAGTGTGTACAACTTGATAACGTGGGATATTGGGGGGAGGACAGTGAAATGTTGCTGATGTAGCCGCAATTGTTTGATCAATTCCGCAGCGTGATTTAACTTCAAAGGTGCCACAACTGAACATTACATGTCAATGGATATTTTTGGAGCACCTATTGTTTGGGTTTGCTTACTTATCACAGTGATGGAGTTCAGATCCACAGAGACGTTGAAGGTAGAGTTTGGATTGGTCACAGCCTCTTTCAATGAATCAACAATGTCACTGCCCTTGGGGATAGGTACAGTGGAGGTCGCATCGAACTCCAGTTCCAAATCCACCTCTGTGTAAGGATCCTGACCGATACGGGGCACAGGTCTGCAAAGGATCAAAAAGTTCATAGGTCAGGGTCAAGTCAAAAGGTGACTGAAAAAGTAAAGTTGTGCTAAAAATAAGGCTTTTTATGTTCAAAAGACGTTCATGTCTAAATTAAAGAAAATGGTTTAAAAGTAAAATACAATATTACCTGAATTGAGTAACAGTCGTCTGAACGAAACTAAGCCCATATCTTTGTCGGAAGATTGTGTCACACTGTAAGGAGTAGGGGAGAGAAGAGACAACTTTAAAAGACTATCAAATAGTATGGGAGATTTTACAAAGAGAATATATATAACATTATTAGGCCTATATATTTTAACAATCCCTTATTCCCGTAGCTCAACGCTCATTAAGCCTAAATTCATTGTCACTTGATCCTTAGGTAAAGTCAATAACCACATCAACAAAGACACAAATGAATGGTCATATCTGGATTTCGAGGACTTACAAATGTGGTAATGGTTTCTGATAGTGTTTTGAATTCTGTGCTTTGAGGGTCAGTCAAGGCTGGTACAAAAACTTGCTGCAAGGTGACTTGCAATTCCACCACTGGAGGAGGTGCCGTTGTTATGGAAGTTGTAGCAGGAACAGTTGTTGTAGCAGGGGCATCTGAAATTAATAAAAAATTACACTTTTAGAATTTGAAAGGTGCTCCAAATGCAATGTGTACTAATGACGTACTTGTGTGTATCTTTAAAGTGCTATTCTCTTATATCAGATTGCACAACATGTCCCTTACCGACTGAGATGGAAGTAGTGGTTGCGGTTCCTCTTGTTGTTGATGTTGCAACAGGAGAAGCTGTTGTGTTTGTCAACAGATCTGTGGCTGTACTTGGGGTCGCTGTGAATACAAAATGCCAGGGTGTAGGATTTAAACCCAGAATACATTGTATGGAATTACAATGATTTTGGTGGGCTAGATGATAACGTGTGCTGTTGCTGGCAGGACAGCGAAATGTTGCTGATGTCGCCGCAATTGTTTTATAAATTCCGCAACATGATTTAATTTCAAAGGTTCCACAGCTGTACATTACATGTCAATGGATAATTTTGAAGCATATATTAATTTGGTTTGCTTACTTATCACAGTGATGGAGTTTGGATCCATATAAAGGTTGAATATTGACTTCAGTATATCTGCAACGTCACTACCCTTAGGGAAAGGTTCATTGGAGGTTCCATTGAACACCAGTTCAACCTCAGCCTCTGTGACTGTTCCCATACCAGAACAGAATCCAGTGTTGACAACAGGTCTGCAAAGAGTCCGAGGTGAAAACAATTGGTGAGTGAACAGTGGCCAGTCCTTCATATGTAGCCTTGGTTAAAACATAGTCACCAAAATATCATAAATAAATATTACAGAAAATGTTAGTTTTTGTGTAAAATACATAAATAATGAATATTTAATATATTTAATCAATATTACAATAAACATATTACTAAATATAATGTTTATTAAAATAAGTCAATATTAAAGAAATGTTAATTGTTCTGTTTTTGTGTAACAAAATACTTTCCCAAAGTGATTGGTAAATTAAAAAAGAGCTTAGCATAGACTAGAATATTACTTGAATGCAACAACAACCGTCTGGGTGAAAAGAGTCCCATATCTGGCTTTGTAGATCAAGTCGCACTGTAAAAAATAAAGGAAAAAGGAAACAAAATGAACAATTTGTAGAACTTGCGTTTAAAGCAGAATCTGGGACATTTCCTTCTTTTCAATTGACCAATTCTGCCCTCAGTTACTGTTGCGAGGTTGGACAATTTCCCCCTATGAACCAGCCAGTTTGATGTTAGCTGCATTTATACTACTTCATGAAGTTAACCGCTATCCACCCATGCTAATCTAGAGATCTCAGTTACGTTCTTGTGGATTGACATTTCAATCACTTCAAGGGAACTGGTTAAAATTAATCTTGTAGTATGGCTAGCTGCTGGATGAGTCTGAATGCTGATAATATAGCTAACTTAACATTTGATGGAAACAAAATTACATTTCCGGGTTAGCTAGCTAGTTAGCGTATGCTACTTGTTCTATGCCTGGAAATGCAAGCAAGCTAACTAGTCAACAAACAAAGCAACACATGTATAATTTCAACTGGCTCCGCATTTCAGCATTCATTCACAAGTTCCCCCATGGGTGCACTATTTATTATTTTTGCCATCTTAAACAATTCATTTTTTAATGTAAACTAATTTTTTGCCACAGCCCTCATAGGCTTCCTTGCATTTGAAATGAGACCAGGTCTGGTTAGCGACAGTTGCTATACACGGAACTCTGCGGCTGGATAGTTAGCTTGCCAATCAATAACTCAACATTCTTTATAACTAAATGGTACACTGTTATTTAAATTTGACAAATATTCATTGATTCTTGACAAATGTAACTTAACCTGTTGGGGATGGGGGCGCTGTTTAGACTATTTATGCTAATTTGGCAAATTTTTTAAACGGCTTCCCACAAAATCCTTGATCGTACAATATGCATATTATTATTATTATTGGATAGAAAACAGTCTATAGTTTCTATAGGAGTTGAAATTTTGTCTCTAAGTGGAACAGAGCCCATTCTACAGCAATTTCCCTGACATGGAGTCAGATTTGAGAAATGTTGGCCACTCTTCTGAAGTCATTTAAAAGGGCACTGTCGTTGCTATGACTATACGGACACTTCTTACGTCTTCCCCTGGATGCCTTTACGTGATGACGATTCCAACGGGGTCGATTGCGCGTTCACAGGCCCTACAAATGAAAAAACCCTGAAGCTAGTCATTCTTTGGGAGCTGCGTCATGAGCCTAGAGGACACCGGCGCGCACCTGTTCCAAGCGTTAGTTTAGCCTGTTATATTTCTCCGGTCATCTTTTCACTCGTTTTAGGAGTTAAAAACATCATAAGGTAGTTAATTTAAGGCGTTTTATAGCAATTTAAATCCGTTTAGTGCGATTTTGGGACATTTATTTTTGCAACGATGTGAAAAGTTGGGCACGCTTTTCAGTTCATCCCGAACGCAGTTGACATTTCCACATGGCAAGAGGACAGCTTTCCACCAAAAGACGATTTCTCCCAAGAAAGGATCCTTTGCCCAAGATACTGATGGAAGAACAGCTCAAGGTAGGACATTTTTATTATGATAAATCGTGTTTCTGTCGAAACATTTTAGTGGCTTAGGACGCCATGTTTTTTGACGTAGCTTCGCTTGGCGCAAACTGTATTGAAAAGTAAGGATAAATTAAAAAATGTAATAACGCAATTGTATTAAGAATTAAATTGTCTATCAATCCCTGTCCACCCTATATTTTTTAGTCACGTTTATGAGTATTTATGTATAAGAGTAGATCACTGTCTAAGTGGCGCAAGGACATTTTCTGACCAGCTGAGCTACATTTCACATTGTCTAACCATGATTTTGGTGGCTAAATATAAACATTTTCGATCAAACTCTATATGGATTGTGTAATATGATGTTACAGGAGTGTCATCTGAAGAATTCTGAGAAGGTTAGTGAAAAAATTAATATATTTTTGGCGATGTTGACGTTATCGCCCACTTTGGCTAGAATCAATGCTGGGCTGCTATGTGCTATGTGCTATGCTAATATAACGATTTATTGTGTTTTCGCTGTAAGACACTTAGAAAATCTGAAATATTGTCTGTATTCACAGGATCTGTGTCTTTCGATTCGTGTATGCTGTGTATTTTTACGAAATGTTTGATGATTAGTAGTTAGGTAAACACGTTGCTCATTGTAATTATTCTAGTCCATTTGTGATGGTGGGTGCAATTGTAAACTATGCCATCTACCTGAAATATGCACTTTTTTCTAACAAAACCTATCCCATACCATAAATATGTTATCAGACTGTCATCTAATGAGTTTTTTTGTTGGTTAGGGGCTATAAATATCTTAGTTTAGCCGAATTGGTGATGGCTACTGGTGTTGGTGGACAAATAAAAGATGGTGGATTATGCTAATGTGTTTTTAGGTAATAGATGTACATCTTTACATATTGTGTCTTCCCTGTAAAACATTTTAAAAATCGGAAATGTTGACTGGATTCACAAGATCTGTGTCTTTCATTAGCTGTATTGGACTTTAATGTGTGAAAGTTAAATATTTTAAAAAAATATTTTTTTTGAATTTCGCGGCACTGGTTTTTCAGTGGGGGGGGGGGGGGTGTGCCGCTAGCGCCACGCTGATCCTAGACAGGTTAAGAATGCCTTTTGAGCTTTCCTCTTACCTTACCATATCTAAAATGTTTATGATACCATAAGACACAAACTGGCAGCGGATTTGCGCTCTACAGTTTTAGACTTGATTTTGGTCTCAAATGAAGCATATAATCTGGGACCATGGTTAAACTACTTTAGATTGCACTGGGTTTTGGATAACATGGGTTCATGGTTGGCCTATCAAATCATTGAATAACCAAGGGAAATCAACAAGTGCCTTGGTCCCACACAAAATTTGGGACTGGGTTTTTCAAATGCCCCAGTGAGGTGTCAGTAAGATTGTTAAACTCCATTGTTTTATGTGTTTGTGTTTGTAAACAAACACGATAGATTCAAAATATGTTAAAACTATCCTGTTGATCTCATGGATTTTCAGTCCATCTGTCGCTCTGTCTTTGAATCAGAAAGTGGTTACATTCCCTAGCCCCATCCATTGGGCTGAAACACAAGCTGAGAATTGTCACCTGAACCTTACAACTGATAGTATCAACTATCATCACACAATGTCCATGGTCATACATAAAATAACAAGCTGTTCAGAGACAAGTCAATGGTCACAGCTGGATTTCTATGACCTACCATTTTAACAATGTTTGCGGCAAGTACTTGAAATTCTTTGCTTAGAGGATTACTCAAAGCTTTTACAAACACTTGTTGTATGGTGACATGTAAAGCCACAAGTGGAGGTGCAGTTGTTCTGGTAGTTGTAGTATGAACAGAAGTTGTTGCAGGAGCACCTGGAATTCAAAAAGAAAAAAAGGGGTTGATATTAAAATCTGTAGATACACTTGAAGTCGGAAGTTTACGTACACCTTAGCCAAACACAATTCAACTCAGTATTTCACAATTCCTGACATTTAATCCAAGTAACAATTCTTTGTCTTAGGTCAGTTAGGATCACCACTTTATTTTACGAATGTGAAATGTCAGAATAATAGTAGAGAGAATGATTTATTTCAGCTTTTGTTTCTTCATCACATTCCTAGTGGGTCAGAAGTTTACATACACTCAATTAGTATTTGTTAGCATTGCCTTTAAATTACACTCTTAACTTGGGTCAAATATTTTGGGTAGCCTTCCACGAGCTTCCCAAAATAAGTTGGGTGAATTCTGGCTCATTCCTCCTGACAGAGCTGGTGTAACTGAGTCAGGTTTGTAGTCCTCCTTGCTCGCACACGCTTTTTCAGTTCTGCCCACACATTTTCTATAGGATTGAGGTCAGGGCTTTGTGATGGCCACTCCAATACCTTGACTTTATTGTCCTTAAGCCAGTTTGCCACAACTTTGGAAGTATGCTTGGGGTCATTGTCCATTTGGAAGACCCATTTGCGACCAAGCTTTAACTTCCTGACTAATGTCTTGAGATGTTGCTTCAATATGTTGCTTCAATATGATGCCATCTATTTTGTGAAGTGCACCAGTCCCTCCTGCAGCAAAGCACCCCCACAACATGATGCTGCCACCCCGGTGCTTCACAGTTGGGATGATGTACTTCGGCTTGCAAGCGTCCCCCTTTTTCCTCCAACCATACGATGGTCATTACGGCCAAACAGTTCTATTTTTGTTTCATCAGACCAAAGGACATTTCTCTAAAACGTACGATCTTTGTCACTATGTGCAGTTGCAAACCGTAGTCTGGGTTCTTTATGTCGGTTTTGGAGCAGTGGCTTCTTCCTTGCTGAGCGGCCTTTCAGGTTATGTCGATATAGGACTTGTTTTGCTGTGGATATAGATACTTTTGTACCTGTTTCCCCCAGCATCTTCTCAAGATCCTTTGATGTTGTTCTGGGATTGATTTGCACTTTTTGCACCAAAGTACGTTCATCTCCAGGAGACAGAATGTGTCTCCTTCCTGAGCGGTATGACGGCTGCGTGGTCCCATGGTGTTTGTACCTGCGTACTATTGTTTGTACAGATGAATGTGGTACCTTCAGGCGTTTGGAAATTGCTCCCAAGATGAACCATTTTTTTCTGAGGTCTTGGCTGATTTCTTTAGATTTTCCCATGATGTCAAGCAAAGATGCATTGAGTTTGAAGGTAGGCTTTGAAATACATCCACAGGTACACCTCCAATTGACTCAAATGATGTCACTTAGCCTATAAGCCATGACATCATTTTCTGGAATTTTCCATGCTGTTCAAAGGCAAAGGTACTTAGTGTATGTACATTTCTGACCCACTGGAATTGTGATACAGTGAATTATAAGTGAAATAATCTGTCTATTAACAATTGTTGGGAAAATTACTTGTGTCATGCACAAAGTAGATGTCCTAACCGAATTGCCAAAACTATAGTTTGTTAACAAGAAATTTGTGGAGTGTATGAAAAACGAGTTTTAATGACTCCAACCTAAGTGTCTGTAATCTTCCGACTTCAACTTTATGTTGTACTTTTGTGCACTTTTAAAAGTATTATTTTTTTTTAAATATTTGCAGATTGGACAAGATATCACCTACCAACTGTGGTGGATGGAGTGGTTGCAATTCCTGTTGTGGGTTTGACTGTAACAGTTCTTCGTACATTGGTCACAGTTGTAGTCAATGCTTCTGTAGTTCTCATTGCATCACTGACAGTCACAGTGGATGAGACAGCTCCAGTTGTTTCTGGGAGTTGTGTTGTAGTCATTGCGATATTAATGGCCGCTATTTCACAGCAAAAACAGAAGCATCTTTATTTGATTAAAACAAGAACCATAACATCACAGACACACATTCCAATATTATGGTTTTATTTCTGTTGGAAATGACAAAAGATCACTGATCCGAACGAGTCTTTGCAGCAAACATCTAATAAAGTGAGCTACAAAAGTATTGGGACAGTGTCACATGTTTTGATGTTTTGGCTCTGTACTCCAGCACTTTTGGATTTGAATCGTGAGTAATGATGAGTGAGAAATGACCGACGCACCGCCCAAAAATGCTAACCTCATCTGTTATTGTAATGGTGACAGGAAATGCATCCAACAAGTTTGTAGAGTCACAAGCTTGATGTAATCATTGCGATCAAGGAATATGGGACCAAATGCTAAATTTGTCCCAATAGTTTTGGTCCCCTAAAATGGGGGAGTATGTACATAAAGTGGTGTGGTTTCTAAACGGTTCACCCGATATGGATGAAAACTCCCTTCGATTAAAGCTGACAGTCTGCACTTTGACCTCATAGTCATTGTATCATTTCAAAACTGCTGGAGTACAGCGCCAAAACAACAAAACATGTCTCACTGTCCCAATACCTTTGGAGCTCACTGTATATCCAAGTTTCCACTGCTGTAATCCCAAATATTGTTCAATTTTAATCCTCAAAATTGAAAAGCGCATGCAATAACAAAATATTTTCCCTTATTGTGGGAAATATTGTGTAGATTTCCTTTTCCTTTAGTATTTTGTGATTTGATAGCGTGTATTATGCATCTATTAATAAATGTTGCACTGTATATGTTGCAGTGTTATATGTTGCACTGTATGTGACTTGTAATGATAGTTTGTAAACTTTAACACAGACAATAAATGCAAGTTTTATCATATTAATTGAATATTGAATATTCAATTAAATTGACATTAGATGTTAAAACTGAATGCAATATTTAGTCAATACAGTATCAAACCATAAGATATAAATGAAAGTTATGAATTCAATGATTCAATTTGTGCATTACAAATTCAATATCTAAATACAAAAAAATAAATTGAATTCAAAGACAGTTTCTGTTGGCATTGAAATCATTCAATACACCCGTGTCTACAAGGCGGATTGTTTCCATCAGGCCTGTCGGGAGTTTTTTTTATGTGTCAGGTAATTCATCCACATTAAATGGTTAGAAGGAAACATGGTTACATTCTGTGAAATTATGCATCTTAAAAATACTTTTAAACTTAAACGTTATACTTTATACACTGAGTATGCCAAACATTAGGACCCCACCACCCCCTTCTCTTTTGCCTTCAGAACAGCCTCAATTTGTCCAGGCGTGGACTCTACAAGGTGTCGAAAGCGTTCCACAGGGATGCTGGCCATTGTTGAAGAAACGAACAACATTTAAATAGAAAACGTTTAAATCTAACTATTATATTAGGTACGGGCCGTGTTCCTATTGGTCAGTCACCAGGAACAGCTCACAAGACCAGCCACACTACACAACAAAGGCTCAACATTTCTGACACGACCAGAACTTTGTCGGAGCCTACGGCCGCACTTAGTGATACTTGATCGGCAGATGTAGACCCTGTCATACTGAACGAGCCAAGACATCCAACAATCGTGTACGACCTAAGAATTTGTCAAAGACGTGGATATTTTGTCTGGGACGGCAAAGTTGTTGTATAAAATGGCTAAAATCGTACAGTCTGTGAGGGCCTGTAGATGAACAGAGCCAAATGATCCAATATAGACAGTACAAAACCAAATGTTGGGGGTTTTGTGCTGGCTTTAGTGGCAGGGGACGGAGGGCAGGGGGAATAAATTAATTAAGCATTTAATTTATTTGTTTATATGTGTGTTTTCCACACTTTGGAGATTATACCCAGAAATTTCAAACAAGTCACTTACCCATTAGAAGGAGCACTGTTGATGTCATTTGCCTAACACTCATCTTGTCTGCTCTTTCAAAACGATCATCTAAAGAAACATACAATACAATTAATGCAGGTAAATGAGGGAATGTTAAAAATGGTAGAAATAAGCATGGAGATATAATGACCAAACCAGTTCCCTCGTCATTTTAGCTACAGGACATTTTTGCATTTCCCAACATCTTTGCTGGAAGTAGTCATTTCTAAGCGACACTGCCACATGTTGAAGAAGATGACAGCGTGTCACACGGCGGGATGCAAAAAACAGACATACGTAGGTCTGTAACAGTTTGGGTCTAGAGTGTCTCCCCCTTTGAAGAGGGGGATAACCACAGCAGCTTTCCAATCTTTAGAGACCTCAGACGATACAAAAGAGAGGTTTAACAGACTAGCAATAGAGGTTGCAACCATTGCGGTGGATAATTTTAGAAAGAGATGGTCCAGATTGTCTAGCCCAGCTGATTTGAAGGGGTTCAGATTTTGCCGCTCTTTCAGAACATCATCTATCTGGATTTGGGTGAAGGAGAAGTGGGGGAGTCTTGGGTAAGTTGCTGTGGGGGGTGCAGAGCTGTTGACTGGGGTAGAGGTAGCCAGGTGGAAAGCATGGCCAGCCGTAGAAAAATGTTTATTGAAATCCTCGATTATCATAGATTTATCGGTGGTGACTGTGTTTCCTTGCCTCAGTGCGTGGGCAGCTGGGAGGAGGTGCTCTTATTCTCCATGGACTTTACAGTGTCCCAGAACTTTTTGAAATTTGTGCTACAGGATGCAAATTTCTATTTGAAAAGCTAGCCTTTGCTTTCCTAACTGCCTGTGTATATTGGTTCCTAACTTCCCTGAAAAGTTGCATATCACGGAGGCTATTCGATGCTAAGGCAGGACGCCACAGGATGTTTTTGTGCTGGTCAAGGGCAGTCAAGTCTGGAGTGAACCAAGGGTTATATCTGTTCTTAGTTCTAAATGTTTTGAATGGGGCATGCTTATTTAAGATGGTGAGGAAAGCACTTTTAAAGAATAACCAGGAAACCTCTACTGAAGGAATGAGGTCAATATCCTTCCAGGATTCCCGGGCCAGGTTGATTAGTGATGAGGCATGTGTACTGTATGTATGTTTGTGTTGTGTTGGTATGCGTGTGTTATGTGTGTGTGTGTGTGTGCGTATGTACTGTGTGGACTTTGTGTGGAATGTCAATGTTATATGTGAGTGAGTATGTATATAGTGTGTATATACAGTATACAAACTTAGAAAAAAGTGTTCCAAAAGTGTTCTTCTACTGATCCTATCTTGCGCTGACCCAACGCACAATCACTAGACTACACACCCTTTTTGGTTCCAAGTGTAACTCTTTTGGGTTCCATGTAGAGCCCTCTGTGGAAAGAGTTCTATATGGAACCAAAAGGGTTCTACCTGGAACCAAAAAGGATTCTTCAAATGGTTCTCCTATGAGGACAGCCGAAGAACCCTTTTAGGTTTTAGATAGCATTGTTTTTTCAACAACTATTTGACCGACATCGGTTCAATTATTTGAATTCTATTTCGTTAACAAAAATGGGAGCTCATTTGCATTTTCTGTAGAGATAAATTAAACCTGAACTGTGTGATGTAGTAGGGAGTTGTAGTTTCCAACAGCCCAATATTCTACATACTGTAGTTTAGAGCAGAAAACATGGAAATTAACTACAATGACCATAATCCATTGCACGCCTGCTTAAACATGTCAAGTCTGTGCAGAGCAGACATGGAGACTGAGAGAAGAGAGAATGCGGGATCAAGAGACTCAAAATACATAATGTAAGTGATTGATAGTTGATATTCAGCAGTCATTAAAGTAGCTCTATAGAGATGAGATGATGACTTGCAATGCAATAATAATGTCATCAAATAAAATACATATTTTATTAAAGTAAAGTAATGTGAATAAATTATGGTTAATAAGTGATAAGCAGTAATGGGCAGTCACTACCATATATTGGACTTGTAATAATTGTTTTTTTTTCAGTGTTGTTACAGCGTTCAACCCACATAATGCATAGTGCATTTAATGTCTAAAAATAATTAATCAAAACGGAAATAGAAAACCATTATATTTTTTTCAATATCGAACCGAAAACGAACCGACCTCAAAAAACACTAGTAACAGGCATTAGCCATGGATTACCATAAATAACTAACCACTTTCAAGCAATCAGCATTCAGGATCCAAATTGACATTTTATAAAATTAAACGATGCAGAATTTTTCTAAAATAATTGCAGTAAATGAAACATGTCTAAATTACAGCACGATTCTGCAACAGGGAGCCATGGAAAATTACGTTTCTATTACCATTTGCCAAACATGTAATGCACACAATTCTAGATGAACTAGTTTGGAAACATTTGTTTGGATGTTGAAACACTCCACACTAATTTTAACTATGTCAGGGAAAGCAGGAAACCTCCATTGCCTTTAAAACTGCAGTAATCTGAATATAAGCCTACCTCCTTCTAGGTTTAGTACTTAGACATGGACTAGGACTGGACTAGCTAAAATAAAAAATAAAAATTAAATCATGTTTGTGAAATAAAATGTTCATTGATTAAATTTAAAAGTGTAATCTCCGTCCAGGAACCCGCCTCTAAATGTTTTACAGAAAACAAGTCTAAAGAAAACATTTTGGAAAATATTGTTAAAATGTCTTAGAAATAGATTAATATACTTACCCAGTGTTATGAACTTTAACATCTTGATACTGTGTGGTGCATGACTCTAAAGTGCTGTCACCTTGACTGTCATCACTTTTATAAGATGATGTGACACCAAAGACAGCGTGACACATATGCTAAAGAGAAAAACACGTTAATCATCAGTCAGCTTGTCCCATGATTCATGCCGAGTAAGATGGGGCGGTACTCAGTTTTTCTTACCTCCTCAAACCAGTAGGGTTGGGTTGGGCAGGATTCAAAATAGTTCACAGCCTAAGGGTATGCTGCATTCATAACATCTCATAAATTCATAAATCTGAGGGTACAACCAAGAAAAATCAACTTGAACGCCCCTCCAACCCGTAATTACTAGTGAGAAACTAATCCATCATCCCTGAGCTCTGACTTCTCCCACATGAAGAACTCTGTTGTTACCGGAAAGGACCTTTGCAAAAGATTTTCAGGAGTTAAATGCATCAAGAAAACATTATTTATACAGTACCAGTCAAAAGTTTGAAGACACCCCCCATTAGCTGTTGCAAAAGCAGCAGCTACTCTTCCTGGGGTCCACACAAAACAAGAAACATAATACAGAATGACATACAGAACATCAATAGACAAGAACAGATCAAGGACATAAAAAAAGTAAAAAAGGCACACGTAGCCTACATATCAATGCATACACACAAACTATCTTGGTCAAATAGTGGAGAGGCGTTGTGCCGTGAGGTGTTGCTTCATCTGTTTTTTGAAACCAGGTTTGCTGTTTATTTGAGCAATATGAAATGGAAGGAAGTTCCATACAATAAGGGCTCTATATAATACTGTACGCTTTCTTGAATTTGATCTGGATTTGGGGACTGTGAAAAGACCCCTGGTGGCATGTCTGGTGGGATAAGTGTGTGTGTCAGAGCTGTGTTTTAAGTTGACTATGCAAACAAGTTTGGCATTAGTCATGTAAAAACATTACTCTGATTATCTTAAAGTCCCACTCCAGTTAAAGGTCGTAAGGTCATCAGTGAAGTAATCTGAGTTTCATGCAGTGCATTTGATCAGCGTATGTGCTATCACGAGCAGAGCAAGCCTTCCCCTTTGGCGTGAGTGTAGCAAGTTCGGTAAAGGTATCTAAGAAATAGTTTTCAAATACAAACGTTATATGTCCATACTCAGAATCCCCAAAATTATATGACCGCTGTGATGGAAGGTATATTTTATAAGGATTATCAGAATTTTCTCAAAGTCCCATCAGGTAGACTGATTATGAGCTGTCCATGGAAACCGGATTGTAATGGAAATTGTTTTTCTTGGTAAAGCATGTCAATATTTTAATCAAACTATTAGAATAAACAGAGTATTCACAATAATTGTGTTATTGAATGCATGTAAACATACCCATTGCTTGGGGCTGTTGATGTGTGCTTGATGTTGTGTGTTGATGGCTTCCTATGTTTTGACATCAACTACCCCAGACCTTGTGTCAATGCAGGAATTCATAATACTTAAGTCTATTAGCAGCAGGAGAAGAGATTGTTGACTCTAATTACAAATCTATCTCATTATAAGAATTCGTATAATGTTGTCTACCTGGAAAAGGTGCTTGTCATCCATTAACCTCAGTACAGGTGTGAACTTAATTAAATGATATGTTAAATTGTGAGATGTGAATCTAGTTTATCTGGGTAGGCTGGGCCTATCTCGGAACACTCCATATTGTGGGAGATGAGTCACTGATGTAGTTCCTGATCGGTATTAACCATTCCTCACTGCATCTTGTGGGGGATATTAACATGAACCAGTTGTGTCTGTTTTGTAATCATCTGTTTTGTAACCAGGCTGCCTCCCAGGTGTGAGCCAGGTGCCAGCTACAAGCCACTGAATAATATTGCTTAATCTTTCTCCCAAATTCAAACTAGATTTAGATTTTGAACATGTGGATAAGACATGTTGTATGTTTCAGTCGAAAGTCTATATACAGTGCATTCAGAAAGTATTCAGACTTTTTCCATATATTCTTACATTACAGCCTTATTCTAAAATTGATTGAATAGCTTTTCCCCCTCATCAATCTACACACAATACCCCACAATGACAAAGCAAAACATGAAATATCATATTTACATAAACTTCAGAACCTCTACTCAGTACTTTGTTGAAGTACCTTTGGCAGTGATTACAGCCTTGAGTCTTCTTGGGTATGACACTACAACCTTGGCACACCTGTATTTGGGGAGTTTCTTCCATTCTTCTCTGCAGATCCTCTCAAGCTCTGTCAGATTGGATGGGTAGCATCAGTGCACAGCTATTTTCAGGTCTCTCCAGAGATCAGGTTCAAGTCCAGGCTCTGGCTGGGCTACTCAAGGACATTCAAAGACTTGTCCCGAAGCCACTCCTGCGTTGTCTTGGCTGTGTGCTTAGGGTTGTTGTCCTGCGCCAGTCTGAGGTACTAGGTGCTCTGGAGCAGGTTTTCATTAAGGATCTCTCTGTACTTTGCTCTGTTCATCTTTCCCTTGATCCTGACTAGTCTCCCAGTAACTGCCGCAGAAAAAAAATTCCACAGCATGATGCTGCCACCACCATGCTTCACCGTAGGGATGGTGTCAGGTTTCCTCCAGACGTGCCGCTTAGTATTCAGGCCAAAGAGTTCCATCTTGGTTTCATCAGATCCGAGAATCTTGTTTCTCATGGTCTGCGAGTCCGTTAGGTGCCTTTTGGGAAACTCCAAGTGGGCTGTCATGGGCCTTTTACTGAGGAGTGGCTTCCGTCTGTCCACTCTACCATAAAGACCTGATTAGTGGAGTGCTGCAGAGATGGTTGTCTTTCTGGAAGGTTCTCCCATCTCCACAAAGGAACTCTGGATGTCTGTCAATGGCACGGGATCCACGGGTCCAGGGCCGGTTGTTATCCCAGAGCGCAATAGAAGGGAGTCAGCCCGGTGGAGGAGGGATGAAGTGAGTTCTGGGCGTACTCCACCCATGGAAAGAAGCGGGCCAACTCCCCCTGCTGGTTCTGGCAGTGACTCCTAAGAAACCTCCCCAGCTCCTGGTTGGTCCTCTCCACCTGCCCGTTGGACTGAGGCCGGTACCTGGATGTGAGGCAGGCCGTGGTCCCCAGATTCTCGAAGAAGGCTCTCCATACAAGCGAAGTGAATTGGGTGCCACGGTCAGACACAATGTCTTCCGGAAGGCTTTTAGAGAATTTAGAGAATCTGTCCACAAAAATCACAATAATGTTGAAACCATCAGACGGAGGAAGATCAGTCACGAATCTATAGATAGATGGGACCAACGCCGCCCGAGTCCCGCGAAGGGGAAGGAGTTTCCCTGCTGAAGCGTGCCACAGAGATTTTGTTTGGGCACATGCGGAGCAGGAGTTTACACAGTGGGTGACGTCCTGAGCCAACGTGGGCCACCAGTAGATTAAATGGTGCAGGTGATACCTGCATATCCGGCAGCGAGGGATATGTGTGCCTAGATCAACATTCTGTCTCCTAACCCCGTAGGGACGTAGATACACTCAAGAGAGCAGGTAGTATGCTCAGCTTCCCTCTCCAGAGCCTAGCGGATGTCCACATTTACGTCCCACAACATGGGGCCTACGATACGGGAGAACGGAATGAATTGGCTGGAGGGCACGTACAGGACTCTCAACCGCCATGGAACCTAGGAAGGGTGTGGCGGAAAACGATGATGATAGAATACTCATGCATACCTTCAGAGATGGGTGATCACGGCACAGCCTCTCTGCCCCAGTGCATCCCGGGTTGGAATGCACCATAAACCGCTGAAGCTGGTGCCTCTCCTGGCCGCAAAAGGCTCTTATTATTTGACCATGCTGGTCATTTATGAACATTAGAACATCTTGGCCATGTTTTGTTATAATCTCCACCCGGCACAGCCAAAAAAGGACTGGCCACCCCTCATAGCCTGGTTCCTCTCTAGGTTTCTTCCTAGGTTTTGGCCTTTCTAGGGAGTTTTTCCTAGCCACCGTGCTTCTACACCTGCATTGCTTGCTGTTTGGGGTTTTAGGCTGAGTTTCTGTACAGCACTTTGAGATATCAGCTGATGTAAGAAGGGCTATATAAATAAATTTGATTTGATTTGATGATTTGATAATAATGGCTGGAATGGAGTCGATGAAATTGTATTAACCACAACATGTGTTTGATACCATTCATTTGACTCCATTCAAGACATTATTATGAGCCATCCTCCCCTCAGCAGCCTCTACTAAACTATACAGTTGAAGTCGGAAGTTTACATACACCTTAGCCAAATACATTTACACTCTGTTTTTCACAATTCCTAGTAATTTAATCAGAGTAAAAATTCCCTGTTTTAGGTCAGTTAGGATCACCACTTTATTTTAAGAATGTGAAATGTCAGAATAATAGTAGAGAGAATGATTTATTTCAGCTTTAATTTCTTTCAACACATTCCTGGTGAGTCAGAAGTTTACATACACTCAATTAGTATTTGGAAGCATCGCCTTAAAAATGTTTAACTTCGGTCAAACGTTTTGGGTAGCCTTCCAAAAGCTTCTCTTAATAAGTTGGGAGAATTTTGGCCCATTCCTCCTGACAGAGCTGGTTTAACTTCTACTTCCTCCCAATCCCGGGTCCGGGAGCACCCCCACCAGTAAAAAAGCTGACTAGCATAGCCTAGCACAGCGTCACAAGTAAATAGTAGCATCTAAATATCATTAAATCACAAGTTCAAGACACCAGATGAAAGATACACATTTTGTGAATCCAGCCATCATTTCTGATTTTTAAAATGTTTTACAGGGAAGACACAATATGTAAATCTATTAGCTAACCACGTTAGCAAAAGACAACACTTTTTTTACTCCACTTTTACTTTCTGCATCAGTAGCTATCACAAATTCGACCAAATAAAGATATAAATTGCCACTAACCAAGAAACAACTTCATCAGATGACAGTCTGATAACATATTTATTGTATAGCATATGTTTTGTTAGAAAAATGTGCATATTTCAGGTATAAATCATAGTTTACCATTGCAGCCACCATCACAACTCTCACCAAAGCAACTAGAATAACTACAGAGACCATCGTGTATTACCTAATTACTCATCATAAAACATTTCTTAAAAATACACAGCGTACAGCAAATGAAAGACAAACATCTTGTGAATCCAGCCAATATTTCAGATTTTCTAAGTGTTTTACAGCAAAAACACAATATAGCTTTATATTAGCTTACCACAGTAGCAAACATCACAACAGCATTGATTCAAGCCATAAATAGCGATAACGTATAAACCACCAAAATATATTAATTTTTTCACTAACCTTCTCAGAATTCTTCAGATGACAGTCCTATAACATCATATTACACAATGCATATAGAGTTTGTTCGAAAATGTGCATATTTAGCGGCACAAATCGTGGTTATACAATGAGAAAAGTAGCCAAGCTGCCCAGAAAATGTCGGGAGAAATCTTTGGAGGCTCTGGGCGTGGTCCCCATCCCACCATAATCACTCCCTGCTTCCGTATCCCCCTCTCCATGACCACCCTCCAAATAAACCCACCTAAATTAAGGGGCATCACCGGGATAAGGAGCAGCACCGGGATAAGGGGCAGCTCCGGACTGAGGGACGGCAGCTCCGGACTGGATGGCGGATCCTGGCTGGCTGGCTCTGGCGGATCCTGGCTGGCTGGCTCTGGCGGATCCTGGCTGGGCTGCTCTGGCTGGTCATGGCTGGATGACGGCTCTGGCTGGTCATGGCTGGATGACGGCTCTGGCTGGTCATGGCTGGATGACGGCTCTGGCTGGTCATGGCTGGATGACGGCTCTGGCTGGTCATGGCTGGATGACGGCTCTGGCTGGTCATGGCTGGATGACGTCTCTGGCTGATCCTGTCTGGCAGAAGGCTCTGGCTGCTCCTGTCTGGCGGAAGGCTCTAGCGGCTCCTGTCTGGCGGAAGGCTCTAGCGGCTCCTGTCTGGCGGACGGCTCTGAAGGCTCATGGCAGACGGGCGGCTTTGCAGGCTCATGGCAGACGGGCGGCTTTGAAGGCTCAGTATCGACGGGCAGTTCATACGGCGCTTGGCAGACGGACAGTTCAGACGGCGTTGGGCAGACGGGCAGTTCAGGCGCCGTTGGGCAGACGGGCCGTTCAGGCGCCGCTGGGCAGACGGCAGATTCTGGCCGGCTGAGACGCACTGTAGGCCTGGTGCGTGGTACCGGAACTGGAGGTACCGGGCTAAAGACACGCACCTTCAGGCTAGTGCGGGGAGCAGCAACAGGGCACACTGGACTCTCAAGGCGTACTATAGGCCTGGTGCGTGGTACCACCAGGTACCGGGCTGAGGGCATGCACATCAGGGCGAGTACGGGGAGAAGGAACAGTGCGTACAGGGCTCTGGAGATGCACAGGAGGCTTGATGCGTGGTGCCGGAACTGGAGGCACTGGGCTGGAGACACGCACCACAGGGAGAGTGCGTGGAGGAGGAACAGGGCTCTGGAGACGCACTGGAAGCCTGGTGCGTGGTGTAGGCACTGGTGGTACTGGGCTGGAGCGGGGAGGTGGCTCCGGAAATACTGGACCGTGCAGGCGTACTGGCTCCCTTGAGCACTGAGCCTGCCCAACCTTACCTGGTTGTATGCTCCCCGTCGCCCGACCAGTGCGGGGAGGTGGAATAACCCGCACCGGGCTATGTAGGCGAACCGGGGACACCATGCGTAAGGCTGGTACCATGTAAGCCGGCCTGAGGAGACGCACTGGTGGCCAGATGTGTAGAGCCGGCTTCATGGCACTTGGCTCAATGCTCAATCTGGCCCGGCCGATACGAGGAGCTGGTATGTACCGCACCGGGCTATGCACACGTATAGGAGACACCCTGCGCCCTACTGCGTAACACGGTGTCTGCCCGTACTCTCGCTCTCCACGGTAAGTACAGGGAGTAGGCACAGGTCTCCTACCTGACTTCGCCACTCTCCCTTTTATCCCCCCCCAAGACATTTTTGGGGTTTCTTTTCGGGTTTCCAGCCACGTCTCCTTGCTGCCTCCTCATACCACCGCTCCTGGGCTTTAGCTGCCTCCCTCTCTTCCCGAGAGCGGCGATTCTCTCCTGTCTGAGCCCAGGGTCCTTTTCCAGACAATATTTCCTCCCAAGTCCACGAGTCCTGGTTTTTAGGTCGCTGCTGCTGGTCCCTCTCACGCTGCTTGATCCATGGTTGGTGGGTGGTTCTGTAACGGTTTTCCTCCTCCTCTTCAGAAGAAGAGGAGGAGTAGGGATTGGACCAAAGCGCAGCGTGATAATTTGACATAAGGAAGTTTATTAAAGTAAAGACGAAAAACCGAAAACACTTCAACGAACTACAAAATAACAAACGAACGTAGACTGACCTAAAACATGTGAACTTACATATAACGAAGAACGCACGAACAGGTACAGACTACAAACAAAACGATACAGTCCCGTGTGGTAACATATACGGACACAGGAGACAACCACCCACAACAAACAATGTGAAACAACCTACCTATATATGGTTCTCAATCAGAGGAAATGTCAAACACCTGCCTCTGATTGAGAGCCATACAAGGTCAATTAACACTGACACTTAACATAGATACACAAAACATAGAATGCCCACCCCAACTCACGTCCTAACCAACTAAACACATACAAAAATAACAGAAAACAGGTCAGGAACGTGACAAAATGTTTGTTCAGATAAGTCACCTTCAGGGGAAGAAGCGCAAGGATTTTCGGCACCTGAACATTGATCATGTGTAGGATTTAGCCCATTTTCTATCAGACATACGAGGATGAATATTACATATCATGTAAGGATATCTATTGACATTATGCATTTTTTGAGAAATAAGAACACAAATGATCAGGTAATGACTACAGATATGAGACATTTCTGAAAATATGTGGATTGGTTCATGCCTAAGTATAAAGGCTTAGATTTGTCAGCATGTTGACACCCTTTTCGGAGTTAGAATATTCTACAAATACTCATTAGGTGCGTGTCTTGAACGAATCTCACCCCAGATATCTCCCCGGACTCATACAGTTGCAGGGAGATTTATGAGGTGCCTGCTGATGGGCCATCAAACAGGTTTCCCATTGTATTCAGATTTTCAGAAGTACAAAATGTTTTAGCTGTTAAAGTGGCATGAAGGTAATCCTGTTATGCAACATTATTACTTTTTTGGCACCTGCCCATATCAATAAATGCTGAGACATTCCAGATGTCATTAAGACACTGCCTTCCCTAAGGGCACTTGGCACCGATGAAGGGTACACTAATTGTATTTGATTGGAATATATTCACTCTTACTACATATCCTGCCCATTACACATTTCTGTCATTCTTCCAAAGGGATGGAGCCATTTTCTGTTCCCATCTATCATCACATTAGTAATATGGTGAAATGCCTTCAACAACTATTGAAAACAACATCGCAACTTGAGGTTATAACATTAAACAAAGTTTTACTTGAGCAAAACAGGACCCAACATGGGCCTGTTAATTAAAAGAGTAATTGTAGCAAAAAAAATCTGTCACCACTTTGTGAAAATCTTTTCGGAGTCATCACAGCGTCACAGCATGTCACCAAAGACCTGTCAATAAGAAACAAAATGAATGTTATTCTTAGTTATCCAACTGTATACACAGGTTTCTGCAATGAGCATAGATGTTGCCATTTATGGGAGGGAATAACTTGGCATTAATATCCTACCCTGTAATATCCTTGCATTGGTAAAGTTAGCAAAAATCTATCAGATAATAAACTATTTTGGTAATGATTAAAAATCTATTCAAACACATAGATTAAGGTCGCATCTCATTTGCAACTTTGCAAAAATATAATTTTCTATGATATTTTATTATAATTCATTATATAATTTTCATAAAATAGATTTGTGTTGACAGTGATTAGGGCATAGGAATATAGGAGTGTCTTGTCTGCTAAATTAACAAACTATGCCTTTGGCATTGCTCATAGATATAGACTAAGACCTAACGTGGTAACATTGCCTTTAAAATACACATTGTCAACAGCTGTCTACGGATTGAATCCTGGACTCAGCCTATGCAGTAACATACAGTAAACTCGCGAATATGGAATTATGTTCCTTATACAAGGAAAATTCATATCCAAATGTATCTTAAGACCTGCCTAAACACAATCAATAAATTATTTTTATGGTACTTATTTTGGTTGATAATACAGTAAATGTGTAGGCTGGAGGTGACGTCAGACAGTGTTTTCTAAGCACTAATAGGAAGGCTGATAGGAAGGCTGATTGTGCTAGGTTTAAAAGGGGCAAAAGCAAAAACAATAAAGGCAATCAGTCATAAAGAATAAATATTTACTACACACATATTTTCAGTGCTTGAATATATAATATTATGTATGAGTAAAATACTTTTTGTGAGTTGACACAGCCACGTGTGCTGGGAAAAAAACTGCACTGCATGCAGACTCAAACTTACCAGAAGTGGAATGGAACTAAAGTGGAATGTGTATGATTGATGTCAGAGATTTGTTTAAGTGTCCTTGCTAGATGATTCCAAGTGCATCAGTGTTTTGCAATAACTATACAAATTTGGAGGGTACTCTGATTCATAACATTTGGACATGTAGGCCCACTACAGTTGAAGTCTGAAGTTTACAGTCAAGTACATTTAAACTTAGTTTTTCACAATTCCTGACATTTAATCCTAGTAAAAATTCCCTGTCTTAGGTCAGTTAAGAGCACCACTTTATTTTTAAGAATGTGAAATGTCAGAATAATAGTAGAGAGAATGATTTATTTCATCTTTAATTTCTTTCACCACATTCCCAGTGGGTCAGAAGTTACACTCAATTAGTATTTGGAAGCACTGCCTTGAAATTGTTTAACTTGGGTAAAACGTTTCAGTTAGCCTTCCACAAGCTTCCCACAATAAGTTGGGTGAATTTTGGCCCATTCCTCCTGACAGAACACGTGTAACTGAGTCAGGTTTGTTGACCTCCTTGCTCACACTTGCTTTTTCAAGTTCTGCCCAAATTTTCTATAGGCTTGATGTCATGGCTTTGTGATGGCCACTCCTTAACTGTGTTGTCCTTAAGCCATTTTGACACAACTTTGGAAGTATGCTTGGGGTCATTGTCCATTTGGAAGACCCATTTGCGAACAAGCTTTAACTTCCTGACTGATGTCCTGAGATTTTGCTTCAATATATCCACCTAATTTTCCTGCCTCATGACGCCATCTATTTTGTGAAGTGCACCAGTCCCTCCTGCAGCAAAGCACCCCCACAACATGATGCTGCCACCTCCTTCATGGTTGGGAGGGTGTTCTTCGGCTTGCAAGCATCCCCCTTTAACTTCTTTGGGCTGCAAGCCCGAAGCCGGGCACAATATGACAACAGCCACTTCAAGTGCAGGGCGCGAAATTCAAAATATATTTTTTTTGAAATATTTAACTTTCACACATTAAGAAGTCCAAAACAGCATATGAAAGATAAACATCTTGTGAATCCAGCCAACATGTCCGATTTTTAAAATGTTATACAGCGAAAACACCACATATATTTATGTTAGCTCACCACCAAATACAAAAAAGGACAGACATTATTCACAGCACAGGTAGCATGCACAAAGCCAACCTAACTAACCAAGAACCAACCAAACTAACCAAGAAACAACTTCATCAAATGACAGTCTTATAACATGTTATACAATAAATCTATGTTTTGTTCGAAGAAATGTGCATATTTGAGGTATAAATCAGTTTTACATTGCAGCTACCATCACAGCTACCGTCACAAATAGCACCGAAGCAGCCAGAGCAATTATAGAGACCAACGTGTATTACCTAATTACTCATCATAAAACATTTCTTAAAAATACACAGCGTACAGTAATTGAAAGACACAGATCTTGTAAATCCAGACAATATTTCAGATTGTCTAAGTGTTTTACAGCGAAAACACAATATATCGTTATATTAGCATACCATATGTGAAAACATTACCCCAGCATTGATTCACGGCAAAAATAGCGATAACGTTATCACCACCAAAATGTATTAATTTTTTCACTAACCTTCTCAGAATTCTTCAGATGACACTCCTGTAACATCATATTACAACATACATATAGAGTTTGTTCGAAAATGTGCATATTTAGCCACCAGAATCGTGGTTATACAATGAGAAAAGTAGCCAAGCTGGTCAGAAAATGTCGGGCGCCATATTGGACAGTGATCTAGTCTTATACATAAATACTCATAAACTTGACTAAAAAATACAGGGTGGACAGCGATTGAAAGACAATTTAGTTCTTAATGCAATCGCTGAATTACATTTTCTAAATTATCCTTACTTTTCAATACAGGTTGCGCCAAAGCGAAGCTATCCCAAAGAAAATGGCGGCATAAGCGTTTAACATTTTTCGACAGAACAACGATTTATCATCATAAATAGTTCTTACTATTAGCTGAACTGCCATCAGAATCTTGGGCAATGAATCCTTTCTCCGGTCTAATCGTCTTTTGGTCGAAAGACGTCCTCTTGTCCGGTCGAAATGGCCACTAACGTTCACCATGTACTAGAAAAGTGCCCAGCACTTGGAAGTGCGTCACACAGAAATGCCATAAAATCGCACTAAACGGATATAAATTGCTATAAAACGGTTTAAATTAACTACCTTATGATGTTTTTAACACCTATAACGAGTAGAAACATGACCGGCGATATATTACTGGCTAAACGAAAGCTTGGAAAGAGGCCAGTCCGACGTCCATCGCGCGCCAGGCGCAGGGAAGAAAAGACATGTACTTCCGGTCTTTGGTGTTTTATACAGGCCCTGATTGCGCAATCGACTCCATTCAAATTGTCACCACTTACTGACATCTAGAGGAAGGCGTAGGCAGTGTTTGTATCCTCATAGCATTCACAGGGACCTAAAAACTGACCTGGGAGCAGAGGCCAAGATTTCTGAAATCTCACTCCATGTCAGGGAAAGTGCTGTAGAATGAGTTCTGTTTCACTCAGACATAATTCCAACGGTTATAGAAACTAGAGAGTGTTTTCTATCCAATAATAATAATAATATGCATATTGTACGAGCAAGAATTGAGTAGGACACGTTTTCCAGAAAAAGTGACAACAGCACCCCCTGTCCTCATCCTTCTTATGGCTGCAAGGCAAAGTGTTGAGTAGCCAGTGAAATCGTGCCCATTTCAAACGGCTCCTACTCAAATCTTGCTCGTACAATATGGATATTATTATTCTTTTTGGATAGAAAACACTTTCTAGTTTCTAAAACAGTTGGAATTATTTCTCTGATTGAAACAGAAGTCCTTCTGCAGCACTTTTCCTGACCAGGAAGTGAAATGTCAGAAATCGATGCTCTTTTCAACTTGATGCCTATACATGGTCTTGACACTTAGGAGTCTACTTACACGCCATACGCCTTCCTATTGGTGTAAATAGGATGTGAGAGAATACATTTTTGTGCTCATCTTGGTCTGTGGTGGAAAAAAAGCTATTTCTTTGACGTGACCGTCCACTTCTGGTACTCTGAAGGAAGTGGGATTGACTTCTGTTTTGCTGCCGTAACGAAGGACTAACATCTCCGGCTCTATTTTTTTTTGATACATGTGACCATATCATTGTAATGTATGTTTTTTCAATATAGTTTAATCAGATTATTGAAACTTTTTTCGGGAGTTTTGCCGTGTTCCGTCCTCTGACTGTGTTTACGTTGGAGAAATTTGTGCCACTCGGCTAGTGCCAATGCTAATTGAAGAGGGAAATTTGCCATTCTGAATCCAAACAACGACTCATATGAACAGAGGACACCTTCTTCAACATTCTGATGAAAGATCAGCAAAAGTAAGACCCATTTTATGATGTTATTTCATATATCTGTCGTGCATGTGAACTGGCCGTGTGCGCCCAATTGTTTCTGTCTATTGTAGCTACGCTAATATAGCGATACATTTTGTTTTCGCGATACATTTTGTTTTCGTTTTTTTTAATAAATCAGAAATAGTGTTTGGAATCACAAGATGCCTGTCTTTCAATTGCTGCAGACTATGTATTTTTCAGAAATGTTTTATGATGAGTAATTAGCTATTTGATGTTGGTGTCTGTAAATATTATGGCTGGTTTCGGTGCAATTTCTGATTGTAGCTGAAATGTAAACTATGGTTTATACATGAAATATGCAAATTTTTCGAACAAAACATATGCTATACAATAAATATGTTATCAGACTGTCATCTGATGAATTTGTTTCTTGGTTAGTGGCTATATATATCTTTATTTGGTCGAATTTGTGATAGCACCTGATGGAGTAAGAAACTGATGGAGTTAGAAAAGTTGTGTCTTTTGCTAACGTGGTTAGCTAATAGATTTACATATTTTGTCTTCCCTGTAAAACATTTTAAAAATCGGATATGTTGGCTTGATTCACAAGATGTGCACCTTTCATCTGGTGTCTTGGACTTGTTAATGTGTGAAAGTTAAATATTTAAAAAAAAATATCTTTTGAATTTCGCGCCCTGCACTTTGAGCTGGATGTTGTCATAAGTGTACCGGTGTCGGGCTGCCCCCCTAACAGGTTAAGAGACAAAGGGAAAATGGGGTGTCCCTCTCTCGCGCGCAAGAAATATTCAGAGGACACCTGACTACTTTTGAAAAAACTTGCACATTTTTCAAAATAAAAGCCTGAAACTATGTCTAAAGCCTGGTCACAGCCTGAGGAAACCATTGGAAACGGAATCTGGTTGATACCCCTTTAAATGGAGGTTAGACGGGCCAGGAAACACAGTTCCAAAAAATGGTTTTATCACTTCCGGGTTACATTTTCTCAGGCTTTCGCTTGCAGAATAAGTATTGTTATACTCACAGACAATATTTTGACAGTTTTGGAAACGTTGGAGTGTTTTCTATCCTAATCTGTAAATTATATGCATATTCTACGATCTGGGCCAAAGAAAATGTCAGTTTACGTTGGGCACGTTATTTAAAAAAAAAAAAAAAGAATTCTGACCCCTAGCGCAAAGAAGTTAACCTCTCTTGGGTACGTGAGACGTTAGCGTCCCACCTCTTCAACAGCCAGTGAAACTGCTGGGCGGCAAATTCAAATACAGAAATACTCATTATAAAAATTCAGAAAACAAAACATATTTTACATAGGTTTAAAGATTAACTTCTTGTGAATCCAACCACGGTGTCAGATTTAAAAAATGCTTTACGGCGAAAGCATACCTTTGATTATTTGAGAACATAACAGACAAATCATTACAAACAGTTATCAGCCAAGTCGAAGAGTTACACAAGTCAGAAATAGAGATAAAATTAATCCCTTACCTTTGATGATCTTCATATGGTTGCACTCAGAAGACATTCATTTACTCAATAAATGTTCCTTTTCTTCGATAAAGTCTCTCTCTTATATCCAAAAACCTCAGTTTTGTTTGTGCGTTTTCTTCAGTAATCCACAGGCTCAAACGCAGTCACAACAGGCAGACAAAAAATCCAAATTGTATCCGTAAAGTTCATAGAAACATGTCAAATAAACATGTCATTTATATTCAAACCTCAGGTTGTTTTTAGCCTAAATAATCGATAATATTTCAACCGGACAATAACGTCGTCAAAATGAAAGGTAAACAAGTAAGTCACTCTCTCGGTCGTGCGCATGAAAAAGCTCTGTGACACTTTAGGGTCCACTCATTCAGACTGCTCTTACTTCCTAATTTTCCAGAATACAAGCCTGAAACAATTTCTAAAGACTGTTGAAATCTAGTGGAAGGCATAGGCAGTGCAATTTGAGTCCTAAATCAATGGATACTGTAATGGCATTGAATAGAAAACTACTAAACCAACTAAAAAAATGACTTTCCGAATGGATTTTTCTCAGGTTTTTGCCTGCCAAATCAGTTCTGTTATACTCACAGACACTATTTTAACAGCTTTGGAAACTTTAGAGTGTTTGCTATCCAAATCTACCAGTTATATGCATATCATATATTCTGGGCCCGAGAAGCAGGCAGTTTAATTTGGGCATGGTTTTCATCCAAAATTCCGAATGCTGCCCCCTACCCTAGAGAAGTTAATCCCCACGGCCAAAAGTAAGTTCCTGGAAACATGGCATGGGCCATACGAGGTGATCGAGAAGCTGGGACCTGTCAATTACCACATACGGCAGCCGGGGAGACGGAAACCCCAACAGATTTACCATGTGAACCTGTTGAAGAAGTGGCACGAGATGACAGCCTCGGCCGTGTTATGGTCGGGACCCAGGACGCCAACGGTACCAGTGCTGATCCCGAGCAATGACGACCTCGACCCAGCCCAGAAGCAAGAGCTCAGGGAGTTTGTCGATCGGAATACGGTGGTGTTCTCCGAGAAGCCGGGGAAACGGTAAGGAAGAGGCCATATCGGATTCCGGAGGCCCGAAGATAGGCTGTGAAACAGAAAGTGGAGGCTATGCTGAGGATGGGGGTCGTTGAAGAATCTCACAGTGCATGGTTTAGCCCATCGTGTTGGTGCCCAAACCATACGGTAGCCTGCGCTTCTGTAATGATTTCCGGGGTGTGAACAACATAAGCTTGTTCGACGCCTACCCTATGCCGAGTGTGGACGAGCTCATCGACGATTGGGAAAGGCCCGGTACATACGTACCCTTGACCTGACCAAAGGATGATGGCAGGTACCGTTGGCAGCCTCCTCCTGGGAGAAGACGACGTTTTCGACACCAGATGGATTGTATCAGTACTGGGTGCTCCCGTTCGGTGTCCACGGAGCCCTGCCCACATTCCAGCGACTGATGTACAAAGAACTTCGACCCCACCAGCAGTACGCAGCGGCCTATTTGGATGATATCATCATCCACAGCCAAGGTTGGGAAGACCACTTGACATGCCTCCAGGAGGTGCTGGACACGCTCAGACAAGCTGGGTTGACCTCGAAATGCAAACTAGCGTTCGAGGAGGTGGAATACCTGGGGTTTTTGATCGGATGGGGGAACATCAAGCCTCAGGAGAGGAAGGTTCATGTGGTACTTGACTGGACCGTTCCACGCACCAAGACACAGGTCAAGTCCTTCATGGGACTGGCACGATACTATAGCCGGTTTATCCCCAACTTTGCGGCTATAGCTTCCCTCCTTACCGATCTAACCAGGGCCCGCCTCCCGAAAACAGTGAAATGGACGGATGAGACAGAAGCGGCGTTTAGCCGCCTGAAGGATGTGCTGTGCTCCCATCCGATTTTCGTAACGCCCGATTTCCAGGTGCCAATGTTGGTCCAGATGGATGCATGTGATACGGGAATAGGGGCCATTCTATCCCAGATACACGATGGGGAGGAGCACCCCATCATGTACATCAGCCGAAAGCTGATAGCCAGAGAAAAAAAAGTACTCTATTGTTGAGAAAGAGTGTCTCGCGGTGAAGTGGGCGCTAGAAACTCTCAAGTATTGCTTGTTAGGTACCCACTTCACCCTGGTCACGGACCATGCTCCCCTGGTCTGGATGGCCAGGGGAAAGGACACAAACGATGCGTACAGCAGGTCAGCCCCCAGGGGGAGACTCGTCGAGGCCTGGTGACAGACGGAGTATACATCACGAGGCGACGGCTCTATCTGCTGGACGTGCCAGGTCTCAACGGGCTCTCCGGCCAGGACTAGTTGGGCCTGATTGGGGATTGGTGAGTAATCAAGGGCTGATTGCTCACCAGCTGTACAAGTTCCATAAAGCTGGGCAGCACACAGGGGAGAGACTGGGGGAAGAAAGGACTCCCGTATAGTTGGCGACGGTATCAGAGGTAACAGGAGGGAGTTCAGTTTTTGATCCCCACAGGATTTTTTAAATTTCACCTTTATTTAACCAGGTAAGCTAGTTGAGATCAAGTTCTCATTTACAACTGCGACCTGGCCAAGATAAAGCAAAGCAGTGCGACACAAACAACAACACAGAGTTACGCATGGAATAAACAAGCGTACAGTCAATAACACAATAGAAAAAAAGAGTCTATATACAGTATGTGCAAATGGCATAAGGAGGTAGGCAATAAATAGACCTTAGTAGCGAAATAATTACAATTTAGCAGATTAACATTGGAGTGATAAATGAGCAGATGATGAGTAGAGATACTGGTGTGCAAAAGAGCAGAAAAGTAAATCAAAACAATATGGGGATGAGGTAGGTAGATTGGGTGGGCTATTTACAGATGGACTATGTGCAGCGGCAGCGATCGGTTAGCTGCTCAGATAGCTGATGTTTAAAGTTAGTGGGGGAAATATAAGTATCCAGCTTCAGCGATTTGTGAAAATCGTTCCAGTCACTGGCAGCAGAGAACTGGAAGGAAAGGCGGCCAAAAGGGGTGTTGGCTTTGGGGATGACCAGTTTTATCCCAGGATACAGCAAGACCTGGAGCCCAGAGGACGGTATCCCGGAGAGGGTCTCATGGGGGAGATATATTCTTTTCTTTTGGACTATTATTTGAATACACACCTTTGACACTGAGCTAATCCTACTCTGTCCGTGTCTGATCTGTGTAAACGTTTTGACCCAGCCCCCTGGTCTGCCACACACTATTGAACTATGTACTCCTTTAATAACCAGACCTTCATATAAACTTGCTATGCTGAATTCTTGAAGCACAATCGAACGTGCTGCTGTATGCTGCCTTATGCCTTAGGCCACCCATTGTGGCTCGCTTATGGGCATGCTGGCAGCATATTGCAGCATATAACAGCACGTTCGATTGCGCGCCAAGAATTTAATTGTCAGTTTCTCTCCCTTTGATTTCTACTTCTCAGGTGAGGGTGCTGTTTAGGTAAGGGTGTGATATCTGTACAAAAACAAAACAGGCTACTTTAAATCACCCATATTGAAAAAAAGAACAATTAGACACCTTATAACCCACACCTATACACTCATGTATCAATCTGACTGATGGATTGTGTTGTGCAGTAAGCAGGCTCAGGTGTATAACTGTGGCTCCTTCCACCTTCAAAGAATATGCAAGGACCAACCATGGAGAATAGTAAGACACTTAATTATTTCTGTAACTACGCTATATTGTTTGTCCTCATGTGTCCATTTTTCAGCATAAAGTACTCTGCAGCCACTTAGTGTGGACACCAGGTGAGGCCACACACACAGATTCCTGTTGAACACTGTCGTTTTAACTACCTTATTTTCTCAAAAACAGTCTCTCTTCTTCACTTCATCCCTCTCTCCCCTTCTCCCTAAGTCCTCTAGGTTATATCAGCTGTGTCGGTGAACCCCTCCTGCATCTGAACTGGCTCCATAGAGGGCACAGCATGATCAGAGGTGAGAGGTCACTTGGTCAGGCCAACAGGAAGTATTATTAAAGACATGCTTTACATTGAAAAACAGATAGAGATGCAGTAGTCCCAGAGTTAATGATCCAAGGTCAGTTTTGCATTTCACCTCCTGATGATGATGATGATGACTGACAGTGTTAGAATAAAGAAAAACACAAGGCTTAAACATGCTATCTCTCTCCATCTGTCTCTCGTCTGCAGGTAAGTTTTGCTGTGAAAGAGGATGCCAACCCCCAGTCCCGTCATCGCCACCTCACCCACTCTTAAGATAACCTTCGGGCCGACTAGAGACACTATTATATAATTGTGATGAACTGAGAGAATAGTAGGGTAGCACTGTGATTCATTAATCATATGCTGCATTCACTTCTATGTTCTTACCTCTTTCCATTTCTGTCTTTTACACCTCTCTCGCCACCTTCTCATTCTTCTTCTGTTTTTATAATGCACAACAGACGTGCATTGAAGTAAAGATTGAATTTGTATTGATAATATTTACAATTATAATATTTATAATGCATGTATTTATAACACTTGGGTAATACACTTCATCAATAAAGCATTTCACATTCTCTTCTGGATGAAATTAAGTATCTCATTTGATGAAATACAACACCTTTCTTGTGTTAATCAGATCAATGCAGATGAAAGAAATTAGATATTGAGATGAACCGGTTTTAGAGCATTTACATGATCCATAGGAAGTGCATTGTACTGTTTTTTAAATTATATTTCTGTATACTGTATATGAATTACAAATCAGCCTTTAACAAGTTAAATAATGTTTCTAGTCTATTGCATAGTTAATGTGTAACCATTGATGTCCCAGGACCTAAGATTGATAAACACTGTTGAAGTGCATAATTTTAATACATAAATGCAGACAGACACAGCAATATTCAAAGACTGTAATTTGATACTCCTGGTATTGGATATGACTGAAAAATAATCTCAAAGACAGTCATACCTGAACTGCACCTTTATTTGCCAAGGTTGAGTACATGATCAGTGAATATATTAAATGTGCAGGCTACAATGTGGGGATCTCATGCATGTTAAGTACACGTAAACTCAGCATAAAAAGAAACGTCCCTTTTTCAGTACCCTGTCTTTCAAAGATATCTGTGAAGTTATTTGGATTTTTCAAGTTCTTCATTGTAAAGGGTTTAAACAGTTTCCCACACTTGTTCAATGAACCATAATAAATTAATGAACATGCACCTGTGGAACGGTCGTTAAAACACTAACAGCTAACAGTACACTAACAGTAGGCAATTAATTAAGGTCACAGTTATAAAAACTTAGGACACTATAACGAGGTCTTTCTTCTGACTCTGAAAAATACCAAAAGAAAGATGCCCAGGGTCCCTGCTCATCTGCGCGAACGTGCCTTAGGCATGCTGCAAGGAGGCATGAGGACTGCAGATGTGGCCATACTGTGAAACGCCTAAGACAGTGCTACAGGGAGACAGGATGGACAGCTGATCGTCCTCGCAGTGGTAAACGACGTGTAACAACACCTGCACAGGATCGGTACATTCGAATACCACACCTGTGGGACAGGTACAGGATGGCAACAACAACTGCCAGAGTTACACCAGGATTGCACAATCCCTCCATCAGTGCTCAGACTGTGCAAAAGGCTGAGAGAGGCTGGACTGAGGGCTTGTAGGCCTGTTGTAAGGCAGGGCCTCACCAGACATCACCGGCAACAACGTCACCTGTGGGCACAAACCCACTGTCGCTGGACCAGACAGGACTGGCAAAAAGTGCTCTTCACTGACGAGTCGCGGTTTTGTCTCACCAGGGGTGATGGTCAGATTCGCATTTATCGTTGAAGGAATGAGTGTTACACCGAGGCCTGTACTCTGGAGCAGGATCGATTTGGAGGTGGAGGGTCCGTCATGGTCTGGGGCAGTGTGTCACAGCATCATCGGAGTGATCTTGTTGTCATTGCAGGTAATCTCAACTCTGTGCATTACAGGGAAGACATCTTCCTCCCTCTTGTGGTACCCTTCCTAAAGGCTCATCCTGACATGAAATCAAACTTTCATTAAATCACACATGAAAGACACCAAATTAAAGCTACACTTGCTGTGAATCCATCCAACATGTCTGATTTCAAAAAGGATTTACAGCGAAGCACACCTTGCGGTTATGTTAGGTCAGTACATAGCCACAGAAAAACAGCCATTTTTCCAGCCAAAGAGAGGAGTAACAAAAAGCAGAAATAGAGATAAAAATAATCACTAACCTGTAATGATCTTCATCAGATGACACTCATAGGACTTCATGTTACACAATACATGTATGTTTTGTTCGGTAAAGTTGCCTCCGCAGTTTGTAGGGCCGTAGGGAGACCGGGCAAAGGGAGGAGACGACAGGACTTAGAAAAACGATTCACAACGACCAGGATCGTGGTGTTACCCTGTGAAGGTGGAAGATCGGTTATAAAATCCAAAACAGGTGCGACCACGGCCGTTCTGGAACGGGTAAGGGTTGTAACTTACCTTTGGGCAGGTGTCTAGCAGCCTTGCACTGGGCGCACACTGAGCAGGAGGAAACATAAACCCTTACGTCTCTTTCTAAAGTGGGCCACCAGTATCTCCCACTAAGACAGCGCACCCTCCGACCGATCCCAGGATGACCAGAGGAGGGTGACGTGTGAGCCAAATAGATCAGCCGATCGCGGACAGCAGACAACACGTACAGATGCCCAGCTGGACACTGAGGGGGAGCGGGCTCTGCACGTGATGCCCGCTCAATGTCCGCGTCGAGCTCCCACACTACCGATGCCACCAAGCAAGAGGCTAGGAGTATGGGAGTGGGATCCATGCACCGGTCCTCTGTGTCATACAGCCGGGACAGTACGTCTGCCTTGACGTTCTGGGAGCCTGGTCTGAAAGAGAGGGTAAACACAAAACGGGTGAAAAACATGGCCCACCTTGCCTGACGAGGATTCATTCTCCTCGCTGCCCGGATGTACTCCAGATTGCGGTAGTCAGTCCAGATGAGAAAGTGGTGTTTAGCCCCCTCAAGCCAATGTCTCCACACCTTCAAAGCTTTAACGACAGCCAACAGCCCCCGGTCCCCCACATCATAGTTTCGTTCCGCCGGGCTGAGCTTCTTGGAGAAGAAAGCACAAGGCGGAGTTTCGGTGGCGTACCCGAGAGCTGAGAGAGCACAGCTCCTATCCCAGCATCGGAGGCGTCCACCTCCGCTATGAAGACCAAAGAGGGATCCGGATGCGCCACCACAGGAGCCGAGGTAAACAGAGCCTTCAAGTGCCTAAAAGCCCCGTCCGCCCCAGCTGACCATTGCAAGTGCACCTGGCCCCCCTTCAGCAGTGAGGTAATGGGAGCAGCCACCTGACCAAAACCCAGGATAAACCTCCGGTAGTAGTTGGCAAACCCTAAGAATCGCTGCACCTCCTTCACCGTGGTGGGAGTCGGCCAATTACGCACAGCTGCAATGCGGTCACTCGCCATCTCCACTCCTGACATGGAAATGCGATGCCCTAGGAAGGAGACGGACTGTTGAAAGAACAAGTATTTCTCAGCCTTGACATACAGGTCATGCTCCAACAGGCGACCAAGCACCTTGCGCACCAGGGACACATGCTCGGTGCGTGTAGCAGAGTATATCAGAATGTCATCAATATACACCACTACACCCTGCCCGTGCAGGTCCCTGAAAATCTTGTCAACAAAGGATTGGAAAACTGATGGAGCATCATCAACCCGTACGGCATGACGAGGTACTCATAATGCCCTGAGGTGGTACTAAATGCCGTCTTCCACTCATCTCCCTCTTGGCTACGCACCAGGTTGTACGCACTCCTGAGATCCAGTTTAGTGAAGAAGCGCGCCCGTGCATTGACTCAATCGCCGTGGCGATAAGAGGTAGCGGTTAACTGTACCTCACCGTGATTTGATTTAGACCTCGATAATCAATGCACGGGTGCAGACCTCCATCCTTCTCCTCCACAAAAAAGAAACTCGAGGAGACGGGTGAAGTGGAGGACCGAATGTACCCCTGACGCAGTGATTCGGAGACGATTGTCTCCATAGCCACCGTCTCCACTTGCGACAGGGGATACACGTGACTCCTGGGTAGTGCAGCGTCTACCAGGAGATCTATTGCACAATCCCCCCGTCGATGGGGTGGTAATTGAGTCGCCTTCTTTTTACAGAAGGCGAGAGCCAAATCGGCATATTCTGGGAGGATGCGTACGGTGGAGACCTGGTCTGGACTTTCCACCGTAGTAGCACCAACGGAAACCCCTAAACACCTACCTAAGCACTCTTGCGACCACCCCGTGAGAGCCCTCTGTGGCCAAGAAATAGTGGGGTTATAATAAGCTAACCAGGGTAGTCCGAGCACCAATTGATATGCAGGAGAGTCAATAAGGAAAAGACTAATCTTTACCGCGTGACACCCCCACGTCACCATACTCAAAGGAGCGGTGGTCTCCCTGATAAGCCCTAGACTATCTAAGGCATAAATGGGGAAAGGTACATCCACGGGAACAATAGGAGTCCCTAAACTATGAGCTAACACTTTATCAATGAAATTCCCAGCCGCGCCTGAATCTACTAGCGCCTTATGCTGGGAACGAGGGGGAAAAATCAGGAAAAGTGAGAGACACAAATATATGTGCAACAGAGGGCTCTGGGTGAGAATGGTGCCGACTCACATGGGGTGACGCAAGAGCGCCCTGCCTGCCATCTCGATTCCCAGAGGATCCAACCCAGCACCGACCAGCAGTGTCTCTGCGGCCACAGATGGTGCACGAGCAGGAAACCCCTCCGGTCTCCCTGCGCACCGTCCCTCCCAGCTCCATGGGTATCGGAGAGGGGGTGCGGGAGGATGGAACCACTAGAACCACAACCCCGATCTGGATGTCCGCGAGTAGCCAGCATGTTGTCCAGACGGATGAACAGGTCCACCAGCTGGTCAAAGGTGAGGGTGGTGTCTCTGCAGGCCAGCTCCTGACGGACGTCCTCGCGTAGACTGCAGTGGTATTGTTCGACCAGGGCCCTGTTGTTTCATCCTGCACCGGCAGCCAAGGTCCTAAACTCCAGAGCAAACTCCTGCGCACTCCTCGTCTCCTGCCTCAGATGATAGAGACGCTCACCCGCCGCTCTGCCCTCCGGTGGTTGGTCGAAAACTGCCCGGCGGGTGAACTCCTCGAAATGGTCCAACGCTGCATCTTCCCCTCCACACACGGCGTGGGCCCACTCCAGTGCTTTCCCGGTGAGGCACGAGACGAGGGCGAAATCCTTCTCATGATCCAATGGAGCTGGTGGACCGTGGCCAGATAAAGGTTTAATTGGAGGAGGAAACCCTGGCAGTTGGCAGCACTTCCATCGTACCCCCGTGGCATGGGTAGATGGAACCCACTGGGTTCAGGTGGTAAAGAGGCGCCCAGGATAGACCCCGGTTGTGCTGGTGGAGGCACTGGAAAAACTCCCTGTGTCGCCCAGCGGTCCATATTCTGGACAACGCGATCCATGTCGACGCTCAGATGGTAAAGCTTCTCTATATGCTCCTGGACGCGTTCCTCCACCTCCATGTCCGGGGTATTTTCTCCTGTTGACTTCATATACGGTCAGAGATTCTGTCACGTCGTGTATGTAGGTGGCAGGGAAGTCAAGCGCAGCAGAATTAAACTTGGTATGATAGGAGTATTTTAATAACTTAAAACATAAACTACAAAACCAAAGTCCATAATAAAATAAATGTGGGTACAAGAACCCGTCGCACACCAATTCATAAAACATGAACATAACAATAAACAATGTCTGACAAGGACATGAGGGGAAACAGAGGGTTAACCTGTTTGGCGTGCAAGCCCGACGTCGGTACATTTATGACAACAGCCAGCTCAAAGTGCAGGGCCCGAAATTCAAAAGATATATGTTTTTTAAATATTTAACTTTCACACATTAACAAGTCCAATACAGCATATGAAAGGTACACATCTTGTGAATCCAGCCAACATGTCCGATTTTTTAAATGTTTTACAGGGAAGACAAAATATGTAAATCTATTAGCTAACCACGTTAGCAAAAGACACCACTCTTTTTACTACAACAGTTTATTACTCCATCAGTAGCTATCACAAATTCGACCAAATAAAGATATAAATAGCCACTAACCAAGAAACAACTTCATCAGATGACAGTCTGATAACATATTTATTTTATAGCATATGTTTTGTTCGAAAAATATGCATATTTCAGGTATAAATCATAGTTTACATTTCAGCTACAATCAGAAATTGCACCGAAAGCAGCCATAATATTTACAGACACCAACGTCAAATACCTAATTACTCATCATAAAACATTTCAGAAAAATACATAGTGTACAGCAATTGAAAGACAGGCATCTTGTGATTCCAGACAACATTTCCGATTTATTAAATGTTTTACAGCGAAAACAAAATGTAGCATTATATTAGCGTAGCCACAATAGCCAGAAACACTTGGGCGCCGACGACCAGTTCACATGCACGACAGATTAGAAATAGCATCATAAAATGTTTCTTACTTTTGGTGATCTTCCATCAGAATGTTGGACAAGGTGTCCTTTGTCCAGAACAGTCGTTGTTTGGATCTGGAACGGCAAATTTCCCTCTTCATTTAGCATGGGCACTTGCCAAGTGGCATGGATCTCTCAAACGTCAAAAAAGTCAGAGAACGGCAAAACACGGCAAAACTCCCGAAAAACATTAAATAATCTAATTAAACTATATTGAAAAAACATACTTTACGATGATATGGTCACATGTATCAAATAAAATCCGAACCCGAGATAGTAGTCGTCCATAACGGCAGCTAAACAGAAGGCAATCCCACTGTCGCTGCCAAGAGTACCGGAAATGAGGGACACGTTATACAAAGAGCTTGTATTCCAATTCAGAACAAGATGAACACAACATTTCTTCTCTCACAGCCTCTTGACAACCAGGGGAAGGTCTATGAAGTGTACGTAGACTCTTACGTTTTATGCCCATGTATAGGCAGGAAGTTGAACAGAGCATTGATTTCAGACATTCCACTTCCTGGTCAGGAAATGTGCTGCAGAATGAGTTCTGTTTCACTCAGAGAAACAATTCAAACGGTTTTAGAAACTAGAGAGTGTTTTCTATCCAATAGTAATAATAATATGCATATTGTACGAGCAAGAATTGAGTACGAGGCCGTTTGAAATGGGCATCTTTTATCTGGCTACTCAATACTGCCCCTTTCAGCCATAAGAAGTTAAATACACAACAATTCATGAATGGGATTGGAACCAGGTGTGTAAGAAGACCAGACAAAACCAATGGAAAATGAAACATAGATCAATGATGGCTAGAAGACCGGTGACATCGATCGCCGAGCACCGCCCGAACAAGGAGAGGCATCGACTTCGGTAGAAGATGACAGATTAGCAATAATAACTGTATACAATATATAATTAAAATACTGAGCTATATTGTATGCAACAAAAAAAGTCAAATTATGTAATTTTATACTAATTCAATTGCTAAAAGAAAGAGATTTTGTTTAACCTCTAACGCCTCACAAACCCGGATCCGGGAGCACCCCCATCAAAAAAGCTGACTAGCATAGCCTAGCCTAAAGCCACAGGGATATCATATAATAAAATGTTCATGAAATCACAAGTCCAAGACACCAAATGAAAGATACACATCTTGTGAATTCAGCCATCATTTCTGATTTTTAAAATGTTTTACAGGGAAGACACAATATGTAAATCTATTAGCTAACCACGTTAGCAAAAGACACCACTTCTTTACTCCACCATTTTTTTACTCCATCAGTAGCTATCACAAATTCGACCAAATAAAGATATAAATAGCCACTAACCAAGAAACAACTTCATCAGATGACAGTCTGATAACATATTTATTGTATAGCATATGTTTTGTTAGAAAAATGTGCATATTTCAGGTATAAATCAGAGTTTACCATTGCAGCCACCATCACAACTCTCACAAAAGCGACTAGAATAACTACAGAGACCATCGTGTATTAGCTAATTACTCATTATATAACATTTCTTAAAAATACACAGCGTACAGCAGATGAAAGACACAGATCTTGTGAATCCAGCCAATATTTCAGATTTTCTAAGTGTTTTACAGCGAAAACACAATATAGCGTTATATTGCGGATGGTCACAGTGGTCTAGGGCACTGCATCGCAGTGCTAGCTGCGCCACCAGAGTCTCTGGGTTCGCGCCCAGGCTGGGCTGGGTTCGCGCCCAGGCTCTGTCGCAGCTGGCCGCAACCGGGAGGTCCGTGGGGCGACGCACAATTGGCATAGCGTCGTCCGGGTTAGGGAGGGTTTGGCCGGTAGGGATATCCTTGTCTCAGTATGTAAAAATGTAATAAAATGTATGCACTCTACTGTAAGTCGCTCTGGATAAGAGCGTCTGCTAAATGACTAAAATGTAAAAAAATGTAAATGTAATTAGCTTACCACAATAGCAAACATCACAACAGCATTGATTCAAGCCAAAAATAGCGATAACGTATAAACCTTCTCAGAATTCTCAGAATTCTTCAGATGACAGTCCTATAACATCATATTACACAATGCATATAGAGTTTGTTCGAAAATGTGCATATTTAGCGGCACAAATCGTGCTTATACAATGAGAATAGTGTCCAAAACCTCAAGCAATCTGTCCGGCGCCATCTTGGAGAGGCACCTATTCTAATCGAAAACTATTCAAAAACTTGAATAAAAAAATACAGGTTGTACAGCAATTGAAAGACAAAATAGTTCTTAATGCAATCGCTGGGTTACATTTTTAAAATTAACGTTACTTCAAAATATAGCGTGCGATAAAGCAAGGCTGCACTGCAAGTAATGGCGGCTTATGCATTTGACTTTTTCCAACAGAACAACGAATTATCAGCATAAATAGTTCTTACTTTTTGATGAACTCTCATCAGAATCTTGGGAAAGGTGTCCTTTGTCCAAAAGAATCGTTGCTAGGTTGGAGAACGTCGTCTTCAACGTTGCAATTAGCAGTAAACATTAGCAATGTGGGCCAGGGGTACCCAACTTCCTACAACGCCACGAAAATAAATACCCGAAAATCGCAATATACTGACATAAACTGATATAATTCGGTTCAAAATAACAAGATTATGATGTCTTTAACACCTATATCGAATAAAAACAGAGACGGATATATCTAAGAGCTAAAACAGGAGCTTCTAGCACGACATGCCAAGATCCTCCCTGCGTCAGAGCGAAGAGTCAAAAGAGGGGACACCTCATTTCCAAGCAATTTATAAACTTTCAGATCTGCCTAGAGACTCCATTTCAAGTCCCTCTATTCACTGACACCCAGTGGAAGGCGTATGCAGTGCATCTCAACCAATAGAGGACAGGCAAATGAATAAACTGTTCTGGGAACAGCGAGCAGATTTCAGCATTTTCAAATCCTCATAGGAAAATTGCTCTAAGTCCAGTTCTGTTTGACTCACAGACATAATTCAAACGGTTTTAGAAACTAGAGAGTGTTTTCTATCCAATAGTAATAATAATATGCATATTGTACGAGCAAGAATTGAGTACGAGGCAGTTTAATTTGGGCACAATTTTTTCCAATGGGGAAACAGCGCCCCCATATTGACAAGAAGTTAACAAGTAATACTTTTTCTCAAAAGGTTAGGGGTCAAATTATTGACACCCCTAATTAAAAATAACCCTTGTCTGACACACCAATAAATAAATATCCCAACAAATATTTTTCTGAAAACTATTTGCATTTAGCCTTACTATATAGGCCATGAATTAATATTTTTTATTTGCATGACGTAGATAGGTAATGCATCACAAACATTTCAACCAGCTAGTTGACATGACCAATTAGGGTAAAGTCATTTAGCATTCAAATTTGCATAGACTTTTTAAATAATCAAAAATAATTACATTGAATTAACATTTTCTGCTTCAGTTACCTTCAATGGAAGACAGGCCTAGTAAAACGAGGACTGATATCAAATAGGAACAAAATATGATACATTTCTGTGTGAAAATATGAAAATTAAAATATATGCAAATTCATGTGTTTACTGTTTATATCATATTACATGTACTTAATTATATTGTGAAACATATTGAAGATAACAGGCAGACAGCAACTACTGAAATAAACATATTTTTCTATTTGCACAGACCAAAAAATCCCATAACAATATTTCTCTATTGTTCATAATAGCTAGCTTCGACTGAATAGCACTCCTTTAATGGGTAACTCCACCTCTTGGTAGAGAATATTTTTTCAGACCTCCTAAAATTACTTCATTCCAAAATTATGCTTTAGAACTCAACAACATTTTACAGTCTTGTCATTTCCCATTTTATACACAATTAGTACTGAAAATGTGTGATTTAATGAAATGCGATTTTTGCTAACGTTCACTTCCTGGTTTTCAACCATCTTTGAGTGTGTGTTTAAAAAAAATACAGGAGTCCGATAATAATTATGGATAGTCCTGAATGAATCGTGAATAATGATGAGTGAAAAAGTTACAGAGCGTCAAGATCTTACCGCAAAGACATGCTAACGTCCCCTGTTATTGGTAATGGTGAGAGGTTAGCATGTCTTGGGGGTATGATCTTTGACCCTTTGTAACTCTCTCTTCATTCAGGGTTATCCGTAATCATGGTAGCATCCACATTAATGTAGAAGTATTTAGAAACATATTTGATTCTTATTTATAATAAAAGTGACTCCAAAATCACACAATACATTATTTACCATTCATTTCTGTTTGGCACAAAATAATCAGAAACACAACTAAAATGAACTGCAAATCATCCAACAAGTTTGTAGAGTTACAAGCTCGATGTAGTCATTACGTTTTATGAATGGGACCAAATACTCAACTTTTGACTGCTAAGAATCTTTAGGGGTGTCAATATTTTTGATCCCTACTGTCCATACCTTACCTGAAAAAATAATATTTCTTGTTAAACAAAATCTCTTTCTCTGAGCAATTGTATTAGTATAAGTGAATATAATTTAGCTTTTTTTTAGCATACAATATAGTTCAGTATTTTCATTATTTATTTATGTTATACAGTCATTATTGGTCATCTTTATCAAGGATGTCAATAATTTTAAACCCCACTGTATATCTCACATTGGGCATTACCTACGTAAGGGCCGTGTATCAATCAGTAGAGTCACTTGTGTGTGTGTGAAGGCACTCCCTGGTGATGTGCAAGGGCCTCCACCCATCTGGTGACATGCCAGGGCCTCCACCCAGTTTATGCAGTCTGACAACATTCCTCTCAACAGTGTATATCTAACTGTACATGATGACAGTACTTGTCACTCTGGTTTTGTCCTAATATGAAAATAATTTAGCAAAAAAAAAAAAGTGAGCTCTTTATTTGGATAGTCAAATCAAACCTAACCTAATCTTATTTGTTACATGCCGAATGCAACAGGTGTAGACGTTACTTTGAAATTCTTACTTATGAGCCCTTTCCCAACAATGCTGAGTTAAAAAGTAAGGAAATTAGCAAATAAAAACACAATAAGTAACAAAAGGGAGCCTATATACAAGGAGTACCTGTACCGAGTCAATGTGCTGTGGTACGAGGTAGCTGAGGTAATATGTATACTACCGGTCAAAAGTTTTATTAAACCTACTCATTCAAGGGTTTTTCTTTATTTGAAATATTTTCTAAATTGTAGAATGATAGTGAAGACATCAAAACTATGAAATAACACATTGAATCATGTAGTAACTAAAAGTGTTAATCAAATCAAAATATATTTTATATTTTATAAAAGTATATTTTTTATACTTCAAATCTCAAATCAAGACCCTTTGCCTTGATGACAGCTTTGCAAACTCTTGGCATTCTCTCAGCCAGCTTCATGAGGTAGTCACCTGGAATGCATTTCAATTAACATGTTTGCCTTCTTAAAAATTTATTTGTGGAATTCTTAATGTGTTTGAGCCAATCAGTTGTGTTGCGACGAGGTGGTGTAAGGTTCTGTATTTCCTTTCTTCGTCAACCTTGTGTTCTGTTTCGTTGTGTTCTTGAACGTAGCCCTGTTTCTTTGTGTTCTTGAATGTAGCCCTGTCTGTCATTTTTGTTCATTGATTTCACCTGTGTTAGTGACTCACCTGGTCTCATCAGCTCCTTATTTAGTGAAATTCATTCTGTTTGTGCCTTTGTGAGGTATCAATCAAGCCTTTTCCTAGCTCATTTGTGAGAACTTGTTATGGCCTTCAGTCCTAGTTTTGATTCACCTTCCTGTTTGCCTACCTATGTATGAGCATTGCCTGCCTGTGACAATGATTCCTGCCTTCTGCGAAGGCGTAATAAACACCTGCCGTGCATTGCGCGTGAATCTACACTGTTTTCTCCCAGAGTGTTCATTACAGGTAGGGTACATATACAGAAGATAGCCATACTTGGTAAAAGACCAAGTCCATATTATGGCAAGAACAGCTCAAATAAGCAGAGAGAAACAACAGGCCATCATTACTTTAAGACATGAAGGTCAGTCAATACTTAATGTTTTTCCAACAGTCCTGAAGGAGATCCCACATATGCTGAGCACGTGTTGGATGCTTTTCCTTCACTCTGTGGTCCAACTCATTCCAAACCATCTCAATTGGGTTGAGGTCGGGGGATTGTGCAGGCCAGGTCATCTGATGCAGCATTCCATCACTCTCCTTCTTGGATAAATAGCCTTTACACAACCTGGAGGTGTGTTGGGTCATTGTCCTGTTGAAAAACAAATGATAGTCCCACTAAGCACAAACCAGATGGGATGGTGTATCACTGCAGAATGCTGTGGTAGCCATGCTGGCTAAGTGTGTCTTGAATTCTAAATAAATCACAGACAGTGTCACCAGCAAAGCACGCCCACACCATCACACCCCCTCCTCCATGCTTCACAGTGGGAACCAAACATGCAGAGATCATTCTTTCACCTTCTCTGCGTCTCACAAAAACACAGCGGTTGGACCAGACAGGACTGGAAAAAAGTGCTCTTCACTGACGAGTCGTGGTTTTGTTTCACCACGGGTGATGGTCGGATTCTCATTTATAATTGAAGGAATGAGCATTACACCGAGGCCTGTACTCTGGAGCGGGATCAATTTGGAGATGGATGGTCCGTCATTGTCTGGGGCGGTGTGTCACAGCGTCATCAGACTGAGCTTGTTGTCATTGCAGGCAATCTTTCCGCTGTGTGTTACAGGGAAGTCATCCTCCTCCCTCATGTGGTACCCTTCCTGCAGGCTCATCCTGACATGCCCCTTCAGCATCACAATGCCACCAGTCATATGCTCATTATGTGTGTGATTTCCTGCAAGACAGGAACGTCAGTGTTCTGCCATGGCCAGCAACGAGCCCGGATCTCTCCCATTGAGCACATCTTGGACCTGTTGGATCGGAGGGTGAGGGCTAGGGCCATTCCCCCCAGAAATGGCCAGGAACTTGCAGGTGGCTTGGTAGAAGATTGTGTTAACCTCTCACAGCAAGAACTGGCAAATCTGGTGCAGTCCATGAGGAGGAGATGCACTGCAGTATTTAAGGCAGCTGGTGGCCACACCAGACTGTTACTTTTGTTTTTGACCCCCCCCTCTGTTCAGGGACCCATTATTCAATTTCTGTTAGTCACATGTCTGTGGAACTTGTTCAGGTTATGTCTCAGTTGTTCAATCTTTTGTTAATACAAATATTTACATATGTGAAGTTTGCTGAATATACAAGTAGTTAACAGTGAGAGGACGTTTCTTTTTTTCTGAGTTGATATACGACTTGAATCCTTGGCACAAAGTTATATTATGTTCTACTCAATCCATAGGCTTCATTAATGTAATTCAGACTGTTTTGAAGTTAACACAACTGTCTATGATTGCTGAGGTTCATATCTAGGTTCTGAACTTATATGTATACCGAGCATTTTAGGAACCATCCACAGACCGGCTACCATAGCTAGCTACACATCCATAGGCATAACGTTTTTTTTATCCTCCACTGCACAATAAGCAAGAAAATAGTTATTTAGCTACGTTATTCCATCTATCTGCATTGCATGGCAAATGTCAGCAAGGCAAGCTTACACAATTGTACATTCAATATCCAGTAAACTCTTTAGTGAGCTAGATTCTTTACATCCACTGTTTCACAAGACGACAGCCTGATTTGCTGGTTGTTTCAGGAGTCCCTAAAACATTAAACAACCAGAATTACAATGTAATACTCATGTCACAACACCCCTAAAGCTAGCCAGCTAGCTAACTAATGTTAGCTAGTCAGCTAGCTTGCTAAATCGCGATTTTTGTAAATTAACTTTCTGATAAAAAAAATATGCATAATCTAATAATCTAATAATTTGTCTCTACATTAACATTATAATCACTTACATTTGCTTCCATTCTAGTATTTTTGTCAGCCATCTTTGCTGAAGAAGGTCTCCAGCCTTGGGTCGCATAGCGTCAAATTCGTCATAGGAACCACTCGATATGAATGGTCATCTCCCAGCGGTCGCCACTAGTGATTTGCATACATTTGGGAAAAGTATCTTTTTTACCACCTCCCACGCCACGTTCGCACCGCCCATAGGTCCCCTGCCCTCTCCGTTTCTCACCGCTTTCCTTCCATTGAAAATGAATGGGAAGCGGTGTTTCACTGCGCGGCATCTTGTGCTAGTGTACATGGGGCATTATAAGAACACAAGTTTGAGGAGCTGTGCTCTTACTGTGCTACTGGTGATATTCTGCTCGTAGGTTATACGGTGCACATGTGATAAATAAGATGTGTAGCTCCCTCCAGTAACCACGAGCACAACCGTTCCTTGATTTTAACTGGCTGCTTTTTTCTGTAGATTTAGTCAGAATTATCACCTTCGTGAGAACTATAAAGTAAATGAAATTACAGTTAAGCACACTCTTACAACCTCCTTATCTTATGAGTGACTTATTAGCTTGGTATAACTCTGAAGTGCTTACATACATAAACAGTTTTGCCGGCGCTATAACAGTATCAGATTAAACACATGAATAAAGGAAAAATACCTCATTGGCTCCTTATTACAGAAGGGAGGAAATCAAACTTCACACTTATTATTCCTGGCATGAATTCACACTTCATTCTTAATTATTATAACTTTACCATCCTAACATACATGCTTCAACGTTTACGAACTACACCCGATGACATAAATTTAGCTAACACAGAGCGGGATTGTCTTCCCTCCAAAAGTGTGTTGCTACAATAAGGATCCCCGTTACTACAGTTATTAGCTAAGTAGTTCCGCTTGTCTTATCATTTCCCCCGCACAGCGAACACGTAAACAATTCAAACAAAAAACAACGACATAACCTGTAAGTCTAACTCAGTTACAAGATGCATGATGAACTAACAAAAATACACAGACAGCAATTAAATTCCACTGAATTATTCCAATTTCTTTTGGGAGTATCATTGTTTTAGTGTAAAAGACAAATCATTATAGCTCATTCAGATTATATGGGAGGCAGTAGTGCTGCATGCTTGCAAGTTGCTACATTGTGCATTTGTAAAAATTTACAACATATTATAATTGAAAAGGAAAAATGTACTTGTCACATTATTTGTCACATGCGCCAAATACAACAACTGTAGACCTTACAGAGAAATGCTTATTTACAAGCCCTTAACCAACAGTGCAGAAGTAATAAGAAAATATTTACAAAATAAACAAAAGGAAAAAATTATAAAATAACACAATAAAATAACAATAACGGGGTAATACAGGGGGTACCGGTACCGATTCAGTGTGCGTCGGTACAGGTTTGTACATTTATACACGTACGTAGAGGTGAAGTGACTATGCATAGGTAACAAACAGCGAGTTGCAGCAATGTACAAAACAAATAGAAGGGGGGGTGTCATTGTACTGTAACTAGTCCGGTGTCCGGTGGCCATTTGATTAATTGTTCAGCAGTCTTATTGTCACGCCCTGACCTTAGAGAGCCTTTTTATGTCTCTATTTTGTTTGGTTAGGGTGTGATTTGGGGTGGGCATTCTATGTTTTTGTTTTCTATGATTTTGTATTTCTATGTTTTGGCCGGGTATGGTTCTCAATCAGGGACAGCTGTCTATCGTTGTCTCTGATTTGGAACCATACTTAGGTAGCCCTTTTCCCTCCTTTCAGTGTGGGAAGTTAACTTTGTTTGTGGCACATAGCCCTTAAGCTTCATATTTGTTTTGTATTGTTTATTGTTTTTGTCGACATCATTTCTAATAAAAAGGAAAATGTACGCTCACCACGCTGCGCTTTGGTCTTCCTTCAACGACGGCCATGACACTTATGGCTTGCGGGGTAGAAGATGTTAAGGAGCCTTTACGTCCTAGACTTGGGAATCCGGTACCGCTTGCTGTGCGGTAGCAGAGAAAACAGTCTATGACTTGGGTGATTGGAGTCTCTGACAATTTAATGGGCTTTCCTCTGACACCACCTATTATATAGATCCTGGATGGCAGGAAGCTTGGCCCCAGTGATGTACTGGGCAGTATGCACTACCCTCTGTAGCACCTTACGGTCAGATGCCGAGCAGTTGCAATACCAGGTGATGATGCAACCTGTCAGGATGCTCTCGATGGTGCAGCTGTAGAACCTTTTGAGGATCTGGGGAACCATGCCCAATCTTTTCAGTGTCTTCTTCACTGTGCGCTGGGTAGAGAAGAGAAGCTGCGTGACCTACATATTGAGGGCTCAGACTGCCAGCTCCAACTGCCTACCTTTACAAGAGAGCTGCTTCACACCGCGCCTGCCTATTGGCCGTTCAGCCATGGCCTAACAACAGTACAGTCTCCAGTCTCCTGTGGGGGAAAAGGTATTGTCGTGCCCTCTTCACGACTGTCTAGGTGGGTTTGGACCATGATAGTTTGTTGGTGATGTGGACACCAAGGAACTTGAAACTCTCGACCCGCTCCACTACATCCCTGTCGATGTTAACGGGGGCCTGTTTGGTCCACCTTTTCCTGTAGTCCACGATCAGCTCCTTTGTATTGCTCACATTGAGGGAGAGGTTTTTGTTCTGGCACCACACTGCCAGTTCTATGACTTCCTCCTTATAGGCTGTCTCATCATTGTCGGGGATCAGGCCTACCACCGCTGTGTTGTCAGCAAACATAATGATGGTGATGGAGTCGTGTTTGGCCACGCAATCGTGGGTGTACAGGGAGTACAGGAGGGGACTAAGTACACACCCCTGAGGGGCCCCAGTGTTGAGGATCAGTGTGGCAGACTTTTTGTTGCCTACCCTTACCACCTGGAAGTCCAGCATCCAGTTGCAGAGGAGGTGTTTAGTTCCAGGGTCCTTAGCTTAGTGATGAGCTTCGTGGGCACTGTGGTGTTGAACGCTGAGCTGTAGCCAATGAACAGCATTCTCACATAGGTGTTCCTTTCGTCCAGGTGGGAAAGGAAGTGTGGTGTGCGATTGCTTCATCTTTAGATCTGTTGGGGCGGTATGCAAATTGTGTTGGGTCTAGGGTATACGGGAGGATGCTGTTGATGTGAGCCATGACCAGCCTTTCAAAGCACTTCATATGCTACCGACGTGAGTGCTACGGGGCGGTAATCATTTAGGTAGGTTACCTTCGCTTCCTTGGGCACAGGGAATATGGTGCTCTGATTGAAACATGTAGGTGTTACAGACACAGTCAGGGACAGGTTGTAAATGTCAGTAAAGACACTTTCCAGTTGGCCCGCGCATGATTTGAGGACACGTCCTGTTAATCCGTCTGGCCCTGCGGCTTTGTGAATGTTGACTTGTTTAAAGGTCTTACTCACATCGGCTTCGTAGATCGTTATCACACAATCATCCAGAACAACTGGTGCTCTCGTGCATGCTTCAGTGTTGCTTGCAACGAAGCGAGCATAAAAGGCATTTAGCTCATCTGGTAGGCTCACATCACTGAGCAGCTTGCGTCTTGGTTTCCCTTTGTAGTCCGTAATAGTTTAAGGACTGCCACATCCGATAAGTGTCAGAGCTAGTGAATTAGGATTCAATCTTAATCCTGTAGTGACTATTTGCTAGTTTGATGGTTCATCTGAGGGCATAGCGGGATTTCTTTTAAGCATTCGGATTAGTGTCCTGCTCCTTGAAAGCGGCAGCTCTAGCCTTTAGCTCAATGCGGATGTTGCCTGTACTCCATGGCTTTTGGTTGGAATATGCACTTCTGGTTGGAATTTGTCGATGCACTTATTGATGAAGTCGAAGACTTAGGTGACGAAGCCGATAACTGTTGCACAGCATGCGCGTCATCTGATCACTTCCGTATTGAGCGAGTCACAAGTACGTCTTGCTTTTAAAGTCCCTGACCACTAGGAATGTCACTTCTGGATGAGCATTTTCTTGTTTGCTTATGGCCTTATAGATTTGGTTGAGTGCGGTCTTAGTGTCAGCATCAGTCTGTGGTGGTAAATAGATGGCTACGAATGATATAGATGAGAACTCTCTTGGTAGATAGTGTGGCGTACAGCTTATCATAAGGTACTCTACCTCAGGAGAGCAATACCTCGAGACTTCTTTAACATTAGACATCGCGCACCAGCTGTTATTGACAAATAGACACACACCCCCACCCCTTGTCTTACCAGACGTAGCTTCTCTATTCTGCCGGTGCATGGAAAATCCCACCAGCTCTATGTTATCTGTGTAGTCGTTCAGCCACGACTCTGTGAAGCAAAAGATCATATGGCCAAGACATGCTAATGTCCCCTGTTATTTGTAATGGTGAGAGGTTAGCATGTCTTGGGGGTATGATCTTTGACCCTTTGCAACTCTCTTAATTCAGGGTTATCCGTAATCATGATGGCATCCACATTAATGTAGAAGTATTTAGAAACATATTTGATTCTTATTTATCGTAAAAGTGACTCCAAAATCACACAATTCATTATTTACCATTCTGTTTGGCACAAAATAATCAGAAACACAACTAAAATGAACTGCAAATCATCCAGCAAGTTTGTAGAGTTACAAGCTTGATGTAGTCATTACGTTTTATGAATGGGACCAAATACTCAACTTTTGACTGCTAAGAATCTTTAGGGGTGTCAATATTTTTGATCCCTACTGTACATACCTTACCTGAAAAAAATAATATTTCTTGTTAAACAAAATCTCTTTCTCTGAGCAATTGTATTAGTATAAGTGAATATAATTTTGCCTTTTTTTAGCATACAATATAGTTCTGTATTTTCATTATTTATTTGTTATACAGTCAGTATTGGTCATCTTTATCAAGGATGTCAATAAATTCAAACCGCACTGTATATCTCACATAAGGGGGATTACCTACGTAAGGGCCGTGTATCAATCAGTAGAGTCACGTGTGTGTGTGTGTGTGTGTGTGTGTGTGTGTGTGTGTGTGTGTGTGTGTGTGAAGGCACTCTCTGATGATGTGCCAGGGCCTCCACCCAGTTTATGCAGTGTGACAACATTTCTCTCAACAGTTTAAATCTAATTTTACATGATGACGGTACTTGTCACTCTGGTTTTGGCCTAATATGAAAATAATTTTGCAAAAAAGAAGTTCACTCTTTATTTGGATAGTCAAATCAAATCTAATTTAATTCGTATTTATGTTGACAAATGTCAAATAATAATTCCGGCATGAATTTCGGTGCGGTCTCGCTTTAGCGCACGCTGTATGCTGAAGTAAAGTTAATTTTAAAAATGTAACACAGCGATTGCATTAAGAACTAATTTGTCTTTCATTTGCTGTCCAACTTGTATTTTTTAGTCAAGTTTATGAATAGTTTTCGATTAGAATAGGTGCCTCTCCAAGATGGCGCAGGACAGATTGCTTGAAGTTTTGGCCACTAATCACATTGTATAAGCACGATTTGTGCCGCTAAATATGCACATTTTCGAACAAACTCTACATGCATTGTGTAATATGATGTTATAGGACTGTCATCTGAAGAATTCTGAGAAGGTTAGTGAAAAAATTAATATATTTGGTGGTTTATACGTTATCGCTATTTTTGGCTTGAATCAATGCTGTTGTGATGTTTGCTATTGTGGTAAGCTAATATAACGCTATATTGTGTTTTCTCTGTAAAACCCTTAGAAAATTTGAAATATTAGCTGGATTCACAAGATCTGTGTCTTTTATTTGCTGTACGCTGTGTATTTTTAAGAAATGTTTTATGATGAGTAATTAGATAATACACGATGGTCTCTGTAGTTATTCTAGTTGCTTTGGGCAGAGTTGTGATGGTGGCTGCAATGGTAAACTATGATTTATACCTGAAATATGCACATTTTTCTAACAAAACAAATATGCTATACAATAACTATGTTATCAGACTGTCATCTGAGGAAGTTGTTTCTTGGTTAGTGGCTATTTATATCTTTATTTGGTCGAAATTGTGATAGCTACCTATGCAGGAAAGAAATGGTGGACAAAAAAAGTTGTCTTTTGCTATCGTGGTTAGCTAATAGATTTACATATTGTGTCTTCCCTGTAAAACATTTTAAAAATCAGAAATGATGGCTGGATTCACAAGATGTGTATCTTTCATCTGGTGTCTTGGACTTGTGATATAATGATATTTAGATGCTACTATTTACTTGTGACGCCATGCTAGGCTATGCTAGTCAGCTTTTTTACTGGTGGGGGTGCTCCCGGACCCGGGATTGGGAGGAAGTAGAAGTTAATCTTCTTTGTCACATGCGCCGAATACAACAGGTGTAGATTTTAACGTGACATTCTTACTTATGAGCCCTTTCCCAACAATGCTGATTTAAAAAGTAAGGAAATTAGAAAATAAAAAGGAAATAGAAACACAATAAGGAGGTTATATACAAACACTGACACGGAAAATAACCACCCACGAAACCCAGGTGGAAAAAAGCTACCTAAGTATGATTCTCAATCAGAGACAACTAACAACACCTGCCTCTGAGAATCATACCAGGCCAAACGGAAGAAAAAAAAACATAGAAAAACCAACATAGATAACCCACCCAACATACGCCCTGACCATACTAAAACAAAGAAATAACAAAAGAACTAAGGTCAGAACGTGACAGTAGTCCCCCCCCCCCCCCCCCCCCCCCCCAAGGTGCGGACTCCGGCCGCAAAACTTGAACCTATAGGGGAGGGTCTGGGTGGGCATCTGTCCGCGGTGGCGGCTCTGGCGCGGGACGTGGACCCCACTCCACCATAGTCTTGGTCCTTTTCAGTAGCGTCTTTAGAGCAGCGACCCTCGCCGCCGATCTTGGACTGGGAACCCTAATAAAGAGCCCCACTGGACTGAGGAGCGGCTCCGGGCTGAGGGGCGGCTCCGGGCTGAGGGGCGGCTCCGGGCTGAGGGGCGGCTCCGGGCTGAGGGGCGGCTCCGGGCTGAGGGGCGGCTCCGGGCTGAGGGGCGGCTCCGGGCTGAGGGGCGGCTCAGGCGCCTCTGGACTGAAAGGCGGCTCAGGCCTGCCGAGGCGCACTGTAGGCCTGGTGCGTGATGCCGGAACTGGTGGTACCGGGCTGAGGACACGCACCTCAGGGCAAGTGCGGGGAGCTGGAACTGGAGGCCTGGTACGTGGCGGCGCCGCCACCGGAGGGCTGGTGCGTGGGGCTGCCACAGGAGAGCTGTTCTCGACCACCTCATCGCCGACAGCCGAATGACTCTGCCACCCAGGAACCCGAAAACTTCTCTTTCCATGATTCCGTCATCCCGTCCAAGGCTTCCAGAGCCCATGGAGTTGGGCCATGCTCCTCTCCTGTGTATCGAACGTCAAAGGTGGATCCAAGAAGGGCTCTGCCTATACTGTGGAGGGAAAAATCATCTACTCATTCATTGCCCTGTTCGCCCCCCACGGAGAGATGAGAAGGGTCCCTCCGCTGCCATGTAGTTATGCGTGTCTTTATTTCTAAATATCTCCCAGAAGCAATTCTCCATCCCAGTACTGATAACCGTGAAGGGGATACTAAGTACGTAGAGGGCTTGATAGATTTGGGAGCAGCAGGTAATTGTATCGATCATCAACTAGTACACGATCTTGACATTGATCTAACACCTGTCACCCCTCCATTAATTAACACCCTGGATGGGCAGCCATTGGGCACGGGCTTCATTACGCACCTGACACAGAGCGTTACCCTCCAGATTGGAGTCTTCCACACCAAAACCATTCAACTCATGGAACTCTCTTCCCTCAAACAGACACTCATCCTCGGACACCCCTGGCTTTGTCGGCACGACCCTGCCATCTCTTGGCGACAAGGTACAGGGAGTACAGGGAGTACAGGAGGGGACTAAGTACACACCCCTGAGGGGCCCCAGTGTTGAGGATCAGTGTGGCAGACTTTTTGTTACCTACCCTTACCACCTGGGAGCGGCCCTTCAGGAAGTCCAGCATCCAGTTGCAGAGGGAGGTGTTTAGTTCCAGGGTCCTTAGCTTAGTGATGAGCTTCGTGGGCACTGTGGTGTTGAACGCTGAGCTGTAGCCAATGAACAGCATTCTCACATAGGTGTTCCTTTCGTCCAGGTGGGAAAGGAAGTGTGGTGTGCGAGTGCTTCATCTTTAGATCTGTTGGGGCGGTATGCAAATTGTGGTGGGTCTAGGGTATACGGGAGGATGCTGTTGATGTGAGCCATGGCCAGCCTTTCAAAGCACTTCATATGCTACCGACGTGAGTGCAACGGGGCGGTAATCATTTAGGTAGGTTACCTTCGCTTCCTTGGGCACAGAGAACATGTTGGTCTGATTGAAACATGTAGGTGTTACAGACACAGTCAAGGACAGGTTGTAAATGTCAGTGAAGACACTTTCCAGTTGGCCCGAGCATGATTTGAGGACACGTCCTGTTAATCCGTCTGGCCCTGCGGCTTTGTGAATGTGACTTGTTTAAAGGTCTTACTCACATCGGCTTCGTAGATCGTTATCACACAATCATCCAGAACAACTGGTGCTCTCGTGCATGCTTCAGTGTTGCTTGCAACGAAGCGAGCATAAAAGGCATTTAGCTCATCTGGTAGGCTCACATCACTGAGCAGCTTGCGTCTCGGTTTCCCTTTGTAGTCCGTAATAGTTTTCAAGGACTGCCACATCCGATAAGTGTCAGAGCTAGTGAAGTAGGATTCAATCTTAATCCTGTAGTGACTATTTGCTAGTTTGATGGTTCATCTGAGGGCATAGCGGGATTTCTTTTAAGCATTCGGATTAGTGTCCTGCTCCTTGAAAGCGGCAGCTCTAGCCTTTAGCTCAATGCGGATGTTGCCTGTACTCCGTGGCTTCTGGTTGGAATATGCACTTCTGGTTGGAATTTGTCGATGCACTTATTGATGAAGTCGAAGACTTAGGTGATGAAGCCGATAACTGTTGCACAGCATGCGCGTCATCTGATCACTTCCGTATTGAGCGAGTCACAAGTACGTCTTGCTTTTAAAGTCCCTGACCACTAGGAATGTCACTTCTGGATGAGCATTTTCTTGTTTGCTTATGGCCTTATAGATTTGGTTGAGTGCGGTCTTAGTGCCAGCATCAGTCTGTTGTGGTAAATAGATGGCTACGAATGATATAGATGAGAACTCTCTTGGTAGATAGTGTGGCGTACAGCTTATCATAAGGTACTCTACCTCAGGAGAGCAATACCTCGAGACTTCTTTAACATTAGACATCACGCACCAGCTGTTATTGACAAATAGGCACACACCCCCACCCCTTGTCTTACCAGACGTAGCTTCTCTATTCTGCCGGTGCATGGAAAATCCCACCAGCTCTGTTATCTGTGTAGTCGTTCAGCCACGACTCGGTGAAGCATAAGATATCACAGTTTTTAATGTCCTGTTGGTAGGATAATCTTAATCGTAGGTCATCAATTTTATTTTACAATGATTGCACGTTAGCCAATAGAACGGATGGCAGTGGGCGTTTACTCGGCTACGAATTTTCAGAAGGCAGCCCGACCTGCGCCCTCTTTTCCTTCGTCTTTTCTTCATGCAAATTACGGGGATTTGGGCCTGTTTCCGAGAAAGCAGTATATTCTTCTCATCACACTCGTTAAAGGAAAAAGATTCTTCCAGGTGAGTAATCGCTGTTTTGATGTCCAGAAGATATTCTCTGTCATAAGAGACGGTAGCAGCAACATTATGTACAAAATAAGTAAAAAAATAAGTTACAAACGTGTAAAAACTAACAAAATAGCACAGTTGGTTAGGAGCATGTAATCCCGGGCCCTCATTTATCAACCTTTTGTAAATGTCTTACTTCATTCTGGCTTAGGTGGAGATTCTAAGATTTGCGTGCTCAACACATTATTGGGATATTTCAAACTGAGCGCACGCAACATATACACATGTTTTCATTGATCAGCGCCATACTATATTTGTGCGCTTGTGTACAAGCGTTACCACCTGAGTGGAAAACACCCTTCATTCACCTTTAATGGTAACTAAAACGCCCTAATTTGCTGTAACTCTTTGAAAATGTTGGAACTGGGCCATGTCAGTTCCTAAGCACAATGGCAAACTTGATCACGTTTCTGTAAAGGTGTGGGTACAATGTTTTAATATTTTGCAGTGACTTTTTCAGACTAAAATTCAGGCCGCCTTGGCTATAACACTGGTAGAGCATTCTACAAGATTGAGTATGTATTCGAATAATTTAAAAGTAAATACTACAGCCCACACAAATCATTGACACCCTTGATAAAGATTATCAATAATAACTGTATACAATATATAATTAAAATACTGAGCTATATTGTATGCAACAAAAAAAGTGAAATTATATAATTTTATACTAATTCAATTTCTAAAAGAAAGAGATTTTGTTTAACAAGTAATACTTTTTTCTCAAAAGGTTAGTGGTCAAATTATTGACACCCCTATTTAAAAATAACCCTTGTCTGACACACTAATAAATAAATATTCCATAAATATTTTTTTGAAAACAATGTGTATTTAGCCTTACTATATAGGCCATAAATTAATATTTTTTATTTGCATGACTTAGATAGGTAATGCATCACAAACATTTCAACCAGCTAGTTGACTTGACCAATTAGGGTAAAATAATTTTGTATTGAAATTTGCATAGACTTTTTAAATAATCTAGAACATGATACATTAAATTAACATTTTCTGCGTCAGTTACCCTCAATGGAAGACAGGCCTAGTAAAACGAGGACTGATATCAAATATGAACAAAATATGATACATTTGTGTGAAAATATGAATATGAAAATATATGCAAATTCATGTGTTTACTGTTTATATGCTCATAATACGTATAAAATACATGTACTGAATAATACTGTGAAACATATTGAAGATAACAGGCAGAAAGCAAATACTGATATGAACATATTTTTCTATTTGCACAGACCAAAAAAATCCCATAACAATATTTCTCTATTGTCCATAATAGAAGATCATATCGCCAAGACATGCTAATGTCCCCTGTTATTCGTAATGGTGAGAGGTTAGCATGTCTTGGGGGTATGATCTTTTACCCTTTGCAACTCTCTCTTTATTCAGGGTTATCCGTAATCATGGTAGCATCCACATTAATGTAGAAGTATTTAGAAACATATTTGATTCTTATTTATCGTAAAAGTTACTCTAAAATCACACAATTCATTATTTACCATTCTGTTTGGCACAAAATATTCAGAAACACAACTAAAATGAACTGCAAATCATCCATCAAGTTTGTAGCGTTACAAGCTCGATGTAGTCATTACGTTTTATGAATGGGACTAAATACTAAACTTTTGACTGCTAAGAATCTTTAGGGGTGTCAATATTTTTGATCTCTACTGTACATACCTTACCTAAAAAAATAATATTTCTTGTTAAACAAAATCTCTTTCTCTGAGCAATTGTATTAGTATAAGTGAATATAATTTTGCCTTTTTTTAGCATACAATATAGTTCAGTATTTTCATTATTTATTTATGTTATACAGTCATTATTGGTCATGTTTATCAAGGATGTCAATAAATTCAAACCGCACTGTATATCTCACATTGGGCATTACCTACGTAAGGGCCGTGTATCAATCAGTAGAGTCACTTGTGTGTGTGAAGGCACTCTCTGATGATGTGCCAGGGCCTCCACCCAGTTTATGCAGTGTGACAACATTTCTCTCAACAGTTTAAATCTAATTTTACATGATGACGGTACTTGTCACTCTGGTTTTGGCCTAATATGAAAATAATTTTGCCAAAAAAAAGTTAACTCTTTATTTGGATAGTCAAATCAAATCTACTTTAATCTTCTTTGTCACATGCGCCGAATACAACAGGTGTAGATTTTAACGTGAAATTCTTACTTATGAGCCCTTTCCCAACAATGCTGATTTAAAAAGTAAGGAAATTAGAAAATAAAAAGGAAATAGAAACACAATAAGGAGGTTATATACAAACACTGACACGGAAAATAACCACCCACGAAACCCAGGTGGAAAAAAGCTACCTAAGTATGATTCTCAATCAGAGACAACTAACAACACCTGCCTCTGAGAATCACACCAGGCCAAACGAAAAAACCAACATAGAAAAACCAACATAGATAACCCACCCAACTCACGCCCTGACCATACTAAAACAAAGAAATAACAAAAGAACTAAGGTCAGAACGTGACAGTACCCGCCCCCCCCCCCCCCCCCCTCCCCCCCCAAGGTGCGGACTCCGGCCGCAAAACTTGAACCTATAGGGGAGGGTCTGGGTGGGCATCTGTCCGCGGTGGCGGCTCTGGCGCGGAACGTGGACCCCACTCCACCATAGTCTTGGTCCTTTTCAGTAGCGTCTTTAGAGCAGCGACCCTCGCCGCCGATCTTGGACTGGGAACCCTAATAAAGAGCCCCACTGGACTAAGGAGCGCCTCCGGACTGAGGGGCGGCTCCGGGCTGAGGGGCGGCTCCGGGCTGAGGGGCGGCTCCGGGCTGAGGGGCGGCTCCGGCGCCTCTGGACTGAGGGGCGGCTCCGGCGCCTCTGGACTGAGGGGCGGCTCAGGCGCCTCTGGACTGAAGGGCGGCTCAGGCCTGCCGAGGCGCACAGTAGGCCTGGTGCGTGGTGCCGGAACTGGAGGTACCGGGCTGGGGACACGCACCTCAGGGCGAATGCGGAGAGGAGGAACAGGGCATACTGGACCATGGAGGCGCACTGTAGACCTGGTGCGTGGTGCCGGAACTGGTGGTACCGGACTGGGAACACGCACCTCAGGGCGAGTGCGGGGAGCTGGAACTGGAGGCCTGGTACGTGGCGCCGCCACCGGAGGGCTGGTGCGTGGGGCTGCCACAGGAGAGCTGTTCTCGACCACCTCATCGCCGACAGCCGAATGACTCTGCCACCCAGGAACCCGAAAACTTCTCTTTCCATGATTCCGTCATCCCGTCCAAGGCTTCCAGAGCCCATGGAGTTGGGCCATGCTCCTCTCCTGTGTATCGAACGTCAAAGGTGGATCCAAGAAGGGCTCTGCCTATACTGTGGAGGGAAAAATCATCTACTCATTCATTGCCCTGTTCGCCCCCCACGGAGAGATGAGAAGGGTCCCTCCGCTGCCATGTAGTTATGCGTGTCTTTATTTCTAAATATCTCCCAGAAGCAATTCTCCATCCCAGTATTGATAACCGTAAAGGGGGATACTAAGTACGTAGAGGGCTTGATAGATTTGGGAGCAGCAGGTAATTGTATCGATCATCAACTAGTACAAGAGCTTGACATTGATCTAACACCTGTCACCCCTCCATTAATTAACACCCTGGATGGGCAGCCATTGGGCACGGGCTTCATTACGCACCTGACACAGAGCGTTACCCTCCAGATTGGAGTCTTCCACACCAAAACCATTCAACTCATGGAACTCTCTTCCCTCAAACAGACACTCATCCTCGGACACCCCTGGCTTTGTCGGCACGACCCTGCCATCTCTTGGCGACAAGGTGAACTACTGTCCTGGTCTTCTTCCTGCTTCACCAGTTGTCTCAGCATACCCTGCAGAGCCACCACCATTGAGGACTCTGCCTCTGCAGTGGCACCCACCATACCATTTGAATACGCACAGTACAACAATGTCTTCAGCAAAATCAAGGCCTCCACTCTGCCACCACATTGCCCAGGGAACTGTGCTATTGACTAACTCCCTGGGGTGTCCCCACCGAAGGGCCGTGTTTACCCCCTATCTATCCCGGAAAATGAGGCAATGAAGAACTACATTGATGAAGCACTCAAACGGTTTCATTCGTCCATCTTCTTCCCCGACTGCATCCAGCTTCTTCTTTGTTGGAAAAAAAGGACGGTGGTCTCTGTCCATGTATTGATTACCATTTCCTGAATGATGTCACGGTCAAGAACCGTTTCCCTCTTCCTCTGATCCCAGCGACCCTTGAACAAGTGGGACGCGCCAACATCTATACAAAACTCGACCTGCGAAGTGCATATAACCTTGTCCGTATACGTGAAGGCGACGTATGGAAGATGGATTTTATCACTGCATGAGGGCACTACGAACCTTTATGAATGAGGTTTTCCAGGATATGATCAAACGGTTTCTCATCGTCTACATTGATGACATCCTGATTTACTCCCACTCCCTGAAGGAACACATACAGCATGTGCAAACGGTTCTTCAACGGCTCGTTGACCATAACCTTTATGTGAAGACTGAAAAGAGCACCTTCCATTTAACCTCGGTAAACTTCCTCAGATTCGTACTGACACCTGGAGGGGTCAGCATGGATGAGAACAAAGTCACCGCCGTCAGTAACTGGGCCAAACCCACCACTGTTAAGGAACTCCAACGTTTCATTGGGTTCTCCAACTACTATCGCCGGTTCATTGGGAACTTCAATTTTAATTGCCACTGCCCTTACCAGCCAAAAGACCCGGACCCTTCAATGGACTGATACCACCCTGACTGCTTTCAACAACTTGAAATGCCTCTTCACCTCAGCTCCTGTCCTTCGCCAACCTGATCCGACCCTTCCTTTCACCATGGAGGTGAAAGGAAGTAAAAGTAGGAGCCATACTTTCTCAGCGGGTGGGAACACCTCCAAAATCACATCCCTGTGCCTTCTTCTCCAGGAAGTTATCCTCCGCTGAGAGGAATTACGATGTGGGGAACAGAGAACTCCTCGCCATCAAGCTGGCACTCGAGGAGTGGCGCCACTGGTTGGAGGGCACACATCATCTCTTTCTCGTCCTAACAGATCATCGTAATCTGGAATATATCAGAGGGGCCAAGAGGTTAAACTCCAGACAAGCACGCTGGCTCTCTTCTTTACACGCTTCCATTTTCATGTTACTTACATCCCTGGAAAGAAAAACATAAAAGCTGATGCTCTCTTATGCCAATTTGACCTTCTGACCAGTAACTCAGACCCTACACCCATTCTTCCTTCCTCTTGCATTATGGGACCGGTACGGTGAGAGGTTCACTGCAATACAAGAAGCCCTAACCTCAGACCCGGATCCTCCTGAGATACCAGCTTGGAAGAGTTACGTACAAGCAGCTGTTAGACCCCAACTGATGCAATGGTGTCACACGTCCTTGGGGTCAGGACATCCGGGCATTACACGAACCACCAAACTTCTAGCCGGTAAGTTCTCGTGGTCCTCACTGGCATCCGTCGTAAGAGATTACGTACTCTCCTGTCCAGTCTGCGCCCAAACCAAAAGCCCTCGTCATCTCCCTACGGGCAAGCTTAAACCTTTGCCAATCCCTCACAGACCCTGGTCCCACGTAGCTGTTGACTTCATCCTGAATCCTCTGGTAACACCACATCCTTGTCATAGTAGACCGTTTTTCAAATATGTGTCGTCTGGTTCCCCTTCCTCATTTACCTAACGCCATGGAATTGCCTGAGTGTGTGTTCCATCTGTATGGGATTCCGGAGGACATCGTCTCTGACCACGGACCCCAGTTTGTCTACCGGTTGTGGCGAGCCTTCTGTGACTGACTGGGGGTCGGGCAGACGGAACGCCTGAACCAAGAAATTGGAAAGTACCTCCACCAACAATGTTCTGCCTCTCCACACGACTGGAGTCGGTATATGGCCTGGGCCGAATACGCTCAGATCTCACTCATGCATTCATCCCTCCGCCTTACTCTGTTTCAGTGTGTACTTGGTTACCAACCCCCCATGTTTCCCTGGGAGGCGGAGCCTGGTACTGTCCCAGCTGTCGACGACTGGTTTCGGCGTAGTGAGTGGGTATGGGAGACCGCCACCGGCATCTGCAGGAAGTCTCTAATACTCAGAAACGCTTTGCCGACAGTCGCCGCCGACCTATGCCACTCTTTCATCCCGGACAGTGTGTGTGGCTCTTTACCAGAGACATCCAGCTCCGCCTACCCTGCAAAAAGTTCTGTACTCGCTTCATTGTTCACTTCAAGATAACCCATCGCGTCAACCCTGTCACAAACCGCCTCCAATTACCCCGTCAGTATAAAATTTCCCCATCCTTCCATGTGTATCTGTTAAAACTGGTCACCTACAGTCCTCTTCATCCTCCAGTCTCAACCCGCAGTGCGCCCCCCACGCCATTCAGGCCATCCTTGATTCCAAACGGCTGAGAGGTCGGATCCACTATCTAGTAGACTGGGAAGGTTATGGTTTCGTTTTATAACATTTGTAATTTTTGGTCATTTTTTCGCTGTTCTGGAAAATTTCACCAGATGGCGACTGGGTGCTTATTTCAAATGGACAAAACATCACCAAATGTACATGGCCATTTCTCTTAAACAGAAAAGACTTCGAAGACGTCTTTTCTGTTTAATTAAATACAAACATCTTGTGAATCCAGACTATTTCAGATTTTTTAAGTGTTTTACAGCGAAAACACAATATAGCATTATATTAGCTTACTACAATAGCCTACCACACTACCGCATTCATTCATCAAGGCGCGTTAGCGATAGCAATAGGCACGTTAGCGATAGCGAATAAACCAGCAAAAGATATATAATTTTTGACTAACCTTGATAAGCTTCATCAGATGACAGTCCTATAACATCAGGTTATACATACACTTATGTTTTGTTCGAAAATGTGCATATTTAGAGCTGAAATCAGTGGTTATACATTGTGCTAACGTAGCATCTTTTTTTTTCCCAGAATGTGCGGATATTTTTATGGCACTCAACTATTCTGACCAAATAACTATACATAAACGTTACAAAAAAATACATGTTGTATAGGAAATGATAGATACACTAGTTCTTAATGCAATCGCCGTGTTAGAATTCTAAAAATAACTTCATTACGACATCCAGCTTAGGTATAGCGAGAGAGTACCCAAATCTGGGCGCAAACGACTATTTCACATGTTCGACAGATATATGAAATAGCATCATAAAATGGGTCCTACTTTTGACGATCTTTCATCAGAATGTTGTACAAGGGGTCCTTTGTCGGGAACAATCGTTGTTTGGATTTAGAATGTCCTCTTCTCCAGTCAATTAGCACGGAAAGCTAGCAAAGTGGCACGAAGCTCTCCTTCCTGAACAAAGGCACACAACGCAACACGCCTAACGTCCCAAAAAATTTCAATAATCTAATAAAACTATATTGAAAAAACATACTTTACGATGATATTGTCACATGTATCAAATAAAATCAACGGCGGAGAAATTAGTCGTCTATAACGACAGCTGTAAGGAAGGCAAAACCAGGTCCCTTCACGCGCTCTCCAGAAAACAGGAAACTGGTGACACGTCATACAAAAGGCTTTTGTTCGACCCCAGATCAAGTTACACACTCCATTTCTTCTCTCCCTGCCTGTCGATATCTAGTGGAAGACGTATGAAGTGCATGTATACTGATATATATCAAGGACATTTATAGGCAGGCCCTAGAACAGAGCATCGATTTCAGATTTTCCACTTCCTGTCAGGAAGTTTGCTGCAAAATAAGTTCTGTTTTAATCACAGATATAATTCAAACGGTTTTAGAAACTAGAGAGTGTTTTCTATCCAATAGTAATAATAATATGCATATTGTACGAGCAAGAATTGAGTACGAGGCCATTTGAAATGGGCACCTTTTATCCGGCTACTCAATACTGCCCCTGCAGCCCAAACAGGTTAAAAGCCTAACTTCTTGTTAATCCAACCGCTTTGTCAGATTTCAAAAAGGCTTTACGGCAAAAGCATACCATGTGATTATCTGAGGACAGCGCCACGCATACACCAGCATTTAAAACATTCTCCAAACTAGCGGAGTCGTCACAAAAATCAGAAATAGCGATAAAATAAATCACCTACCTTTTAAAGATCTTCCTCTATTTGCAATCCCAAGGGTCCCAGCTACACAACAAATGGTTGTTTTGTTCGATAAAGTCCTTTATATCCCAAAAAAGTCAGTTTAGTTAGCGGGTTTGATTCAGTAATCCACCCGTTCCACTCGTTCAACATGCAGACAAAGGAATCTGAAAAGTTACCATAAAACTTCGTCCAAAAAAGTCTAACAACATTTCTAATCAATCCTCAGGTACCCTAATATGTAAATAAACAATACAATTTAAGATGGCATGTAGTATGTTCAATACTGGAGATAAATAATGAGGCGCGCGCCCTCATCCACGCGCGCCACAGGACTACAGTCCAAATGAGAGCCAACTTGAAAAACTACAACTACTAATTTTTCAAAAAACAAGCCTGAAACCCTTTCTAAAGACTGTTGACATCTAGTGGAAGCCATAGGAACTGCAATCTGCGAGAAATTCCTTTGAATATCCCATAGACAAGCATTTGAATGGACTGTGACCTCAAAAAAAAGAAATTCCGGAGGCATTCTCCTCGAGTTTTCGCCTGCCATATCAGTCCTGTTATACTCACAGACATTATTTTAACAGTTTTAGAAACTTGCAGTGATACGCCACCCCATCTGGTTTGGGCATTTGTTTTTCAACAGGACAATGACCCAACACACCTCCAGGCTGTGTAAGGGCTATTTTACCAAGAAGGAGAGTGATGGAATGCTGCATCAGATGACCTGGCCTCCACAATATACCCGACCGCAACCCAATTGAGATGCTGTTAGATGAGTCGGACCGCAGAGTGAAGAAAAAGCAGCCAACAAGTGCTCAGCATATGTAGGAGTTCCTTCAGACTGTTGGAAAATAATTCCAGCTGAAGCTGGTTGAATGAATGCTAAGAGTGTGCAAAGCTGTCATTAAGGCAAATGGTGGCTATTTGAAGAATATCAAATATATTTTGATTTAACCCTTTTTTGGTTACTATATGATTCCATATGTTATTTCATAATTCTGATGTATTCACTATTATTCTACTATAGGAAGTATGTGTGTTAGAGTGTCAGTGTAAGTGTAATTATGTGTGACAGTGCATCTGTAGATCCTCTACAGAATATCTACAGACTATCAGTAAAAATGTCAAGTAACTGTCTACTAACCCCTAACCCTTATCCTAACCAAAACTTAACCTTTACCCTAACCCTTATTCTAAACCTGACCCTAACCGTAACCTCAGCAAGCAGTTGCTTATCAACAGATAGTTCATTGATCGTATGACCATCTGTAGATCATCTACAGATGTACAATCCGGACAATCCAAATAAAGTATGTTAGTGATCTGAATCTAAAGGATCACAGTGGGAAGAGAAGAGAACTGGCTCCCCCTGCTGTGGCGCACACTTCAAACAGATACACAAGGCTTGCACATCGAGGACACTCACACACAAGCCCAATTCCAAATTAAGCCATAGCCCCTAGACTACACTTGTGTAGACCTTAAAGGATTTTATGGGATGGCTTTGTCACCGGCAGTGACATTTTACATATTTTGTTACATTGTGCCTCAGGAAAACATTTGCAGAACTGCATGCACTTTACTAGCTAAGCAAGCATCCACAGTTGTGTAGGTAGCATCTGAGCATGGTATACCAAATATAACTGGAAAAGTGACCAGACAAGCAGAGATAAGTTTGTCAAAACAATGCATGCAGTCAACACATACAATGTAGTTAGTCTGTTAGCTAGATGGCTAATGGTAGCTGACAGGGAGGGAGATGGTGCTATGCTAAAGTTACAGTGCCTTCAGAAAGTATTCATACCTGTGGACTTATTCCATATTTATTGTTACAGCCTTAATTCAAAATTGATTCAATATATGCTTTTTCTCACCCGTCTACACACAAAAACCCATGATGACAAAGTGAACATGTATTTTCAGAGTTTTCTGCAAATGAACTGAACGTGAAATCCAGAAATATCTAATTTACATTCAATATGGTTTATCATAGAGGACAATTTTAGGACTCATCATTGTAGTCTGTATAAAAATGTCGGAAGGACCTCTTGGTCTGTAAGAAGAGAGCTGCATTCTCTTTTATTTACTTACAAAGCAATCTTACAGAAACTCCCTTCATACGGAACTTCATTAATTAAATTATGAATCATAAGTTACCAAACCCGTTCTCAGGAATGGATAATACTAGAGATCCCTTCAGTCTCCACAGATTTGGGAAAAAATGCGTTTAGTTTTTTTGCCCATTAGTTTGTGAAACAATCTGCAGAGTTCACTGCAGTTATATGTGCTGGTGCCACTCAGGCAGTTTAAATTATTGATTGAGGACCTATTTGAATGTGATTGATTTTGTTAAATATGTTTATTTTGTTTTTGTATGCAGAGTTATGTTGTTCTATACACATATACAGTACCAGTCAAACGTTTGGACACACCTACACATTCAAGGTTTTTTCTTTATTTTTACAATTTTCTACATTGTACTGTAGAATAAAAGTGAAGACATCAAACTATGAAATAACACATACGGAATCATCTAGTAACCAAAAAAGTGTTCAAGTTTTTTAAAAGTAGCCACCCTTTGCCATGATGACAGCTCTGCACATGCTTGGCATTCTCTCAATCAGCTTCACCTGGAATGCTATTCCAACAGTCTTGAAGGAGTTCCCACAAACGCTGAGCACTTGTTGACTGCTTTTCCTTCACTCTGCAGTCCAACTCATCCCAAACCATCTCAACTGGGTTGCGGTCGGGTGATTGTGGAGGCCAGGTCATCTGATGCAGCACTCCATCACTCTCCTTCTTGGTCAAATAGCCTTTACACAAGCTAGAGGTGTGTTGGGTCATTGTCCTGTTGAAAAACAAATGACAGTCCCACTAAGCACAAACCAGATGGGATGGTGTATCACTGCAGAATACTGTGATAGCCATGCTGGTTAACCTTTTACGGGGGCAGCCCGACACCGGTACACTTATGACAACATCCAGCTCAAAGTGCAGGGCGCGAAATTCAAAATCTATTTAACTTTCACACATTAACAAGTCCAAGACACCAGATGAAAGGTGCACATCTTGTGAATCAAGCCAACATGTCCGATTTTTAAAATGTTTTACAGGGAAGACAAAATATGTAAATCTATTAGCTAACCACGTTAGCAAAAGACACAACTTTTCTAACTCCATCAGTTTCTTACTCCATCAGGTCCTATCACAAATTCGACCAAATAAAGATATAAATAGCCACTAACCAAGAAACAAATTCATCAGATGACAGTCTGATAACATATTTATTGTATAGCATATGTTTTGTTCGAAAAATTTGCATATTTCATGTATAAACCATAGTTTACATTTCAGCTACAATCCGAAATTGCACCGAAAGCAGCCATAATATTTACAGACACCAACGTCAAATAGCTAATTACTCATCATAAAACATTTCTGAAAAATACATAGTCTGCAGCAATTGAAAGACAGGCATCTTGTGATTCCAAACAATATTTCCGATTTATTAAATGTTTTACAGCGAAAACAAAATGTATCGCTATATTAGCGTAGCTACAATAGACAGAAATAATTGGGCGCCCACGGCCAGTTCACATGCACGACAGATATATGAAATAACATCATAAAATGGGTCTTACTTTTGCTGATCTTTCATCAGAATGTTGAAGAACGTGTCCTCTGTCCTGATGAGTCGTTGTTTTGATTCAGAATGGCAAATTTCCCCCTTCAATTAGCATTGGCACAAGCCGAGTGGCATAAATTTCTCCAACGTAAACACAGTCAGAGGACGGAACACGGCAAAACTCCCGAATAAAGTTTCAATAATCTGATTAAACTATATTGAAAAAACATAAATTACGATGATATGGTCACATGTATCAAAAAAAAATTGAGCCGGAGACGTTAGCCGTTCGTTACCAAGGCAAAACAGAAGTCAATTCCACTTCCTTCAGAGTACCGGAAGTGGACGGTCACGTCAAAGAAATAGGTTTTTTTCCACCACAGACCAAGAGGAGCACAAAAATTTCTTCTCTGACATCCTCTTTACACCAATAGGAAGGCGTATAGAGTGTCAGCAGACTCCTAAGTGTTAAGACCATGTATAGGCATCAAGTTGAAAAGAGCATCGATTTCTGACATTTCACTTCCTGGTCAGGAAAAGTGCTGCAGAAGGACTTCTGTTTCACTCAGATAAATAATTCCAACTCTTTTAGAAAGTGTTTTCTATCCAAAAAGAATAATAATATTCATATTGTACGAGCAAGATTTGAGTAGGAGGCCGTTTGAAATGGGCACGATTTCACTGGCTACTCAACACTTTGCCTTGCAGCCATAAGAAGTTAAGTATGCCTTGAATTCCAAATAAGACAGTGTCACCAGCAAAGCACCCCCACACCATCACACCTCTTCCTCCATACTTCACGGTGGGAACCAAATATGCAGAGATAATCCTTTCACCTACTCTGCGTCTCACAAAAACACAGCAGTTGAAACCAAAAATCTCTAATTTGGACTCATTAGACCAAAGGACAGATTTCCACCGGTCTAATGTCCATTGCTTGTGTTTCTTGGCCCAAGCAAGTCTCTTATTATTATTGGTGTCCTTTGGTAGTGGTTTCTTTGCAGCAATTTGACCATGAAGGCCTGATTCACGCAGTCTCCTCTGAACAGTTGATGTTGCTGTGTCTGTTACTTGAGAGCCAGTTTCATCATAGCGCTTGATGGTCTTTGCGACTGCTCTTGAAGAAACTTTCAAAGTTCTTGAAATATTCCGGATTGACTGACATTCATGTCTTAAAGTAATGATGGACTGTCGTTTCTCTTTGATTATTTGAGCTGTTCTTGCCATAATATATAATACCACATAGGGCTGTCTTCTGTATACCACCCTTACCTTGTCACAGCACAACTAATTGGCTCAAACGCATTAAGAAGGAAAGAAAGTCCAGAAATGAACTTTTAACATGGCACACCTGTTAATTGCAATGCCTTCCAGGTGACAACCTCATGAAGCGGGTTGAGAAAATGCAAAGACTGTTCAAAACTGTCATCAAGGCAAAGGGTGTCTACTTTGAAGAATCTCAAATATAAAATATATTTTGATTTGTTTAAAACATTTTGGTTACTAAACTCAGCAAAAAAAAGAAACCTCCCTTTTTCAGGACCCTGTCTTTCAAAGATAATTCTTAAAATTTCTAATCATTTCACAGATCTTCATTGTAAAGGGTTTAAACACTGTTTCCCATGCTTGTTCAATGAACCATAAACAATTAATGAACATGCACCTGTGGAATGGTCGTTAAGAAACTAACAGCTTACAGACGGTAGGCAATTAAGGTCACAGTTGGGAACCTTTAGGACACTAAAGAGGCCTTCATACTGACTCTGAAAAACACCAAAATGAAGATGCCTAGGGTCCCTGCTCATCTGCGTGAATGTGCCTTAGGCATGCTGCAAGGAGGCATGAGGAATGCAGATGTGGCCAGGGCAATAAATTGCAATGTTCGCACTGTCAGACGACTAAGACAGCGCTACAGGGAGACAGGACGGACAGCTGTTCGTTCTCGCAGTGGCAGACCACGTGTAACAACCCCTGCACAGGATTGGTACATCCGAACATCACACCTGCGGGACAGGTACAGGATGGCAACAACAACTGCCCGAGTTACACCAGGAACGCACAATCCCTTCATCAGTGCTCTGGGGCTGGACTGAGGGCTTGTAGGCCTGTTGTAAGGCAGGTCCTCACCAGACATCACCGGCAACAACGTCGCCTATGGGCACAAGCCCCCGTCGCTGGACCAGACAGGACTGGAAAAAAGTTATCTTCACTGAAGAGGAAGGAATGAGCGTTACACTGAGGACTGTACTCTGGAGCGGGATCAATTTGGAGGTGGAGGGTCCATCATGGTCTGGGGCAGTGTGTCACAGCATCATCAAACTGAGCTTGTCATCTTTGCATGCAATGCATGATAATGCCACCAGCCATGCTGCTCGTTCTGTGCGTGATTTCCTCATGGGCCATGTTCTGCCATTGTAACACTTCCAGTGGTGGAATAAAAGAGTCAGGTGCAGAGAGCAGGGATATCTTCAACAAGTGGAAGTTTATTTCCTTATAGAAATAAAATACAATACGGCGACGCCACACAAAACACTGGGCGCGTAAAGAATACTGTCCAAGGAAAAATGTATCACAGAAATCCACTACTGAACACCACCAACACGAAACAGAAAAACAAGCCCGCACAAAAGTCAGCGGGCAAACTGGGTTTAAATAACCCCTAACCTAAACACACAACAGGTGAAACAAATTAGACCAACTCAAAAGAAAACAGAAAAAGGGATCGATGGCAGCTAGTAGACCGGAGACGACGACTGCCGAGCGCCGCCCGAACGGGAAGAGGCACCATCCTCGGCGGGATTCGTAACAGCCATGGCCCACGAAGAGCCCGGATCTCAATCCCATTGAGCACGTCTGGTACCTGTTGGATCGAAGGGTGAGGGCCGTTTCCCTCAGAAATGTCCGGGATCTTGCAGGTGCCTTGGTGGAAAAGTGGGGTAACATCTCACAGCAAGAATTGGAAAATCTAGGCAGTCCATGAGGAGATACACTGCAGTACTTAATGCAGGTGGTGGTTACACCAGATACTGACTGTTACTTTTGATTTTGACACACCCTTTATTCAGGGACACATTATTCCATTTCTGATAGTCACATGTCTGTGGAACTTGTTCAGTTCATGTCTCAGTTGTTGAGTCTTGTTATGTTCATACAAATATTTACAAATGTTAATTTTACTGAAAATACACGCAGTTAACTGTGAGAGGACGTTTCTTTTTTTGCTGAGTTTACATGATTTCATATGTGTTATTTCACAGTTTTGATGTCTTCACTACTATTATACAATGTAGAAAATAGTCAAAATAAAGAAAAACCCTGTAATGAGTTGGTGTGTCCAAACTTTTGACTGGTACTTCATGTGCATGTTTTTTATTGTTCTGTTTTTATTGTAATGTATACAGGGCTCTTTTGTGAAATGGAGTTTTAATCTCAATGTGACTCCGTGTTTAAATAAAGGTTAAATAAAAAAATTAACATAAGTATTCACACCCCTGAGTTAATATCTTCTAGAAGCACCTTCTGCAGTGAATACAGCTGTGAGTCTTTCTGGGTAAGTCTCTAAGAGCTTTCCACTCCTGGATTGTGCAACATTTGCCCACATTTGCCATTTTTATTCAAGCTCTATCAAATTGGTTGTTGATCATTGCTAGACAACCATTTTAGATCTTGCAATAGATTTTCAAGTACATTTAAGTCAAAACTTTAACTCGGCAATTCAGGAACATTCACTGTCTTCTTGGTAAGCAACTCCAGTGTAAATGTTGCCTTGTGTTTTAGGTTATTGTCCTGTTGAAAGGTGAAATAATCTATCAGTGTCTGGTGGAAAGAAGATTGAACCAGGTTTTCCTCTGGGATTTTGTCAAAAATACTTTATATTTTTTTTATCTTGAAAAACTCCCCAGTCCTTAAGGACACCCATAAGATAAGGCAGCCTCGAAAATGCTTGAAAATATGGAGAGTGGTACTCAGTAAGGTGTTGTATTTGATTTGCCTCAAACATAACACTTTGTAAAAAAAAAAAGTTAATTGCTTTGCCACATTTGTTGTTGTTTTACTTTAGTGCCTTTTTGCAAACAGGTGCATGTTTTGTAATATGTTATCATGTACAGGATTCCTTCTTTTCACTCTGTCAATGAGGTTAGTATTGTGGAGTAACTACAATGTTGTTTATACATCTTCAGTTTTCCTCTGTCACAGCCATTAAACTCTATAACTGTTTTGAAGTCAACATTGGTCTCATGGTGAAATCACTGAGCGGATTCCTTCTTCTCCGGAAACTGAGTTATGAAGGACGCCTGTATCTTTGTAGTGACACGATCTGGTGTCATTAAAAACTTCACCATGCTCAAAGGGATATTCAGTGTCTACTTTTTTTTTTAAACAAATCTACCAATTGGTGCCCTTCTTTGCGAGGCATTGGAAAACCTCCCTGGTCTTTGTGGCTGAATCTGTGTTTGAAATCCACTGCTCGACTGAGGGACCTTACACATCATTGTATGTGTGAGGTACAGAGATGGGGTAGTCATTCAAAAATCATGTTAAACACTATTATTGCACACAGAGTGAGTCCATGCAACCTATATGAGTTGTTAAGCAAATTCACTCCTAAACTTGTTTAGGTTTGTCATAATAAAGGGGTTAAATACTTATAGACTAAAGACATTTTAATTTAAATGTTTTATTAATTTGTAAAAATGTCTAATAACATAATTCCACTTTGACATTATGGGGTATTGTGTGTAGGCCAGAGTGAAATATCTCAATTTAATACATTTAAAATTCAGGCTGTAACACAACAAAATGTGGAAAAGTCAAGCGGTGTGAATACTTTCTGAATGGACTGTATCCATCCAGCTAACTTTAGGACTAAATTGTATGTTCGTTGTGAGCTTTTCAGCTTAGTCTTAGTATGAAGGCACTTTTTTGAGAGTTTAGGGGGTCTGTTAGTGTCTCTGTCACATCTTTCTTTCATGAGGACTCTGCTCATGACATTAGTCAACGAGTCAACTCAATCTGCTGTCATGGATGGGACCAGGGGACAGTCAGTTTGATACATTTGTAGGCAGCCTGCACATGGTTTCCACAAAGATGAAGACGTGTAGTTTACCTGGGAGAAGCTTATCTGTAACTGCATCATTCACCACTGTAATGTTCTTTTATCCTTCTGTATGAAAGTTATTAGGCTGTAGTTGGAATATTTTTGTTTTTCACCCATCGATGGCCACAACTTCTTTGGGAAAACCGAGAAACCTGTGCAATAGTCTGTAGAAAGCATTCAGAAGTAGTTCTCTATGTCCTAGCCTTCACTTTCATTTTAATTATTCTCTACTGATTTTCACAGCAATTATCCATTCCAAGTACAGCATCATATCAAAACAGAATGCAAATCTTCTTTGGACATGCCAACCCCACCCCCTCCTTATAAGTGTAAAATAATACAAATGGTTACATAAAAATGAACTAAGACCAATTGTCAGATTACAAACTTGTAGCACTTTTAAATACACTTGGATTCTAATGAATGACAAGTGTGTAGATGACAACAAGAGGGCAATGATTAGGTGGCAATAAAACAATAGAAAGAAATGTTATTAATTTCCAACATTAAGACAACAGTTGGTCAGAAGAAAAGTAAACCAAAATGTTAAATAATTTACATACAAATATGTGGATTAAAACTGCAATAATATTTAATGATTTTGTTGAAACTTGAATAGTCAGTTTATAATAGTATAAAATCCATAGATAGATAAAAAGTCAGTGTGAAAAATGAAACCTTCTATAGTTGTACATACAGTACATTTACAAAGTTCTGTTCAACTATTAAAGGCCCAGTACAGTTAAAAATGAGATTTTCTGTGTTTTATATACACTGAGCAAAAATATGAAAGGCAGCAAGCAACAATTTCAAAGATTTGACTGAGTTACAGTTTATATCATAAAGAAATCAGTCAATTGAAATAAATAAATTAGGCCCAAATCTATGGATTTCACGACTGGGAATACAAATATACATCTGTTGGTCACAGATACAGTACCTTAAAAAAAGTTGTGCGTGTGGATTAGAAAACCAGTCAGTATCTCATGCAGTGTAACACATCGAGTTAATTGTGGCATGTGGATTGTTGTAGTACCCCTCTTCGATGGCTGTGCAAAGTTGCCGGATATTGTTAGGAACCGTACACATCAATCTAGACCATCCCATACTTGCCCAATGGGTGACATGTCTGGTGAGAATGCAGGACATGGAAGAACTGGGACATTTTCAACTTCCAGGAACTGGGCACAGATCCTTACAACATACAGTGGTGTGCATTATCATGCTGAAACATGAGGTGATGGCAGCAGATGAATGGCAAGATCTAATCACAGTTTCTGTATTTTTTATCTTTATTTGTACCGACAGATTTGTACCTTGTCAGCTAGGGGATTCGAACTTGCAACCTTTCTGTTACTAGCCCAACGCTCTAACCACTAGGCTACCCTGCCACCCTCTTCGCTATGCATTCAAATTGCCATCGATAAAATGCAATTGTGTTCGTTGTCTGTAGCTTATGACTGCCCATGCCATAACCCCACCACCACCATGGGGCACCCTGTTCACAACGTTGACATCAGCAAACCATTCGCCCACATGACGCCATCCACGCCGTCTGCCCGATACAGTTAAAACCGTGTTTCATCCATGAAGAGCACACTTCTCCAGCATGCCAGTGGCCATCGAAGGGGAGCATTTGCCCACTGAAGTTGGTTACGACGCCGAACTAAACAAGGGACCAAAATTTTACATGTTGCGTTTATCATTTTATTCAGTATATATTGCCACACTATGAGGTTGGAATAATACTGTGAAATTGTGATGATGATAATAATGCTATTTTAGTGTAAGATCTGTTTGAAAAGACCACCTGGAATTCCAGCCTGTTTCGGTGAGATGGAGTTTTGGCCTACCTGTTGACATGATCAGTCATATTGACAAAGTTAGGTTAACCTCTCTGGGATAGGGTCTAGTGTCCTGAATTTCCACTTGACTGACGTGCCCAAAGTAAACTGCCTGTTACTCAAACCCAGAAGCCAGGATATGCATATAATTGGTAGCATTGGATAGAAAACATTTTGAAGTTTCTAAAAATGTTAAAATAATGTCTGGACTATAACAGAATTGATATGGCAGGCAAAAATCGGAAGAAAAACCAACGGGAAATATATTTTTTGAGGTCCCAGGCTCTTACAATGGAAGGCCATGGGTCCTATATAATTCCGTATCCCAGATTGCAATTCCGATGTCAACAGTCTTTATTCAAGGTTTCAGGCTTGTTTTTTGAAAAACGAGCAAGAATTTTGAGTTTTGGTGAAGAAAGCACAGGAACAATATCAGTCTTTCGGTGCGCGCTTACTAATTTTACTTTCCTATTGAACATAGTGTTTCTGTATTAAATATTATAGTTTATTTACATTTTAGGGTTCCTGAGGATTAAAGAGAAACGTCATTTGACTTGTTTGGACGAAGCTCAGCAGGAGCTTTTTGGACTCATTTGTCTGCATGTTGAATGAGTGGATTACTGAAATCGATTGCACCAACTAAACAGACTTTTTGGGATATAAAGAAGGATTTTATCTAACAAAAACGACCATTCATGTTGTAGCTGGGACCCTTGGGATTGCAAACAGAGGAAGATTATCAAAAGTAAGTGATTTATTTAATCGCTATTTGTCATTTTACTCAAGCCTGTGCTGGTTGAGAAATATGTTGAAGTGGGCGCCGTCCTCAGACAATCGTATGGTATACTTTCACTGTAAAGCCTATTGTAAATCGGACAACGCAGTTAGATTAACAAGATTGGAAGCTTTTAAATGATATAAGATACTTGTATGTTCATGAATGTTTAATATTACGATTATTCATTTGAATTGCACGCTGTGACGTAGAAGTCCGTCACTGGCCGCGGGCAGCATTTGGTACTTTAACGCACGCACATATTCATCACTCCTCCCTGCTCCGTTATAAGATAAGTTAACAATGTGGGTCGACACACAAGTTAACTAATCTATCTTAGTATATACATTTCACACTTCAGTAACCGGTTGTGGGATAAAGAAATAAACAGACAAGTGTTCATACTTAATATAAGCAATATTTATTATACTTATCAATGTTGTGGATGAGCGCTTTGTTTGTTTGTTCTGTTCCTCTCTCTCTCCATCTGTAGCTTTTGGGTATGCTGGATAAGGACCCGAGCTAAGGGAATGGTCTGACTTTATAGTGCCTGTCCCAAATGGCTCATTAATGTAAATGGACATATTGAAAGACACTGTCAGTAAGTAGTGAGGTAATTTTGTAAATGTTATGTTGTGATATTGTTTCATAAACGTGTTGCAATGTATATACTTTAGTATGTTTAGTTAAATGGCAAATGTAGGTTTGTATAGGTAATTGCTCAATTAATTATGGTTAATTGTTCTGAGGGGAGGGGCTAGCCCTACAAAAGGAGCCTCTCTTTCAGTTCATGGAGGCATTTTGGATTGAGCTGTGGATGGGGCAGCATTGTTTTGAGCTGTGGATGGGGCAGCATTGTTTTGAGCTGTGGATGGGGCAGCATTGTTTTGAGCTGTGGATGGGGCAGCATTGTTTTGAGCTGTGGATGGGGCAGCATTGTTTTGAGCTGTGGATGGGGCAGCATTGTTTTGAGCTGTGGATGGGGCAGCATTGTTTTGAGCTGTGGATGGGGCAGCATTGTTTTGAGCTGTGGATGGGGCAGCATTGTTTTGAGCTGTGGATGGGGCAGCATTGTTTTGAGCTGTGGATGGGGCAGCATTGTTTTTAGCTGTGGATGGGGCAGCATTGTTTTTAGCTGGCCCATAGGTATATGTTTGATGGCAGTACTGTTTTTGTTCCGGAATCACTTTGTAAATAAACACCCTTGCACAGAAGAACTTTTGCGGCTACGCTATCTTTTTATTTTGATAGAGGTTAGGTTTTCCAGTTTAGCCTTCTGGCCTACTCTACGTGACACACGCCCTCCAATTTCACCGGATGTTGTAGACAGGTGTGCCGCTAGCGGGACGCCTTAAAGAATGATTGTTAAGCAATGATACAATTGAGACATAGATTGTGTATGTATGCCATTCAGAAGGTGAATGGGCAAAACACAATATTTAAGTGCCTTAGAACAGGGTATGTTAGTAGGTGCCGTTTGATTATGTCAAGAACTGCAACGTTGCTGGGTTTTTCCCCGCTCAGCAGTTTCTTGTGTGATTTTCATTCCAAATCACGATATATACATTTTCAGAATATTGGTAAACTGACATTAATTAACACATCTTGTTAAATAGAGCCATTTTTTCATCTTACCATGACATGGGCTAATGAAAATAATAGTAATTGTGTTGTGGCAAAACAATCCACCTCAAAGAACAGATCTCCAAAATAAAAACTATCCCGGTTGGAATTTAAACAGTTAGGCCTACATGTAATAACATATTTATATATAAATAAATCCAAATAATCAATTTAAAAACAGACGATGTATTATTGTATTCAAGGTGAACAGCGTATTAAATGTCTATTTTCTTTTAGGACATTTAAGTAACTTTAAGAATGATTTTATGGGTGTTGTAACATTTTTCTCATTAGGATAAATCAAGGGCAGCTTTTGTAGTTTGATTATATACACTTTAAGGATTTAAGGAAAAGGACATTGTGTCACTAACGATAGTCGTCCTCGTCTGATGAGGAATAGGAATGATCGGACCAAAATGCAGCGTGGTACGTGTCCATGTTAAATTTATTAAACTGAACACAAAATAACAAAGGTGAAACGAAACAGTCCTATCAGGTGACAACAGAAAACAAACAACTACCCACAAACACAGGTGGGAACAGCCTACCTAAATATGGTCCTCAATCAGAGACAAAGATGTACAGCTGCCTCTGATTGGCCTGGTATGGTTCCCAAACACAGAAATACAAAACATAGAATGTCCACCCCAACTCACGCCCTGACCAAACCAAAATAGAGACATAAAAAAGGAACTAAGGTCAGAACGTGACAGTCACGTTGTATAAATGATTGGAGACAGGAATTCATAGTGGGGGGGTTAATACTCCACCCAAAATATAACATGCCATGAAACAAACACGTATACAAAAATACAGAGATGTAACCCAAACAAAAGAGCGAGATTAAACATCTAATAAATACATGGGATGAGCCCTGCAATTCACTACACGGGGCGAGACCCGTAATACCGAATGCACAACAATACACAGGACGAGAACCATATTAACAAGAGCACAATACACACAGCACGAAAGCTGAAATAACAACGCACAGGTACTCACAGTCCAACAGACATGGGAACAATAACCTACAAACCAATGGTGAACAGAGGGCACATATATACAATTACTAATCAGGGGAAATGGGAACCGGGTGTGCGTAATGAAACAGTTCAGTGACGCCTAGAGGCCGGTGACACTGAATGAGCAGCAGTACCAGGGGAATCCGTGGCACACTGAAAGTCTGTCAGAATGAATATGCCGGTCAAGGATGGAATAATTCTTATAGTTGGAGTGATACAGTCCACTGTTTGCAGCCTCCTTTTTTTCGAAGCCATATTATTGTTCCCCTTCACCTGAGTGGTGCTGGATCTTGGTTCTCTCCTTTCCAACGTTTTCTTTTATTTATTTTTCATCGTTTTTTTTACAAACACAAAAAAAGACCACTATACAACACATTCCCCAAGATAATCAACGTTGGTTTCCAAATTTCGTCAAACACTTCCGTTTTTTGTTTATCTTTATAATATACACCAAGCCCCATATACTACCCACCACTGCGACCTGTATGCTCTCGTTGGCTGGCCCTCGCATCATATTCATTGCCAAACCAACTGGCACCAGGTCATCTATAAGTCTTTGGCAGGTAAAGCCCCACCATAACTCAATAATTAATTCATCATGCTGCTTTGATTATTTGAACCAGCTATAAAGGGCAAAAATCGAACCGTTTACCCCTTGGCGTCCCCATGACCGGGTTTTGGAAACGCTAAGCTAGATAATTCAATCCTCCAGTTTTTTGCATCACTTAAACCTAGATTACAAATTGTTCTCTGATATTGATCACCAATATTTACATTTCCAACAGACATAATTGTCGAAATGGATGGATATAAATTCCTAGACACAATGAAATTAAAGCACATACATTATCCCAAAATGGTGTCAGTTTATCACAGGAACACGACACGTGTTATAAGGTTCATTTGTGCTTTTTGCATCTCCAACAGAGATGTGACATTTCTGGGTGCATTACTGTACATGCATTCTGGCAGGAGTGTAGTAAGTCCTATGAATTCTTAAATTGCAGTAGTTTGTCTTAAGTTTAAGAAGCAGGTATGACAATGTTCACGTGTCTGTGAAAAACGGTTCTTCTCAATTTCTTACTTTAGATCTGTTTCCCATTTTTTCCTTAGGTTCTGAATCATCAGGCAGAGTTTCAATCAACCCTTGATATATCTTGGCAATCAAATTATTTGGCGTATCAGCTTCTTTGAGTATTTCTTCTATGCTACTTGCCTTAGGTTGATCCAGATTCTGTTGAAGTGATTACATAATATTTCTGAGTTGTAAGAACGTAAAGAAATTGGCCTTGGATTATACGAATCTTTCTTGTAATTGATAGAATGACAGAGATCCATCATAGTACTGTTAAGGAAATTCTTACACATGGACACTCGAAGTCAATCTTAAATGAATCATTGTTTGGCAGTAAGCTGGAGAGGTTCCAACAAACTTAATGCACCATAGTGAACGTTAGTCAGAAGCTCTACTGGGGTAGTTCCAGAATTTGTCTTATGTATGGTTATACACGACAAGTTATTTTTATATGATTTAGAAAATGAATTCATCATTACCGTTTTGTTTCAGTCATGTGACCAACCAATACTGGTTTATAACATACCATTTCCTCACGGGGTTCTTCTCTCCAAGCTGAGACCTTGAAACTGAGATATCTGTCGTTCTCAAAACAAGGTCTGGGCATACTTCCAAATTGCAGCTACTGATAGTGAGGATTCATTCAGTCAGTCACTTTAATTTAAGACCCTCAACTTAGCACACACCGACACTGGCAGAAAATACAGTTGAAGTCGGAAGTTTACATAAACAAGTTTTAATGACTCCAAATTAAGTGTTTCAACTACTCCACAAATGTCTTGTTAACAAACTAAAGTTTTGGCAAGTCGGTTAGGACATCTTCTTTGTGCACGACAAGTCATTTTTCAAAAAATTGTTTACAGACAATATTTCACTGTATCACACTTCCAGTGGGTCAGACATTCACATATACTAAGTTGACCGTGCCTTTAAACAGCATGGACAATTCAAGAAATTTGTCATGGCTTTAGAAGCTTCTGATAGTCTAATTGACGTCATTTGAGTCAATTGGAGGTGTACCTGTGGCTGTATTTTAAGGCCTACCTTCAAACTCAGTGTCTCTTTGCTTGACATCATGGAAAGATCAAAAGAAATCAGCCAAGACCTCAGAAAAAACATTGTAGACCTTCACAAGTCTGGTTCATCCTTGGGAGAAATTTCCAAATGCCTGAAGGTACCATGTTCATCTTTACAAACAATAGTACGCAAGTATAAACACCATGGGACCACGCAGTCGGCATACCGCTCAGGAAGGAGATGTGTTCTGTCTCCTAGAGATGAACGTACTTTGGTGAGAAAAGTGCAAATCAATGCCAGAACAACAGCAAAGGACCTTGTGAAGATGCTGGAGGAAACGGGTACAAAATTATCTATATCCACAGTAAAACGAGTCCTATATCAACATAACCTGAAAGGTCGCTCAGCAAGGAAGAAGCGACTGCTCCAAAACCGCCATAAAAAAGCCAGACTACGGTTTGCAACTGCACATGGGGACAAAGATCGTACTTTTTAGAGAAACGTCCGCTGGTCTGATGAAACAAAAATAGAACTGTTTGGCCTCCCGGGCGGCGCATTGGTCTAAGGCACTGCATCGCAGTGTTAGCTGTGCCACCAGAGACTCTGGGTTCGAGCCAGGCTCTATCGCAGCCGGCCGCGACCGGGAGGCACATGGGGTGGCGCACAATTGGCCCAGCGTCGTCCGAGTTAGGGAGGATTTGGCCGGCAGGGATATCCTAGTCTCATCGTGAACTAGAGACTCCTGTGGCGTGCCGGGCGCAGTGCACGCTAACCAGGTCACTAGGTGTACAGTGTTTCCTCCGACACATTGGTGCGGCTGGCTTCCGGGTTGGATGCGCGCTGTGTTAAGAAGCAATGCTGCTTGGTTGGGTTGTGTTTCGGAGGACGCATGGCTCTCGACCTTCGCCTCTCCTTTGTCCGTGCAGGAGTTGTAGCGATGAGACAAGGCAGTAACTACTAACAATTGGATACCACGAAATTGGGGGGTGAAATTATAATTTTTGTTTTTATTTAAAAAAAATAGAACTGTTTGGCCATAATGACCATCGTTGTGTTAGGAGGAAAAAGAGGGAGGCTTGTAAGCCGAAGAACACCACCCCAACCGTGAAGCACAGGGGTGGCAGCATCATGTTGTGGGGGTGCTTTGCTGCGGGAGGGACTGGTGCACTTCACAAAATAGATGGCATCATGAGGCAGGAAAATTAAGTGGATATATTCTCAAGACATCAGTCAGGAAGTTAAAGTTTGGTCGCAAATGGGTCTTCCAAATGGACAATGACCCCAAGCATACTTCCAATATTGTAGCAGAATGGCTTAAGAACAACAAAGTCAAGGTATTGGAGTGGCCATCACAAAGCCCTGACCTCAATCCTATATAGAATTTGTGGGCAGAACTGAAAAAGCTTGTGCAAGCAAGGAGGCCTACAAACCGGACTCAGTTACACCAGCTCTGTCAGGAGGAATGGGCCAAAATTCACCCAACTTATTGTGGGAAGCTTGTGGAAGGCTACCCAAAACATTTGACCCAGTTAAAGGCAATGCTACCAAATACTAATTGAGTGTATGTATACTTCTGACACACTGGGAATGTGATGGAGAAAAAAAAAGCTGAAATAAATCATTCTCTCTACTATTATTCTGACATTTCACATTCTTCAAATAAAGTGGTGATCCTAACTGACCAAAGACAGGGAATTTTTACTAGAGATAAATGTCAGGAATTGTGAAAAACTGGGTTTAAATGTATTTGGCTAAGGTGTATGTAAACTTTCGACTTCAACTGTACTAGCAAAAGTAGGTAAAACAAAGGCTGGCAAAAGAAAGTAGTGTTTAGGAATAACAGAACTAGAATATAAGAATGTGAGTCTTGTTGCCACTAGGTGGAGCTATTAGGATACGGGAATGTGAGGCTTTATGCCATACTTATAGAAATGGATCCCAAATCTGGAAATCAATGAAAAACCGTGACTGAATAAAAAAAACATCTGTAAAGGGGCAATCTGCAGTTGCGACATCCACTTTTGGACTTATAAATTAATGATATGTACCCATTGATTCTTGAAGAATATAACTTACAAATGCATCATGAGCTTAGTTCAACTGTTGTACCCCATCTTAACGCCAAATTTAAACTGTATCTACAAAGTAGCTAAACAAACAGTATATAGCCTCAAAACATGGTTAAAGCTAAAATTTGAATATAATGGGTGGTCAAATCAAATCAGAAAATCAAATCAAATGTATTTATATAGCCCTTCTTACATCAGCTGATATATCAAAGTGCTGTACAGAAACCCAGCCTAAAACCCCAAACAGCAAGCAATGCAGGTGTAGAAGCACGGTGGCTAGGAAAAACTCCCTAGAAAGGCTGCTTGTCCTAGGAAGAAGGAAGAAACCTAGAGAGGAACCAGGCTATAAGGGGTGGCCAGTCCTCTTCTGGCTGTGCCGGGTGGAGATTATAACAAAACATGGCCAAGATGTTCAAATGTTCATAAATGACCAGCATGGTCAAATAATAATAATCACAGTAGTTGTTGAGGGTGCAACAGGTCAGCACCTCAGGAGTAAATGTCAGTTGGCTTTTCATAGCCGATCATTAAGAGTATCTTTACCGCTCCTGCTGTCTCTAGAGAGTTGAAAACAGCAGGTCTGGGAGAGGTAGCACGTCCAGTGAACAGGTCAGGGTTCCATAGCCGCAGGCAGAACAGTTGAAACTGGAGCAGCAGCACAGCCAGGTGGACTGGGGACAGCAAGGAGTCATCATGCCAGGTAGTCCTGAGGCATGGTCCTAATTCTCAGGTCCACCGAGAAAGAGAGAGAAAGAAAAAACGAGAGAATTAGAGAGAGTATACTTAAATTCACACAGGACACCGGATAAGACAGGAGAAGTACTCCAGATATAACAGACTGACCCTAGCCACCCGACACATAGCCTCCAGTATTTATGCTGCAGTAGTTAGAGACAGGAGGGGTCAGGAGACACTGTGGCCCCATCCGATGATACCCCCGGACAGCTCCAAACAGGCAAGATATAACCCCACCCACTTTGAAGAACTCAATGACTTTCAACATGTCACGGTCATAGGTTGCCACCTTTCCAAAAAGTCAGTTCGTCAAAATTCTGTCCTGCTCAAGCTGCTCTGTTTAACTGTAAGTGCTGTTACCGTGAAGTGGAAACGTCTAGGAGCAACAACGGCTCAGCCTCGAAGTGGTAGACCAAACAAGCTCACAGAATGGGACTGACTAGTGCTGAAGCGCGTAGTGTCTAAAAATTGTCTGTCCTCTGTTGCAACACTCACTACCAAGGTCCAAACTGCCTTCTGGAAGCAATGTCAGCACAATAACTGTTAGTTGGGAGCTTCATGGAATGGGTTTCCATGGCCGAGCAGCCGCACAAGCCTAAGATCACCATGTACAATGCCAAGCATCAGCTGGAGTGGTGTAAAGCTCACCGCCATTCGACTCTGGAGCAGTGGAAATGCATTCTCTGGAGTGATGAATCATGCTTCACCATCTGGCATGCCATCTGACGAAATTGGGTTTGGCGGATGCCAGGAAAACGCTACCTGTCCCAATGCATAGTGCCAACTGTAAAGTTTCGCCCTACATCAGTGCTCGACCTCACTAATGCTCTTTTGGCTGAATGGAAGCAAGTCCCCGCATCAATGTTCCACCATCTTGTGGGAAGCCTTCCCAGAGAGTGGAGGCTGTTATAGCAGCAAAGTAGAGACCAACTCCATATTAATTCCCATAATTTTGGAATGATATGTTTGACGAGCAGGTGTCCACATACATTTGGTAATGTAGTGTATGTGTACAATAGATAAAAAATGGGTGAGACAAAATGCGTCAATCATTTTGTATACAATATTATATAGGGAAAATTGAAAAAGCATCCATTTGTGAGCAGAACACATTTTATAGACGAGGTTTAATGTGTAGTTCCTTGCTTATGCCTCTTGGAGACAGAGTGATGAGGAAATGTATCCAAAAGGACTTGTCTCAGTAGGAAACTGCTTCCCATGGATATGGTAGGAAATTGTCAATATCGCCCCCTCTACGGGGCATTTTCACATGTTCACTTCCCAGGTAGTGGAGAGAGGACAAGTTGTGCTTTCCCCATGAAAAGTGCACAGCAAGGAGACTTTTGATATCGTTATTCATTATGCAACTCCTGCATTTCGTGATTTCTCCCACGCATGGACACTTGATCAAATAAATGACGTTTGTGGTGTTGCAGAACATTTTGCCTTTGATTTGTATCTCTTTGCTGGTTTCTGAGTGATAAGAAACCTGCCATTTGTGAGTAAAGTTGTCCTGTGCAATGCCGATGTACATAATTCCCATCGGAAATATCACTGAGAAAGTGTCTAGCTGTGGGCGGGGGTGGGAGGTCCGCATTCATTAACATGTCTCAGAGATTTTGTGACCTCTTATTAAACACCTATCTTGGTGGTCCTTTAAAGATAGTGGAGCATCTGGGGTCTGAACTGATAATATGCCAATGTTTTTTAATTGAGTCTTGTATTACATTTCCCATATGAGAATATTCCACAATACATTGTATTGTATTACTCTTTTTGCGCACAGAGAGTTTCAAGCTATGCAACTGGCTAGTGTCCATGACGCACTACACAGCTGATTGTAGGCACTAGTCAGAATAACCTCTCTCCCGGAATCTATTCATCAAAATGGTACTTTGTTAGGAGAAAGCAGCATCAGTGCCACAGATTATATGGACAGGTTTAAACGGACTGATCGGGTGGCTTTTCTTTAGAGGAATGGAGTGGAAACTATCGCTTCTTAAAAGTGTTTTTTACGTTTTTATTTTATTTTATTTTCTCCCCAATTTTCGTGGTATCCAATCGCTAGTAATTACTATCTTGTCTCATCGCTACAACTCCTGTACAGGTTAGCACGCACTGTAGAAAATTGTATAAATGTACAAACTGCCTGCATAACTCCCTACTAACCGGAGGACCCGTGGTTGGTAGGCTAGTGTTTGGCGAGTTCACCTTGTTTAAAACTTCTTAATACCTGACACTTGCAAGTACGTGTCAAAATAGTACTTTCTGCAATGAGTTGTGTGCATTCACGTGGTTTGACCTCATTGAGAATGCCTGTACTGGCTTTTTATTATTTTAACCCCCTTTTTCGTGGTATCCAATTGTTAGTAATTACTATCTTGTCTCATCGCTACAGCTCGGGAGAGATGAAGGTCGAAAGCCATGCGTCCTCCGAAACACAAACCAACCAAGCCGCACTGCTTCTTAACTTCTTGAGAATACAGGGGGTGCTGTTTTCACATTAGCATAATTGCCTCTACAGATAAAACTGCCTCTTATTCAATTATTGCTGTTACTATATGCATATAACCATATACCATTGGATAGAAAACAAGCTATGGTTTCTAAAACCGTTCCAATTTTGTCTGTGAGTGAAACACAGGTCATTTCACAGCACTTTCCCTGAGCCAGAAGAAGATTGCAAGATGTGTATGCTCGCTTCAACGCTCTGCCTATATATGGTCACGCGACCTATGACCCGAAACACACTTCCTTCTTCTTCCTCTGGGTGTCTGGAAGACGTCAGAGGAGAAATTTTTTGTTTATCTTGTACTGACGTGAAATAAGACCTATTTCTTTAGCGTGACCGACAACTTCCGGTTTCCTGAGATGCGCGTTTTAGAGAAGCCATTGACTTTTGTTATGCTGACGTTACGGATGAAAACTATCTCCGTGTCGAAGTTTGTTTGATACATGTGACCATATCACCGTAATGTATGTTTTTTCAATATAGTTTAATCAGATTATTAGAATTTTTTCGGGAGTTTTGCCGTGTTCCGTTCTTTGAGTTTTTTAACTTTGGACAGGGGCCGTGCCAGTCGACCAGTACCCAGGCTAAATGAAGAGGGGAAGTTGCCATTGTGAATGGATTGAACGACTCATCAGGACTAAGGACACCTTGATCAACATTCTGATGAAAGACCAGCAATAGTAAGACCCAATTTACGATGTTATTTCATATATCTGTCGTGCATGTGAACTGGTCGCGCGCGTCCAGCTGGTTCTGGCTGGCCTGGTTATGCTAATTTAGCGCTACATTTTGTTTTCGCTATAAAACATTTAAAAAATCTGAAATATTGTTTGGATTCACCAGATGTTGGGCTTTCAATGTCTGTACGCTGTGTATTTTTTCTGAAATGTTTTAAGACAAGTAATTAGTTATATAACGTTGGTCTCTGTAATTGTTCTAGCTGCATCAGCACTATATCAGATTGCAGCTGCAATGTAGAACTGTGATTTATACCTGAAAAATGCACATTAAAAAAAAAAAAACTATGCTATACCATAAATATGTTATCAGACTGTCATCTTAAGAATTTGTTTGTTGGTTAGTGGCTATCAATATCTTAGTTTAGCCGAATTGGTGATAGCACCTGATGGAGTAAGAAACTGTTGGAGTAAGAAAATGGTGTCATTTTGCTAACGTGTTTAGCTAATAGATTTACATATTGTGTCTTCCCTGTAAAACATTTAAAAAATCTGAAATGGTGGTTTTATTCACAAGATCTGTGTCTTTCATTGGGTGTCTTGGACTTGTGATTTAATGATATTTAGATGCTACTATTTAATTGTGACGCTATGCTAGCGATGCTAATCAGTGTGGGGGGTGTGGGGGGTGCTCCCGGATCCGGGTTAGGTACTCTGCATCCAACCCGGAAGCCAGCTGCACCAATGTGTCTGAGGAAACACCGTGCGACCTTGGTTAGCGCGCCCGGCCCACCACAGGTGTCGCTGGTGCGCGATGAGACAAGGATATCCCTACCGGCCAAACCCTCCCTAACCCGGACGACGCTAGGCCAATTGTGCATCGCACCACAGACCTCCCGGTCACGGCCGGCTATCAGCCAGCTATCGGCTGCGACAGAGCCTGGGCGCGAACCCAGAGTCTCTGGTGTCACAGCTACTGCTGTGATGCAGTGCCCTAGACCACTGCGCCACCCGGGAGGCCCGAGAATGCCGACTGGTTAATGGCAAACAAACTGCGTCGACCATAAACTAAAAGTAGAGCTATCATTATCTTAAACAAATTATGTTAAAAAACGATTATCTATATTTTCTGATATAAATAATGTTATATTGTTGCGTCTACATGCCAAAAATGCTGTTATCGAGGTCATTTATCTTAGTATGTGACCACAGAGTTCAGCATGTGGGAGAAGTCTGAGTTCAGAGATGAGGGACGTGTTTCCAACTAGTAATTGCCATTGGGAGGGGCGTCCAAGTGATTTATGCTGGTATAATGTTATTTACAAATTTACGAGAAGGGGGGGTGGGCCGGTTTTGACACCTTAACACTCGGTCGTAAACTAGACATGAGGGGAATCTCTCCCTTTGCTCCTACGTATTGGGAAAGGAATGTCTTTGTTACAGAGACATTTTGCCGCCCAAAAACTATAACACCCAAAGAGTGAACTTTGGAACAATATTTATAAGATAGGAATGTTAAGAATGGTCCGTGATTCATTTTATCGCTATTTCTGACTTTTGTAATGCCTTTACCTGGTTGTAAAATGTTTGTATGCTTTTGTAAGCGGGGCGCTGTCCTCAGATAATTGCATGGTATGTTTTCGCTGTAAAGCCTTTTTGAGATCTGACAAAGCGGCTGGATTAACAAGAAGTTATTCTTTAAGCCGATGTATAACACTTGTATGTTTTATGAATGTTTATTAATGAATGACTATTTCTGTATTTTGAATTTGGCGCTCTGCAATTTCACTGGATGTTGTCGTGGTGGGTCGCTAGTGGAACGCCTGCGTCAGAAAGGTTCAAAGCGATTTTCAAATGTTCCGAGCCACTGTATCCCTCCTGATGTTGTTGACCCCACATGGACTATGACAGTGTCAGCTCCCGGAATCTGTGGTAGAACAGTCGGAAGCAGCCTTGTTATGTCCTGTACTCGTGTTCCTGGATAGCACAGGGTTTTTGCCTTGTGGACCGAGACGTTTCTCACCATAGAGCTGCCTATGATGACAGCTGGTGATGTTGAAAGGGCAGGTCTCTCAGAGCTCCGAGGATCTGAAACCGAGGTAGAAGCCACCGGAGAGGGAGACAGAACCGAGGATGAAGACGCAGGTACCTCTGGATCTGATCTTGATTGGGAAGCCACCAAGGCAGGATCTAGGGAGGCAAAGCTGTTTCTGTGTCAGTTCCGGGCTCAACATCTCCATGGAGACCCCCGTTGCCAGAGGACGCCTTCTTCGACTCAACGGCGAGTAACGTACCTCCATGGCTGGTTGGTTGGGTCGAGAACAGCTCCGTTTTCCAGGGAAGAGGGAGACACCTTCGGGGATGGAACACTACCGATCACCAGCCAGAAACGGCGTAACTCCCATCAGACCAGAGCGGCGTCCGGCTACTGGTATGGCAACTGCTCGGCCTCCATCCGCAATGCACTACAATGCACGACAAGATAGAATTGCCAAAGAGGGCGGAGTTGCAATCTGCTGCAGTTATAGCCTGCAGAGTTCTGTCTTACTATCCAGGTCAGTACCCAAACAATTCGAGCTTCTACTTTTAATAATCTACCTTTCCAGAAACAAGTCTCTCACCGTTGCCGCATGCTATAGACCACCCTCTGCCCCCAGCTGTGCCCTGGACACCATATGTGAATTGATTGCCCCCCATCTATCTTCAGAGCTCGTGCTACTAGGTGTCCTAAACTGGGACATGCTTAACACCCCGGCCGTCCTTCAATCTAAGCTTCATGCCCTCAATCTCACACAAATTATCAATGAACCTACCAGGTACAACCACAAATCCGTAAACACGGGCACCCTCTTAGATATCATCCTAACCAACTTGCCCTTCAAATACACCTCTGCTGTTTTCAACAAAGATCTCAGCAATCACTGCCTCATTGCCTGCATCCGTAATGGGTCTGCAGTCAAATGACCACTCCTCATAGACCTGGCCCGGGTATCCTGGAAGGATATTGACCTCATCCGGTCAGTAGAGGATGCCTGTTAGTTCTATTAAAGTGCCTTTCTCACCATCTTCAATAAACATGCCCCATTCAAAAAAAAATGAACCAGGAACAGATATAGCCCTTGGTTCACTCCAGACCTGACTGCCCTTGACCAGCACAAAAACATCCTGTGGCGTGCTGCATTAGCATCGAATAGCCCCCGTGATATGTAACTTTTCAGGGAAGTTAGGAACCAATATACATGGGCAGTTAGGAAAGCGAAGGCTAGCTTTTTCAAACAGAAATTTGCATCCTGTAGCACAAACTCCAAAAAGTTCTGGGACACTATAAAGTCCATGGAGAATAAGAGCACCTCCTTCCAGCTGCCCACTGCACTGAGGCTAGGAAACACTGTTCACCACCGATAAATCCACGATAATTGAGAATTTCAATAAACATTTTTCTACGGCTTGCCATGCTTTCCACCTGGCTACCCCTACCCCGGTAAACAAGGCTTTCGACTCTGTCAATCACCACATTCTTATCGGCAGACTCAACAGCCTTGGTTTCTCAAATGACTACCTCGCCTGGTTCACCAACTACTTCTCTGATAGAGTTCAGTTTGTCAAATCGGAGTGCCTGTTGTCCGGACTTCTGGCAGTCTCTATGGGGGTGCCACAGGGTTAAATTCTTGGGCCGACTCTCTTCTCTGTATACATCAATGATGTCGCTCTTGCTGCTGGTGATTCTCTGATCCACCTCTACGCAGACGACACCATTCTGTATACTTCTGGCCCTTCTTTGGACAGTGTGTTAACTAACCTCCAGACGAGCTTCAATACCAGACAACTCTCCTTCTGTGGCCTCCAACTGCTCTTAAATGCAAGTAACACTAAATGCATGCTCTTCAACCGATCGCTGCCCGCACCTGCCCGCCCGTCCAGCATCACTACTCTGGACGGTTCTGACTTAGAATATGTGGACAACTACAAATATCTAGGTGTCTGGCTAGACTGTAAACTCTTCTTCCAGACTCACAATAAGCATCTCCATTCCAAAATAAAATCTAGAATTGGCTTCCTATTTCGCAACAAAGCATCTCTCACTCATGCTGCCAAACATACCCTCGACAAACTGACCATCCTACCGATCCTTAACTTCGGCAATGTCATTTACAAAATAGCCTCCAACACTACTCAACAAATTGGATGCAGTCTATCACAGTGCCATCCGTTTTGTCACCATAGCCCCATATACTAACCACCACTGCGACCTGTACGCTCTCGTTGGCTGGCACTCGCTTCATACTCGTCGCCAAACCCACTGGCTCCAGGTCATCTACAAGTCTTTGCTAGGTAAAGCCCCGCCTTATCTCAGCTCACTGGTCACCATAGCAGCACCCACCCGTAGCACGCGCTCCAGCAGGTATTTCTCACTGGTCACCCCCAAAGCCAATTCCTCCTTTGGCCGCCTTTCCATCCAGTTCTCTGCTGCCAATGACTGGAACGAACTGCAAAAATCATGGAAGCTGGAGACACATATCTCCCTCACTAGATTTAAGCACCAGCTGTCAGAGCAGCTCACAGATCACTGCACCTGTACATAGCCCATCTGTAAATAGCCCATCCAACTACCTCATCCCCATACTGTATTTATTTATTTATCTTGCTCTTTTGCACCCCAGTATCTCTATTTCCACATTCATTTTCTGCACATCTAACACGCCAGTTTTTAATTGGTATATTGTAATTACTTCGCCACCATTGCCTATTTATTGCCTATTCCCTTATCTTACCTCATTTGCACACACTGTATATAGACTTTTTTTTACTGTATTATTGACTGTATGTTTGTTTATTCCATGTGTAACTCTCTGTTGTATGTGTTCAACTGCTTTGCTTTATCTTGGCCAGGTCGCAGTTGTAAATGAGAACTTGTTCTCAACTAGCCTACCTGGTTAAATAAAGGTGAAATTAAAAAATATGAAATAAATCTACAGAGGGTAGTGCGGACGGCCCAGTACATCACTGGGGCAAAACTTCCTGCCATCCAAGACCTCTATACCAGGCGGTGTCAGAGGAAAGCCCTAAAAATTGTCAAAGACTCCAGCCACCCTTGTCATAGACTGTTCTCTCTGCTACCGCACGGCAAGCGGTACCTACCGGAGCACCAAGTCTAGGTCCTCCCCCCCCCCCCCCCCCCCCCCCCCCCCCCTTTTACGCTGCTGCTACTTTGGGTTATTATCTATGCATAAGTCACTTTAATAACTCTACCCACACGTATATATTACCTCAATTACCTCAACTAAGGGTGCCCCCGCACATTGACTCTGTACCCGCACCCCCTGTATATAGCCTCGCTATTGTTATTTTACTGCTGCTCTTTAATTATTTGTTACTTTAATTTATTATTATTTTTTAGGTGTTTTTCTTAAAACTGCACTGTTGGTTAAGGGCTTGTAAGTAAGCATTTCACTGTAAGGTCTACCTACACCTGTTGTATTCCGCGCATATGACAAATACAATTTGATTTGATGTGCTCAAACAAAGCTTCGGACATCATTGATCACATTATAAAGTTTCTTTGAAACGAGCATCAGTACATTGTGTCGGATCTGTAGTGCTTTGAAAACTACATCGGAACTTCAGAGCTCTGGTGTCAATCGTCCCATCACTAGGTTTGGATGAAATGTAAGTCTCACTTTGCTAAATGATTAAATAAAACAATACATTGGTTTATTGTGAAGTTGTTCATGTAGTAATATCTTGCAATGTTAATCGTAGTACAAACTATAGCCTGCATGCACTCATAAGCAAGTGCTACACAAAGTTGATAAATCTGTTGACAGACTGTCAGTTCCATTTTGTAACAGTCCTGACCTATTTATGTTAGTTTTTATGTGTTTTTGGTCAGGGCATGTGTTATGGGTGGGCAGTCTATGTTATCTGTTTCTATGTTGGTTTCGGTTTGCCTGGTATGGCTCTTGATTAGAGGCAGGTGGTTTGCATTTTCCTCTAATCAAGAGTCATTTAGGTAGGGCATTATCACTGTGTGTTTGTGGGTGATTGTCTCCTGTGATGTTTTCGTGTTTTCGATATATTCACTTTTGGAGCTGTTTGGCTGTTCGTATGTTTCGATGTCCGTTCCTGTTCGTGAGTTTACGTTTGTCTATGTAAGTTTATGTTCAGGTTCCGTTGTACGTCGTTTTCTTATTTTGTAAGTTTTGAAAGTGTTTTGTTTTGTTTAGTCTACGTCGTATTTGTAAATAAAAATGGCTTATTTTCCTGACTCCGCATTTTGGTCCGAAGATCCTTCTCCCCTCACCTCATCTGAGGATGAGGAGAGCGACAGCTCTTACAGAATCACCCACCAACAAAATGTGACCAAGCGGTATGGGAATGCTCGACGGAGCAACAAGGACTTTTGGACTTGGGAGGAGATTTTGGACGGTAGAGGACCCTGGGCGCAAACTGGAGGAAATCGCTGCTCTCGTGAGAAGAGTGAGGCAGCCACAGCCCAGGAGCGCTGGTATGAGGAGGCAGCTAGGAGACGTGGATGGAAGCCGGAGAAACAAGCTCGTAACCGGAATTATGAGGGGACTCGTCTTGCACGGAAGCCCGAAAAGCCCGTGAGTAACTCCCAAAAAATTTCTTGGGGGGGGGCTAAAGGGTAGTGGGCCAAGGGCAGGTAGGAGACCTGCGCCCACTTCCCAGGCTAACCGTGGAGAGCGGGAGTACGGGCAGACACCGTGTTACGCAGTAGAGCGCACGGTGTCTCCTGTACGTGTGCATAGCCCAGTGCGGGTTATTCCACCTCCCCGCACTGGTAGGGCTAGATTGGGCATTGAGCCAGGTGTCATGAGGCCGGCTCAACGCGTCTGGTCTCCAGTGCGTCTCCTCGGGCCGGCATACATGGCACCTGCCTTACGCAGGGTTTCCCCGGTTCGCCTACACAGCCCGGTGCGGGTTATTCCACCTCCCCGTACTGGGCGGGCGACCGGGAGCATTCAACCAGGTAAGGTTGGGCAGGCTCAATGCTCAAGAGAGCCAGTACGCCTGCACGGTCCGGTATTTCCGGCGCCACCTCCCCGCCCCAGCCTAGTACCTACAGTGCCTATATTACGCACTAGGCTACCAGTGCATTTCCAGAGCCCTGTTCCTCCTCCACGCACTCTCCCTATAGTGCGTGTATCCAGTTCGGTGCCTCCAGTTCCGGCCCCACGCACTAAGCCACCTGTGCGTCTCCCAAGTTCTGTACACACTGTCACTTCTCCCCGTACTAGTCCTGAGGTGCGTGCCCTCAGCCAGGTGCCACCAGTGCCGGTATCACGCACCAGGTATAGAGTACGCTTTGAGAGTTCAGTGTGCCTTGTCTCTGCTCCCCGCACTAGTAGGAAGGTGCTTGTCATTAGCACGGTGCCTCCAGTTCCGGCACCACGCACCAGGTCTACAGTGCGCCGTATCCGGCCAGAGCCATCCGTCTCCCCAGCGCCATCTGAGCCATCCGTCTCCCCAGCGCCATCTGAGCCATCCGTCTCCCCAGCGCCATCTGAGCCATCCGTCTCCCCAGCGCCATCTGAGCCATCCGTCTGCCAGGAGCCTGCAAAGCCGCCCGTCTGCCATGAGCCTGCAAAGCCGCCCGTCTGCCATGAGCCTACAGAGCCATCCGCCAGACAGGAGCCGCTAGAGCCGTCAGCCAGACAGGAGCCGCTAGAGCCGCCCGCCAGACAGGATCTGCCAGAGCCGCCAACCAGACAGGATCTGCCAGAGCCGCCAACCAGACAGGATCTGCCAGAGCCGCCAACCAGACAGGATCTGCCAGAGCCGCCAGCGAGCCATGAGCAGCCAGAGCCGTCAGAGAGCCATGAGCAGCCAGAGCCGTCAGAGAGCCATGAGCAGCCAGAGCAGTCAGTGAGCCATGAGCAGCCAGAGCCGTCAGAGAGCCATGAGCAGCCAGAGCCGTCAGTCTGCCATGAGCGTCGAGAGCCGTCAGCCTGCCATGAGCGTCAAGAGCCGTCAGCCTGCCATGAGCGTCGAGAGCCGTCAGTCTGCCATGAGCGTCGAGAGCCGTCAGCCTGCCATGAGCGTAGAGAGCCGTCAGCCTGCATGGACCTGCCAGAGCCGTCCAAACAGAACCTGCCAGAGTCCTTCAGCCGGGATCTGCCCCTTGTCCCGGTGCTGCCCCTTGTCCCGGTGCTGCCCCTTGTCCCGGTGCTGCCCCTTGTCCCGGTGCTGCCCCTTGTCCCGGTGCTGCCCCTTGTCCCGGTGCTGCCCCTTGTCCCGGTGCTGCCCCTTGTCCCGGTGCTGCCCCTTGTCCCGGTGATGGTCCTTATCCTGGTGCTGCCCCTTGTTTTTGTGCTGCCCCTTGTCCCGGTGCTACCCCTTGTCCCGGTGCTGCCCCTTGTTCCGGTGCTAGCTGATTATTTAGGGGAAGGTAATGTGTGGGTGGTCAGTGGTAGGGGTAGACAGAAGAGGGGAGTGACTATGGTGGTATGGGGACAGCGTCCGGAACCGGAACCACCACCGTGGTCAACTGCCCACCCGGACCCTCCCCTGGACTTTGTGCTGGTGCGCCCGGCGTTCACACCTTGGGGGGGGGGGTACTGTAACAGTCCTGACCTATTTATGTTAGTTTTTATGTGTTTTTGGTCAGGGCATGTGTTATGGGTGGGCAGTCTATGTTATCTGTTTCTATGTTGGTTTCGGTTTGCCTGGTATGGCTCTTGATTAGAGGCAGGTGGTTTGCATTTTCCTCTAATCAAGAGTCATTTAGGTAGGGCATTATCACTGTGTGTTTGTGGGTGATTGTCTCCTGTGATGTTTTCGTGTTTTCGATATATTCACTTTTGGAGCTGTTTGGCTGTTCGTATGTTTCGATGTCCGTTCCTGTTCGTGAGTTTACGTTTGTCTATGTAAGTTTATGTTCAGGTTCCGTTGTACGTCGTTTTCTTATTTTGTAAGTTTTGAAAGTGTTTTGTTTTGTTTAGTCTACGTCGTATTTGTAAATAAAAATGGCTTATTTTCCTGACTCCGCATTTTGGTCCGAAGATCCTTCTCCCCTCACCTCATCTGAGGATGAGGAGAGCGACAGCTCTTACACATTTGTGCTTTGGTGCGATGGAGAAAGATTGGGTGCGCCCGATTCAACATGAGGATGGTGCCACAGAGTTCACACCAAGGATCCCCAAACTTTTATACTCAGGCCTCCCTTCCAGCATTGGGAGACATCCATGCTACAAATATTGTCCTGAAATGTGCCTCTCAAGATAACTTTTTGATGAGTCAAAACAAAATAAGGAATATAACTTATAAATGTATAGCACTTTGTGACATCTGCTGAATTTGATTGATTGATTGTGAGCTTAGTTCAACTATCATACCCCATCAGAACCCAAAATATGAGCTTGTTTTATAGTGTAGTAAACAAGGACAATATAGCCTCCAAACATTTTTAAAACTATACTTTTGATGTGCTGTAAGTTACATCCACAGCTCTGTCTGCGAATTTGAGAATGGTTACATTTATCCAGCCCCATCCATACGCTTTTTACTGAAACAGGGGCGGGGATTCGCTTAGTTATTGTTTCAACTGCTGATTGCCGCTTGAAATTATCAAAGACTCAGAGAAAATATAGCGAAAAATATTATTATAGTCTATATTATAGTATCCTATAAATGGACACTATCCCGCCCACCTCCCGTGCACTATTTGTAAAGTGTGTGTGTGTGCGACGTGTATGAGCGTGCGCCTACGAGTTTCATTCAATGGGACTAAATTCAATGGGCATAGAATTTGACTTTATCATAATTGGGCAGACAACGATTAAGATAGCCTATACGTGCACTTGGTAGCCTAATACATTGCACACGCAAGCGCTCAAACGCTCCACCTCTTCTTGCCTCCCTCTCCCACTCACTTCGGCTCGTGTGATATACCCATATTTCTATGTAGACAACAATTTACATGCATTTATATTTATGTCCTTTACTCTATCGTCGAAAATGGCCTCCAACGGAGATGGACTGAGTAAATTGTATACATTGCCGTTGTATTTTCTCAGTTAACGATTCCTAGGATTTGCCCAATCATTATGTAGCCGTTTTATTAATGGAATTTCTACTGACGAGATTGAAAGTGCTGAGAGCTTGCTCTGGGTGACTCCGATGTCACATTTAGACCATGTCCTATGTCTCTTCGCAAGGTAAGATAGCCAGATATTTAACAGCTCTAACCATCTCCCTCCTTCTGGTTGCCTCATCACCCACAAAGAGTGAGGAAGTGGCACAGTGCAGGTTGTGAGATTGTGTCGGGCTGTATAATTTTGTAAGGTATGAAATCGTGTTGCACTGTATCTGAAGTGTTCCTGTAGTATGTTTTTTTAAAGGACGTCTTCTTGACTATTTCAGTTGACGGAAACACTGAACGCGTGACTAGTTGGTCCTGAAATACTCTGAGATCATTATACAGCATTAAAAGTACTTGATGTTCTAATAGTGTGTATAGTTCAGTCACTATTCAATTATTGATACGACATTTATTTTTATTATCAATGCACAACCTGACCCTTTCTACAGTGCACTTCTCATTTGTAGGGGGAGGTGTTAGCCTCAGGGTATCTTACTAAAGCCTACGCCAGCCACTGCACTGCACACATAGTGTATTTTTAGATTTCGAAATAGCCCAACGGTGAAGAGTTGTGGAATTGAGGTGAGAATATTTGCAGCAGAGGGTCATGGGAGTTGGAGTATTACACCAATGAGTTGACGGTCATTGGAGTTTGTGTTGTGCATAGCCCCAAAACATGAAATCATTTATTATTTCTTAAATATGGATATACACAGGATCAAGCTGAAAAAGGTTTGTGTTATAGCTTTTACATTTGGAAGTCTCAATGTTGAACTGTTAATCAGAACTGTGTATCTGCCTTGGATTAATCTCCTTTTGTAAATATATTGAGATCTTATTGTCACTAGACTAATTGGTTAATGACCCTATTAAGCAAATATATAATTAACAGACCTTGTATATATAATTTTAAGGCTCCTCCTAATACTGTGATGCAGTCAGGGACCGTGACCGTGAATATACACTGAGGGTACAAAACATTATGAACACCTGCTCTTTCCATGACATAGCCTGACCAGCTGAATCCAGATGAAAGTTATATGACCCCTTATTGATGTCACTTGTTAAATCCACTTCAATCAGAGTAGATGAAGGGGAGCAGACAGGTTAAAGAAGTATTTTTAAGCCTTGAGACAATTGAGACATGGATTGTGCATGTGTGCCATTCAGAGGGGGAATGGGCAAGACAAAATATTTATGTGCCTTTGAACGGGGTATGGTACTGTAGCAGGTGCCAGGCGCACCGGATTGATTGTGTCAAGAACTGCAACGCTGCTTGGTTTCCCTTGTGTATCAAGAACGTTCCACCACCCAAAGGACATTCAGCCGACTTGACAAAAAAGTTGGCTTCCCAATGTGGGAAGCATTGGAGTCAACATAGGCAAGCATCCTTGTGGAACGCTTTCGACATCTTGTAGAGACAAATTGAGGCTGTTCTGAGGGCCAAAGGTGAGAGGGGGGGGGGGGGGGGGGGGGGTGAAAATCAATATTACAATGGTGTTCTTAATCTTTTCTACACTCAGTGTATGTTTGAAGAAACTTAGGCTGCCTTTACACTGGCAGCCCAATTCTGATTTGTTTCACTAATTGGTCTCTTGACCAATCAGATCCGATTTTTTTGTAACGTTTTTGCAAAATATCAGAATTGGGCTGCCTGTGTAAATACATCCTTAAGGCTTATGTTAAAAAAAACTTTCATTCATAACACAATAAGGAAATCAAAAGGCCTTGCTCAGTCAGAACTCATTTGTTTAGTTCATAACAAATATAACATTAATAATCTCAAAGTCCATCTCAATCTTAAAGTCTGAGTACTCCCCTCCACAAAATAAAACGCGAAACATTTACCAGCTTAGCTTTACTGAGAACGGCGAACATTTGTTATTTGTAAAATGAAAAATAATAGTTTTGTTTCCTTAACATTTCAAATTGCAAACATGCAACTTCACACACATGTTTTGACATTCTGTAGACATTCATCTGAATATAGAATGATCTCAGTTTATCAACCGAATAGTCAAACAAGTTCTATTTTTTTTGGATATTTTATGGATTTATAGATGACTGGAGTCATTAACATTACTGTATGTGCTGTAACTCAATCATTGAGCTTGTTGCTGTAATGCACAGGTACTTCCTTGCGAGTTTGCTAAGCTTTGAGAAGTTTCCTTCGACCCTTAGTGTCTCATAAAGTGTATCAGAAAATATCAGAATTATGGTATGTGTTTTTAGGGTTTTCGTCCTAAATCCACTCCTAACTCAGAGACGGGTGTTGAAATATGTTATGAAACTGTTTGATAGTTCATTAGGTGTTACATTTTGATTTTGGGTAACACTTTATTTGAAGGGTACTTAATAATATAAGGACATCTTAAAGCAGTGGTATTCAATTTTTTTCAGCAGGGATGCCATTTTTTCAGCAAGAGTTTCTGGGGACCACATTTAGTCCCCAATAATTTCTTGTGACCCCACCCCAAATCTAATGTGCCAACCTTAAAATCGTTAACCTTAGATTTTTACCTTTTTACACTAACCTTATCAAAATGAAAAGAAACCAAAAAATACTCAATGAAATTGTATTTTTTTCTTTGAAGTCTCGGGCTGGCATTCCATGCCAATGTATCCTCCAAACACTTCTTTGAGGGCATTTTCAATTTTATGCAACGGATTACCAACATATTCAAACAATGATAGACATATTTTCATTAAAAACGTTATTTGATGAATTCATTCATACTATTTAACCCTTCTACAAGATATAGCCCCAAAACAAATCATGGATTGCTACCCAAGCCGGCTGGTCGTTCGTTCTATCGGTTTGTTTGCCAGAGACACGACTCAGTCGTTCAGTCTTTTTGTTCTGTATCTATGGACGCGCCCCAGTCATTCGTGGCTGGCAACATTCTTATCCCTTGCTTGCTAGCTTGCCAACTACGGCTAACTTACAGTCATGTCAAAAAGTGCAGCCAGAATAACAGCAAAGTAGCTGCATTTGAATTTGTTTAAGCTGTTTTCCAATGACATTTATTTGGATGCATCCATAATAATGAGCTAATGAGGTGCGTTTTCGCCTGGCGTAGAAAATGTGCTCACTCGTCAGGACACTGTTGTTCATAGGAGCTAGCCAACGACACAACTAACACAATCACTTCAAACTGAAGCTGGAAAGACTGCAAACTAGCTGCACTTTGTTTCATTTGGTCTTTTTTCTATTGACATTTCTTTGTAATGTATATGTCCATACAAATTATGCCAGCTAATTCATGATTTCGACTGGCTGTGAAACACTGCCTGTCTGTCTGTTTTGTCCCGACACATTCATTACTAAAGGACAGCTGGAGATCGAATTTGAATCTTGAAACAATGTTGCAAATGTTGGAGAGGCAGACAGCAAAGTTTATACAAATCTCTGCTGTTGAAAACTAAATGTTAGTCTATGAGAATGTGACAATGTCTAGATGCTTTTTATAGTGGAGATCAAGTTTATAAATTGCTTGGCTGGGCTGGTGAGACAGTGGATTGTGCAGTCAGATGGAACAGAGTAAATAGGCATTTTAACGTCATAGATTCAGCCGTTGGTGACTTGTGGATTATAAACTGGTTGCTCGAGCCCTGAATGCTGATTGGCTGACAGCCGTGGTATATCAGACCGTATACCACAGGTATGACCCACATTTTTTTTACTGCTCTAATTACGTTGGTAACCAGATTTTAATAGCAATAAGGCACTTCGGGGGTTTGTGGTATATGGCCAATATACCACGACTAAGGGCTGTATCCAGGCACTCTGTGTTGTGTCGTGTGTAAGAACAGCCCTTAGCTGTGGTATAATGGCCATATACCACACCCCTTTGTGCCTTATTGCTTAACTAGACACCAGCTGGAATGCGGTTTTAACCAATCAGCATTCAGGATTAGACCTACCCGTTGTATAAAAATGAATAGAGGACGTGTACAGGAAGCTGCGTTGGTTGGGCATTTTGGGGAGGGAATTTTGACTGTGGTCTCAGAGCCGCATAGCTATGTCACAATGGGATACCGGACTATCAACTCTCAGCATCTGTGGACTCTGAATTATTCTAAGACAATTAGTTACTCACCCTGTGAAACAAACTCAGTGTGTTCCATTTCAACTAGAGAGAAATGGAAATGCAGTTTGGTCCTGTGAGATGCAGAATATAGTAATCTGTCCTCGATTCATAGATAGGCTGAAAGGAATGTAATAGCCCTGAGGAAATGCATCATCACTTCCCTGGCACACACCCCAACACACCCACCCCATTACTGATACAGCAGCATGCACACAAAAAGAAACAGTTTCATGCATACACTCAGAGTAAGTAGAAGGTTGCCAGTGTAAATCCAGGGCTGACTGAAGGAATCTGGCAGGTGTGAGGCGGACGGTTACTAGTGTTACTGAGTGAGTTCAGACATGGGTACCCATCTAGGGTGACCACATTTAAAATACCCATCTGGAACAACAGTATGATTTTGTGGGACATTCGCAGGACAGTGTCACCTACTCATACCAGTCATTTGATCTCAATCATTTTCATGGGAATATGCATTTATATCTTCTTGAATTACTGTTTACTGAACAAATTAGAGCAGCATGTTAACAAACTATACTCTAGCCTTCAGCCTTCCTGTATTTTGTTTCAATCCAAGTACATTTTGCCTAGTTGCCGCATGAGAAGAAAAACATCCTAAGATCTAATGAGAAATTAGGTGGTGGTGTTGATGTAACAGTAACGTTATACTAAGCTGTTTATGTTATGTAGAATACCAATTCATCATTATGTGATCTTCCAAGACACTGATTCAGATTTGGTCTAACTTTACATAAAGAGCACCATTGTGAGAAGTGGCGGAGCGACACTCCGGTGTCCTCCAGCAGCCCTACAATCCCTGCTCCCACTGCACCAAACAAGCTAATTGAAGTGCACCTATCCTATTTCTTTGCCTCACTCAACATTTTGTGATGAAAATAAGACACCACGTGTGAATGTTTTATCAAAATCTGGGAATATTTGGCAAAGGATTATTACTGGATGATAAAACATTTAGGAAGGGTGACTTTTAAAAAGGGTATTGAGAGAAGTAGCAATATGTTCAATGAGCAACTATTGAGAATGGAATGACCTTATTTCTTTCAGTCTAATACAGCTATTTACTTATGCCTACTTCTGTAGGTCTTCATCCAAAGCACGTTTTTTGTAAGTAGTTAGTTCTAACTGTCCTGTTGAAGTTTAACTGGAATTTAACCTAAAAGGATTTGAGAAACGTGATTAGTGTATACAGTATCTTGTCATAAGCCAACATGACTCCAGGAGACAGGTTGGAATGTCTGACTCAAATATGGGACAAATCCACTTTTTTTCTAAATTAGTGGTGTTTGATTTTGTTGATCAAATGTGGGACATGATTGTTTGGTTGAGGGAACAAAGGGACAAAATGCATGGGGCTGTCCTGCACAAACTGGGACATGTGGTTACCCTAGCCACATGTGGTGTGTTTTGTTGTTGGTTGAGAGTGATATGTGGTATGCGTTGTAAATAAATAGTTGTGTAATAAAATAAATAAAAAATAAGTTAGTTAATTATCATTCTTGATACAAAAAAACGACATTTAAAAAAGAACCGGGTCCCCTGTTTTACCACAAGACTGTGAATAAGCTGAACCAATGCCAAGGCATACACTTGTTGGGCTAATGCAAGTCTTTAGGTGCTAATGCAAGTCTTCTAAGAGCTCAGACACACCGGTAGGATTGTCAAACCTTTGCCTGCCGACAGTACTTAGCACCTTTGAACAGTGTCGGCAGTCAATCTCTTTTGTGTTCACATAGCAAAGACCTTGAAGTTGGCAGCCACTCAGCCTTGTTAAAATACTCCAAACCAGAAGGTGGAAGTAGCGTTGTTTGGCATTGCATGGTCGTGTGTGTTGCTTTATGGTCTAGTCAATTCTAGCTAACTAGCTCCGCTGATGTTGCTATAGTTCTAGAAATCACTTGTTGATATTAGCCAAATAGCCACAGCTATATAACTAGCTAGCAAGATGACAAATAAACAATTTAATACAGCGCATAGATACATGTTTAACTAGCTGGCTAACCTTAGTGTTGCCCAGGCCCTCTACTGCTACCAATTAATGCAAGGGAAGATGGCACAAACGGGGCAGTTACATTGGGCAGAGCAAGAGCTCATTCCGTTTCCACCAATAGCAAGCGCGATGGGACTGGTCTGGTTTTGAAGTTAGAGCAGGCAACTGTGTGTTTCTGAGATTACTTTAATCCCCGGTGAATGGCGGACAGTTGCTGGACTGTAAATAACGAGTGTGTGTAGAGTATAAACTGTGTGAGTGGCTAAGAAGAGTTGATCATCAAGTGACGAGACCAGATAACGACATCTATACCAGCAATTCTAGAGTTACTGTGTGTTCAGAGTAGCTATTGAGACAGTTGTATTGTGTGTCAGAGTAGTTTTGGGCTCGTGACGAAACGTCATCTGGCTTGAGCTCTGTTTCCTACCACTGCACTGAATACGGACCACTCTTGCATGCATTTGTTACTCCCGCTCCCAGAACTCACACACACCCACACACAGACACAGAGATGCACAAGGACTGCACTTGCTCTTGTTCATCTAGTCCCGTTGAGGGACGAAGCCCTGCAACGTAGTAAGATAATTGTTACATTTCAGAGCTTTGAATAATAATGAGTGGTACTCCAGGTTTTTAAAGGTTGCAACCAGGTTAAACTTTATTGAATGTTTATATTTTTTCTGATGGTGGATTACTGAGATAACTATGAGTTAATGAATTCTAGTTCTCGTGCATGATAAAATACTGATTGGTTTTGTTTCTGAATTGTATTGCACCATACTATTTGTGTTTATTCTGAGTTATATGCCTTACATTTGATTCCAGTCTAAAGAGTTATATTTCTGTATATTACTGAATTAAGCCCAAAGGTAATTTGTACTGTAAAAATATAATACATTTTCCAAATACAAAATATGACAATTGCCTTCCTTTGGTTATTTTTGAGTATTTGGTCACCCCTTTTTTACATGCTACAAAGCTCAGTTACTGTAGGGACACAGTAGGGGGGTTACATTAGCTAAATGATTCGCATGATTCGCTAGCTAGCTGTTGTGCTAGCTAAGTAAAGACAATGCATTCTACAATGCTTCTACACCTGCATTACTAGCTGTTTTTGGTTTTAGGCTGGGTTTCTGTACAGCACTTTGAGATATTAGCTGATGTACGAAGGGCTATATAAAATAAACTTGATTGATTGATTTGCTCTCGGCAGCCAGCTACAGGCACCTGCTTCATGGGAAGCCATTGTGATTTAATTATAATGTTACTAGCTACAGTGGCCAGATAGCTGGCTTGGTAAAGCATTTAGTGGTGTGCATTGTGCTGCACTTACTACCACATTCGTTTTATATGAAGTCTGTGTGACTGTCTTGCTCAGCTAGCTAGCTAACTAATACGTCAAGAAAACTTGCTCAAGAACAAAGATGTAGGCCCTATTATGCAGCTCTATTGTTTTAGTTAGAACAATTCTGATGAAAAGAAGGTGGATTTGACTGGAAAAAGTGCCCTATTTTTTCATTTTTCTTGTCACTCCTGTCGGTTCTCCACATGTAGGTTTGTGCCATCTGATTGGCTCAAAGTCAAGTTGTCGGCCACTGCCGACTATTGTGATTGTACAAGTAGAAACAACAAGTTCGTCGTTACCATGTCAGTGCACAGGAGGTACGTATTTTGTTCTAGTAAGAGAAGGAATGGCCTCCTGTGATCTACCGGCAGTCAAATTCTCGGTGTGTTTAATACTTAAGGAGCCATCATGACCTGCATTAAAATAGTTTGAAATCTTTCAAACATTTGAAAGAAAACAATTACTATTTGAATTCAAGTCTGGTGCCAGACATCCACTACTGCCATTGTGGCCTTGAGCAAGGCATTTAACCCCTAACTACTACAAGGGTAGTGCTCTGAGACTGATCCTAGCCTGTTGTGTGTTGTGTGTCAGGAGGTTGACAGATTGACAGTTTCCGTTGTAGAAAATATTCTACAAAACGTATATTTTGAAAACTGCTTTTCACTGATAAATGTGTTATGAATGTTGTTATGAAAGATACTGCAATACTCATAAAGGTATCATGCCTGGTCATGAAGGTGTTATGAATTCCTTATGTACAGTGCCTTCAGAAAGTATTCATACCCTTGACTTATTCCACATTTTGTTTTGTTACAGCCTGAATTTAAAATTGTAAATTTTTTGTACCTTTTTTTTTACAAATGTATTGAAAATTAAATAAATAAATATCTCATTTAGTTAAGTATTCACATGCCTTAGTCAATACATGTTAGAATCACCTTTAGCAGTGATTACAGTTTTGAGTCTTTATGGGTAAGTCTCTAAGAGCTTTGCACACCTGGATTATACAATATTTTCACATTATTCTTCAAGCTCTGTCAAGTATTTTGTGGATTGTTGCTATACATTTTGATGTCTTGCCATAGATTTTCAAGACAATTTATGTAAAAACTGTAACTAAGCCACTCAGGAACATTCAATATCATCTTGGTAAGCAACTCCAGCAAATATTTGGCCTTGAGTTTTAGGTTATTGTCCTGCTGAAAGGTTAACGTGTCTCCCAGTGTCTGTTGGAAAGCAGACTGAACCAGATTTTCCTCTGGGATGCTTAGCTCTATTCTATGATGCTGAGCTCTATTCCATATATGTTTATTCTAGAAAACTCTCTAGTCCTTGAATATGACAAGCATACCCATAACATGATGCAGCCACCGCCATGCTTGAAAATATGAAGAGTGGTAGTCAGTGATGTATTGTGTTGGATTTGCCCCAAACCTAATGCTGTGACACCCTGGCCTTAGTTATCTTTGTTTTCATTATTATTTTAGTTAGGTCAGGGTGTGACATGGGGAAGTTGGTGTGTTTTTGTATTGTCTAGGGTGTTTGTAGGTTTAATGGGGTAATGTCTGTTCTAGGTGTTTGTATGTCGATGGCTGCCTGGATTGGTTCTCAATTAGAGACAGCTGGGGTTTATTGTCTCTAGTTGGGAGCCATATTTAAGGCAGCCATGGGCATCATGTGTTTTGTGGGTAATTTTCTATGTCTATGTCGAAGTGTTTTGAGTCAGCACTTATGTTTGATAGCTTCACGGTCGTCTGTTTTGTTTGTTTGTTGTTTTGTTAGTTTGTATAAGTGTTTTGTGTTACGTCTTCGTATAATAAAAAAAGGAAGATGTACTTTCCACGCGCTGCGCCTTGGTCCTCTCTCAGTCCCTTTGACGATCGTGACAGAATTACCCACCAACACCGGACCAAGCAGCATAAATCAAGGCAGAGTGGCTGGAAGCCCGAGAGGCCCCCCAAAAAAATTTCTTGGGGGAGGGCACACGGGGAGTGTGGCTGGGTCAAGCGGGAGAATTGAGCCAGTTCCCCGTGCTTACCATCAGGAGCAGTTGGCTAAACTAAGGTATGAGTCGGAGAATGTGGAGGAGTTATTGGACAGATTGGAGGAAAGTGAAAGGATGGGAGATTATGAGACATTTGAGGAGTTGTTGGTGTTATTGGAGGAGAGCGAAGAGAGAGAGATGTTGATATGGGGGAGCATACAACCAGGTAAGGTTGGGAAGCCTCCTGTGCGTCTCCTGAGCCCTGTACGCACTGTTCCTTCTCCCCGCACTCTTCCTGAGGTGCGTGCCCTCAGCCCGGTACCACGCACCAGGCCTATAGTGCGCCTCGAGAGTCCAGTGTGCCCTGTTCCTCCTCCACGTACTAGCCCTATGGTGCGTGTCTCCAGTCCGGTACCACGCACCAAGTTTCCTGTGTGTCAACAGAGCCCTGTTCCTCCTCCACGCACTAACCCTGTGGTGCGTGTCTCCAGCCCATTACCACCAGTGCCTACACCACGCACCATGCCTCCTGTGTGTCCCCAGAGTCCTGTGCGTCCTGTTGCTGCTCCCCGCACTAGCCCTGAGATGCGTGTCCCCAGCCTGGTACCACCAGTTCCGACACCACGCACTAGGCCTAATGTGCGTCTCCAGGGTCCAGTATGCCCTGTTCCTTCTCCCCGCACTAGCCTGAAGGTGCGTGTCCCCAGCGCGGTAACACCAGTTCCGGCACCACGCACCAGGTCTACAGTGCGCCTCAGCCGGCCAGAGTCTGCCGTCTGCACAGCGGTGCCTGAACTGCCCGTCTGCCAAGCGCCATCTGAGCCATCAGTCTGCCCAGCGCCATCTGAGCCATCAGTCTGCCCAGCGCCATCTGAGCCATCCGTCTGCCCAGCGCCATCTGAGCCATCCGTCTACCCAGCGCCATCTGAGCCATCCGTCTGCCCCGAGCCATTAGAGCCGCCCGTCTGTCCCGAGCCGTCAGAGCCGTTCGTCAGTCAGGATCTGCCAGAGCCGCCAACCAGACAGGATCTGCCAGAGCCGCCAACCAGACAGGATCTGCCAGAGCCGCCAACCAGCCAGGATCTGCCAGAGCCGCCAACCAGACAGGATCTGCCAGAGCCGCCAACCAGCCAGGATCTGCCAGAGCCGCCAACCAGCCATGAGCAGCCAGATCCGTCAGCCAGCCATGAGCAGCCAGATCCGTCAGCCAGCCATGAGCAGCCAGATCCGTCAGCCAGCCATGAGCAGCCAGATCCGTCAGCCAGCCATGAGCAGCCAGATCCGTCAGCCAGCCATGAGCAGCCAGATCCGTCAGCCAGCCATGAGCAGCCAGATCCGTCAGCCAGCCATGAGCAGCCAGATCCGTCAGCCAGCCATGAGCAGCCAGATCCGTCAGCCAGCCATGAGCCATCCAGCCAGGATCCGCCAGAGCCGTCATCCAGCCAGGATCCGCCAGAGCCAGCCAGCCAGGATCCGCCATCCAGCCAGGATTCGTCCCTCAGTCCGGAGCTGCCGTCCCTCAGTCCGGAGCTGCCCCTTATCCCGGTGCTGCCCCTTATCCTGGTGCTGCCCTTTATCCCGGTGCTGCCCCTTAGTCCGGTGCTGCCCCTTAGTCCGGTGCTGCCCCTTAGTGCGGTGCTGCCCCTTAGTCCGGTGCTGCCCCTTAGTCCGGTGCTGCCCCTTAATCCAGTGGGGTTAATGTGGAGTCTGGCTATTTGGAGGAGGCTACGAAAGCGGGTAGTGACTATGGTGGGGTGGGGACCACGACCAGTGCCAGAGCCGCCACCGTGGACAGACGCCCACCCAGACCCTCCCCTAGACTTTATGCTGGTGCGCCCGGAGTTCGCACCTTAAGGGGGGGGTTATGTCACACCCTGGCCTTAGTTATCTTTGTTTTCATTATTATTTTAGTTAGGTCAGGGTGTGACATGGGGAAGTTGGTGTGTTTTTGCATTGTCTAGGGTGTTTGTAGGTTTAATGGGGTAATGTCTGTTCTAGGTGTTTGTATGTCGATGGCTGCCTGGATTGGTTCTCAATTAGAGACAGCTGGGGTTTATTGTCTCTAGTTGGGAGCCATATTTAAGGCAGCCATGGGCATCATGTGTTTTGTGGGTAATTTTCTATGTCTATGTCAAAGTGTTTTGAGTCAGCACTTATGTTTGATAGCTTCACGGTCGTCTGTTTTGTTTGTTTGTTGTTTTGTTAGTTTGTATAAGTGTTTCGTGTTACGTCTTCGTATAATAAAAAAAGGAAGATGTACTTTCCACGCGCTGCGCCTTGGTCCTCTCTCAGTCCCTTTGACGATCGTGACAAATGCTTTGTATTCAGGACTTAAAGTTAATTTCTTTGCCACATTTTGTGCAGTATTACTTTAGTGCCCTATTGAAAAACAATGTTTTATTCTGTACAGGCTTCCTTCTTTTCACTCTGTCATTTAGGTTAGTATTGTGGAGTAACTACAGTACAATTTTGTTTTCTCCTATCACAGCCATTAAATTCGAACTATTTTAAAGTCACCATTTATCACGACTCAGGATATGACCCAGATGCAGACACAGGAGGTGGATAGTACAGTTCTCAATAATTTATTATAACACGGGACAAAGGGCAGGTCGAGGACAGGCAGGGGTTCGTAATCAGGTCAGATTCAGGCAGGTACATGACGGCAGGCAGGCTCGGGGTCAGGGCAGGCAGAATGGTCAGAACCGGGAAAACTAGGAAACAAACACTTGAGAAACAGGAAACCAGGAACGCACACTGGTAAGACCTGACAAGACGAACTGGCAACAGACAAACAGAGAACACAGGTATAAATGCTCAGGGGATAATGGGGAAGATGGGCAACACCTGGAAGGGGGTGGAGACATGCACAAAGACAGGTGAAACCGATCAGGGTGTGACACCATTGGCAACTTGCAGGGGCATGTATTCATGGATGCCAAGGGAAGCCAGGCTCGCCCCCAAAAATGACCAAGAAAAAAATGAATAAAACATACAAAATCATTTTTCTTTTGTCTGTCGGTGTTTCATAAATGTCCTTCAATTCGCAAGAGGCTGAATGTATCTCACTGGCGAAAGCATCCAAGCGAACAAACAGCGCCCCTCTGTCTCTGTATGTGTATGCCCATCTATGTTGTCTGGTCAAAAAGAGTATGACATTGTTGCCAAATGCTGCCCTTGGTGAGCATTTGGCCTACCTTGATAAAAAATGAATTAAAATAATAGCCAATCAGCGTTGAGCTGGTACTGGCACACAAAAAATGACGTTTTAAGGGAAGACAGTTTGATTTGGCTTCAGACCAATCAAATCACATTAGAAGCCAAATGTCATTGACATAACTTGAATTGTTGCATCCTGTTGTGTCATTGTCCTCCGGTGGCTAGCTAGCTAACATTGGGTGACTAGCTTTCCGAAATTAGCCATTGATGGAGATAGGGATTTGGACTTGTGGTTTTACTCAATTCTCCGTACATGCCAATGATTATAACGGCGATTCTGATACAACCATGAATTCATACATTGTGCCCCTGGCCCGGGAGGATGGCAATTCAACATGTAGCTAGATGTAGTAATGTTAGGCTAATGTTAACTAGCTGGCCTGGCGCATTGTTGCCCATGAAAGGAATTTAGGCTAGCGAGCCAGCATTTTAGCCAGGAAGCCTAGGACAACAAAAACTAAACGTGTGTATGACAGAGCCATAGACCGTTTAGGCAACATGAGATGAAGATGGCATTGGTGTTCCTCTACAAGTAGGATGAGTCAACATGTTTTTTCTACACACACACACACACACACACACACACACACACACACACACACACACACACACACACACACATAAATCAGTACCATGGACAGCCATCATATTTAGATTACATTGATTGGACTAAATCGTTTTTGGTATCTTTTAGTTGTCACTGCATTAGACTAAGCATACGGGATTAGATTATGTTGAAATAATGCTGGAATAGTGGAGGCATCCTCTGTTTTCTTTGCGACTTGCAGTAACTCCCTGTGGTTCTAAATCTATAGTGTTTAGTAGTCTGAAAATCTCAGAAACATTAACTATCTTGACCATGCTGTAGGTCATGTAACTGTTTGTTACATGCAATATGTTGGTCTCCGGTTTTGTGATGAAACAATGGTGTGGTTGAATTTCTGCCACTATGTCTTCTTATTGTCTCTGCCTTAGGCCTATATATCATGGTGTCAAGGCATATGAACTAACAAGTTATAGAGCAAATTACACAATTATCACAACACATAGGTTGTAATATGTATATATTTTTGGGTCTTGGCTTCCCTGGTGATTTTACCCACATACCGATACTGGCCTCATGGTGAAATCTCTGAGCGGTTTCACCTCCGGCAACTGCGTTAGGAGAGACGCATGTATCTTTGTAGTGAATGGGTGTATTGATACACCATCTACAAAATAGGTGCCCTTTTTTACGAGGCATTAAAATACCTCCCTATAATCTGTGTTTGAAATCCACTGCTCGAATGAGGGACCTTACAGATAATTGTAAGAATGGGGTACAGAGATGAGGTAGTTATTCAAAAATCATGTGAAACACTATTATTGCACATATATTGAGTCCATGCAATTTATGTGACTTGTTAAACAAATTTTTACTCCTGAACTAATTCAGGCTTGCCATAACAAAGGGCTTAAATGACTCAAGACATTTCAGATGTTCTTTTTTAATTAATTTGTAAACATTTCTAACAACATAATTCCACTTTGACATTATGGGGTATTGTGTGTAGGCCAGTGACACACGTTTTTAAAATTCAGGCTGTAACACAACAAAATGTGTAAAAAGTCAAGTGGTTGAATACTTTCTGAAGGGGCTGTATTTATTTTTTCAGTTTGCGGAAGTTTATATCTGTAAATAATAACCATGTAAAACTATATAAAAACATCTTTACATTCGTACACTACCAACCCATTTTGACATGTTTAGTGTTGGAGTGATAGTTTACACTGGACCACATGACTATAATGTCACCTGTAGTTGTTTTTAATATTTTTTATAACATTTTTTTATTAATGCATTTTTAATGCATTAATGCTCCCGATGACAAAAATAGTATTTTTTGTTGGTTTTTCAACTTTTTTGTTACATATACAGTACCAGTCAAAAGTTTGGACACACCTACTCATTCAATGTTTTTTCTTTATTGTTTACTATTTTCTATATTGTATAATAATAGTTAAGACATCAACACAATGAAATAACACATGGAATCATGAAGTAACCAAAAAGTGTTAAACAAATTAAAGTATATTTATATTTGAGATTCTTCAAAGTAGGCACCCTTTGCCTTGATGGCAGCTTTGAACACTCTTGGCATTCTCTCAACCAGCTTCACCTGGAATGCTTTTCCAACAGTCTTGAAGGAGTTCCCACATATGCTGAGCACTTGTTGGCTGCTTTTCCTTCACTCTGCGGTCCAACTCATCCCAAACCATCTCAACTGAGTTGAGGTCGGGTGATTGTGGAGGCCAGGCCATCTGATGCAGCACTCTCACTCTTCTTCTTGGTCAAATAGCCCTTACATAGCCTGGAGGTGTGTTGTGTCATTGTCCTGTTGAAAAACAAATGTTTGTCCCACTAAGTGCAAACCAGATGGGATGGCGTATTGCTGCAGAATGCTGGGATTTATTTGCAGCAATTCGAGCACGAAGGCCTGATTCACTCAGTGAACTTAGCTGTCATCAAGGCTGTCATCAAGGCAAAGGGTGGCTACTTTGATGAATCTCAAATATAAAATATATTTTGATTTGTTTAACACTTTTTTGGTTCCTACATGATTCCATGTGTTATTTCATAGTTTTGATGTCTTCACTATTATTCTACAATGTAGAAAATAGTAAAAATGGAAGAAAACCCCTTGAATAAGTAGGTGTGTCCAGACTTATGACTGGTACTGTATATATAACTGGTAAATGTACCTCTGTTCCTTGACCCAGACCAGCCATGGTTCTTATAACCTCAGATCATCCCAACTACACAGTAAATCAAGGATAGTTGAAATCCCAATGGTAAAGAAATTTGGCTTAAATTGACTCTACTGGGAGTTATTTTAACCCTCAAGAGACCCTGAAGTTATTGTTGACAACTGGAGTTGATTGGGACAGAGAACTTTTAACTCCATTAAGAGTATCCAGAGACAGGGAGTTAAATCAGATGTGATTTTTTAAATTGTTTGTTTCATTATCTGTTTTTTGCATGTACTTTGATTGTTTTTGATTTTATGCTAAACATTTTTCTAAACTAATCCAATCTTTAAGTGGTTGGATTTATAGCAACAGTTAGTGAGATAGGGGTTCCAGTTTACATGGTGTGTAGGTAGTTTCCAAATACTGTATTTTCTTCCCTACTATGACATGTATGCTAAATGCAAATTTGGGGAAATGTAAAAGGGCTGGATAACTTCCTGCAAGTTGGATTCCAATAGAGATTGGATATTACATTGCAAACCACTATAATGTTACAAATTAAGAAATATTTAAATATAGCTTTACACCCTTATAACTCAAAGGACGTCAACTGAAAGAGAAATGTACTCGGCTGGAGTTGATTGTTAATTCAAAATTTTTAAAAAATGTAAAAGATTAAAAATGACACTTAAAATAGAATTTGGAGTTCAATTTAAGCAACTCTCGGAGAGTTGGATAATTCCTCCAGTTATTGTCATTTGAATACGAAAGATATAAACACCTTGACCAGAGTAGTTTTAATGCAAAATGCGGGTGGGACGCTATAAACTTCCAAATAGTGTTACATTTGACTCCATAAAGTTGAACGAACTCTTGCGATTTTACTGTGTAAGTTAAGTTGCTATACCAGGTGCCAAGGGCCAGACCACAGAACCTGGTACAGCTGCTTTTAGTTTTCACATTTTCTTGGTCTTGGCATAATCTCCAGAATTTGTTTGATTTAGAATACTTTATCCAGATAGAGGAGTTTAAGGCTAAAGCTACCCTTTTCAGGTCTGGATGACAATGATGGTGGGCATTTATTGATATTTCTGTTTTTATGCAGCACTGTAGTTGTTTTAAATGGATCAAATATGCCTCCCTTTGGAAAGAAGTATTCAAACATCAATGGAACATTCCGGTTAAATAAAATATATTCCATAGTAGTCCATTGTGTGCAGTGGCTTTTGTCTTGGCCTTGTATTGTTTTACACAAGCTCTTTCCTGTTGCTAATCTGGCCACTTTCTTATAACCTTTTGTGAGTATGTCAGATCGCTACTTTTAAACATTACCCAGTCTGTTCCACCCTAGCAGTCATGTAGTAGAGCAATGGATGTATTCAGATGTACGCAGGTCTTTTGAGGCTAATGTATTGATGAAAGTCTATACTTAGCTGCAGATGACCTCTTGATTTAAACTCCCTCAACTCATTAACAACTAAGTGAACACAATCAAGTGCTGTGGTTCCCAATGCTACCCAATTAAACCTGATTCATGTGGCCTGGCCATTGGTCTTGGTTACTATATAAAGACCTACAACTATTACCAGGTAGACTCCACTCACAGGTATGCTATCATTGTTCAGAATAAGAAGTGTGTGTGCATGAGGTGAAGTGGTGAAGTTTGTGAACAAACACATGAATATATATTGCTATGGGGGGGTTGATAGAATTCCAGCCTTGGACGGTTGATATGTTTTGGCACGATTTTCCATTAATGACTTCAATGGAGCATTTCTACTTCATACCCAGTTAGCGTTAGCATGGATTTGACCATGGTTGTGATGTGAATTTGATCAATTGTTTACAGGTGTGGGGGTGTGAGGCTGTGAGAGCAGTGTGGACAATGCTGTGGTGCTGAAATGGTTTGAACCTTCTAGACACTGGGGAGCACTTAAGGACAGCGGCATGGTGCTGAAGTGGGTCAATCCACTAGGCGGCATAGGTATACAGTACCAGTCAAAAATCTGGACACACCTACTCATTCAAGGTTTTTTCTTTATTTTCACTATTTTCTACATTGTAGAATAATAGTGAAGACATCAATACTATGAAATAACACATATGGACACATATTCTACAATGTAAAAAATAAAGAAAAACCCTTGAATGAATAAGTGTGTCCAAACTTTTGACTGGTACTGTACCTGTGCGGACAGACACGACATACAGATGCATGCATTCAAAAGTGTGAAGTGGAATCTGAATTCCTGATATCACTTTATATTAAGTTACTCTATAAACAATGCTGAAGCTACTACAGTAACAACATTGCACAACATAATAAAACAATTTACATAATTAAAAAAATCCCCATCAATCCACTGCATCCGGCCATAACGCACATCCACAGCTGCGGTGAAAGGTGGCAGAGCCAGAGCAGTGTCTATCAGACCATGAGCCTTCCCGAAAAACGTCTGTAGCGTCCGAACAGTTTGGCCTAAACTATCATGGCCAATCCATTGAAAGATGAGACTCTAACAAACACGTTGGTATTCTCCGTTTTTCTCAAGGACATGCACAAGCCTTTCAAGCCTCGTCTGAAAGTCCCGGTACCAGTTAAAAAGAATGATGGAAGTATATATGGAGATAGTTTACTGCCTAAAATAATAGGATAATTACATGAAAAAAAAATCTGGGAAAAAAATGGATTCTTTCTTATATCTCTCAAATATAGGACAGACACGTCACAAACTTCTTTAGAATCTGCTATTCACTGTGTTTCTATTGGCTAATAGCAGTAATGCCAAATTCAATGTTTATCCCCCCCCCAAAAAATATTTTTTGATACCTTAAGGGGTCTTAAAATTCAAACTCAAATAGCTAAGTGATCCTTGTTATAACCAGCTGAAAACAAATCCATACGTTAGTTTAGAAAAATTGAGAGAATGGGAGAGAGTGAAATGCAGGGAGTGAAGGGGAGGAAAGGGGAGGAAATAGGGACAGATGGGTAAAAAGAGAGGGGGAGGGGTAAGCCATAAGGAAAAAATATGATTGTTTCATAGTCACAGAATAATGTTCCCAGTGTGTAGTGGTCAAGGTTATCACAAGCCCACACAAAACTACAGTGGTGGAATATCTACTTTCTACTTTTGGAATCTGCAGGGCCTCCTACATACTACATGCGACATTGTACATTTAAAGACTATAGAGGACAAGAGAGGGAGGAGACTAGTCACTTGTTCACGTTTATCAAGGTTGCCATGGAGACAGTGTGGGCTTCACTTAAAAAATAGTGCCCGTCTTTCCTTTAGTTCCTGCCCCTTCTACTATCTCTCTTCCACCTTTTCCACTGTCAATGGTTCACAAACCTCAATTTCCCCTTTAGGTAGCTAGTTCTATCAGATGTTCTCTTCTCTTCCTCTCCTTTGGAACGCTAGCCCTATCCTCGCTCGAACCCATTTTCCTCTTTCCATTTCTCTCTTCATCCTGCTTGGAATCTCTCGCTCTATCCTTTGCAGATCATCTTTACCTCCAGCAGTCCCTTACAGTCTATTCTTTTCTCAGTTGCCATGGCGATGGGCTGGGGGTGTGTGTGTGAGTGAGAGCGAGCGAGTGAAGGAGTGGGTGTTGCGGAAGTGACATCGCCAGAGCAAAATTGTAGCTTCCTGTGCACTCCTTCTCTATTTCTGGATGTGCAACTTTAACAGTGCACAAAATATGACACACAGTCAAATTGTATATACAGTATTGCATTCTTGTATGAAAATCACCATACCTCCAAGTAGGTGGATAATAATTGTGTTGCTTGGCTATCCTCCCAGCACAATGAATGGGCAAATTGCAGAAATGGTTCTCTATTATTATTTTTATCATTGTCATTGCACCAATGGAGAACTAACACATAATTGAAATGTCACATACCTTTCCATAAACATCATTAGGTTTGCTATATTGCCAAATACAATACACAAGAGTATGTCCGTTTTATTAATGTCAATGTTGTAGTTTTTGTCGTGCATCCCTATCTCCTAGATTTGAGCACACTGCTGTTGTACGTATAGTCTTATTGCGTAACATTAAAGGTGCACTATTCAGCCTTTAAAAAAAGTATTTATCTGTAGTATTTGAAGAATGCTGCTTAGTCTACTACTTCTGTACTTTATTATAACACCCCAAAATAAATGGTGCAGGGATGCGTGGTGGTGTTCAATTGTTTGTTTTCATCTACTGAGAAAGACAACTAATCGTGAAAGAGGATTAGCTGTTTGTATCTCCAACTTGCCAGTAAACAAGCAACTTATTATGTATAAAATTATATATTATTAGTAAGCCTTGTCCGAGCCAGAACAGCCCACTTGGTCAGGAGCCAGCACAGATATATATCAGGTCTCTTACTTTTTTGTCAAAAGACACCGCTGTCTTTCTATCTCATGGAAGTTTCTGAATTGAGGACAGGTCTATTTTATTTTCAGGACAATCAGTAGACCTGATTGCCAACTCTATTTATAACAAGTACAAATGGAAGCTCTGCTGCTACCTCCTGGAGAAAAAATTAAGTATTATTTTTCTGGCATTGTCAATTGTGCTATTGATCCTAGCTGCTGTGCTGTTCTTTTCCTATATAAAAAAGTTAATTCACTAATTCATATTTATCTCATTCTAAGATGGAAGGTGTGCCTCCCCGTTGTCCTCGCGGCCCCAGACCCCTTCCAATGGGCTGGCTTATGATTCCCCCGGTTGGAACCTACGCCGCTCGATGAGAACCGGGAGTCAGCGCTACATGTTTGACCAGGAGGAGGTAGGATGAATACCTACATCTTGTTCACCAGAGACAGACACATGCAGGACATGGCAGACAACCACAGGCCTGCTGATTTTCAGTTCTCCCTAGCTCTTAATTGGTCAGTGAATGTATTTGATTGACTAGAGAGTCTACCTGATGGGTTGAGAGTCCACATTGATCACTGATTTATTTACCTACAGGTACAGTATATTTGGAAAGTATTCAGACCCCTTCAATATTTCCACATTTTGTTATTATTACAGCCTTATTCTAAAATGGATAAAATAAATGTTTTTCCTCATAAATCTACACACAATACTCAATAATGACAAAGCGAAAACAGGATTTTAGAAACATTTTCAAATGTATAATTTTTTAATAACAAAAATACCTTATTTACATAAGTATTCAAATACTTTGCTATGATACTCGAAATTGAGCTCAGGTGCATCCTGTTACCATTGATCACCCTTGAGATGTTTCTAAAACTTGATTGGAGTTCACCTGTGTGGACATGATTTGGAAAGGTACACACCTGTCTATATAAGGTCCCACAGTTGAGAGTGCTTGTCAGAGCAAAAACCAAGTCATGAGGTCGAAGGAATTGTCTGTAGAGCTCCGAGATAGGATTGTGTCGAGGCATAGATCTGGGAACCAAGACGGTCCCCAAGAACAAAGTGGCCTCCATCAATCTTAAATGGACAAAGTTTTGGAACACCAAGACTCTTCATAGAGCTGGTCGCCCAGCCAAACTGAGCAGTTTGGGGAGAAGGGCCTTTGTCAGGGAGGTGACCAAGAACCCGATGGTCACTCTGACAGGGCTCCAGAGTTGCTCTGTGGAGATGGGAGGAACTTTCGTGAAGGACAACCATCTCTGCAGCACTCCACCAATCAGGCCTTTATGGTAAAGTGGCCAGACGGAAGCCACTCCTCAGTAAAATGGTCATGACAGCCCGCTTGGAGTTTGCCAAAAGGCACCTAAAGGACTCTCAGACCATGAGAAAAAAGATTCTCTGGTCTGATGAAACCAAGATTGAACTCTTTGGCCTGAATGCCAAGCATCACATCTGGAGGAAACCGGGCACCATCCCTACGGTGAAGCGTGGTAGTAGCAGCATCATGCTGTGGGGATGTTTTTCAGCGGCAGGGACTGGGAGAATAGTCAGGGTCGAGGGAAAGATGAACAGAGTATAGTAAAGATAGATCCTTGATGAAAGCCTGCTCCAGAGCACTCAGGACCTCAGATGGGGGCAAAGGTTCACCTTCCAATAGGACAACGACAAAAATCACACAGCCAAGACAACACAGGAGTCGCTTCGGGACAAGTCTCTGAATGTCCTTGAGTGGCCCAGCCAGTGCCCGGACTTGAACCCAATCGAACATCTCTTGAGAGACCTGAAAATAGCTCTGCAGCAACGCTCCCCATGCAATCTGACAGAGATTGAGAGGATCTGAAGAGAAGAATGGAAGAAACTCCCCAACAACAGGTGTGCCAAGCTTGTAGCGTCATACCCAAGATGACTCGAGGCTGTAATCACTGCCGAAGGTGATTCAACAAAGTACCGGGTAAAGAGTCTGAATACTTATGTAAATGTGATATCAGGTTTTTTTTGTAATAAATTTGCAAACATTTGTAAAAACCTGTTTTTGCTTTGTCATTACGGGGTATTGTGTGTAGATTGATGAGGAAAAACACTATTTCATCAATTTTAGAATAAGGCTGTAACGTAACAAAATGTGGAAAAGGTCAAAGGGTCTGAATACTTTCCGAATGCACTGTATATGGCAATGGTGCACTAGGTTAACACACCTAACCCCTGTTTGGATTGGAGTGTTGTCCCTAACCAATAAAGGTACCATTTAGATAATTTGAGTAACCAGGCTAGGTCCTACTTTTTTCTGTTACTGAACTTTCAGGGCCAAACCGTATTAAAGGTGATGTGTTTAAACTTTATAACGCTACTAGAGAGTCCATACACCAGGCTACCTAGGTCTTTATCAGTCTCCGATTGAGAGACAGGGGCGAAAAACGAGGTACCGCAGTGGGCAGCTAATACAGGTTGTATTGAATGAGGTGTCGAATGGGCAGCCAAATTCTGATATTTTTACAGCACTAATTGTCTTTCACCTTTTCACCTATCACATCAGAGCTCATGCAGAGCTGGTCTGATTGATCAAAATACCTTTGGGTGAAAAAAAGATCAGAATTGTCTGCCTGTGTAAACGCAGCCATAGAGCTGTACATCCACATTATATCCCTAGCGCAATTATTTATTTTAATTTCTGAATGTTTCCATTAGGTCCAAGTGGGGGTATTGAATTATTTTGTTAATACGAGGTGTCTCATCAAGTGGGTAAGAGCAGATTTAAGGAATAGCTAGTATAAAGAACAGCAAGCATGCTATTGTTTGATACCATTTATTTTTTTCTTTCTTTTCTTTCCCCCACTTGAATACTCCTATTTTACTACCCTTATATGGACTGATGCTGGAAATTAGCACAAGCTAATGCATTGATGATGCAATGCAATGTATCAGTGTTTTGTTAGTTCCGAGTAGGAAAGTAGAATTGGGCAGATTTGTGGAATACGTCACGGGCCCATCAATAACAGAGAAGCCCAGATGTGAGAGATGAAGTCCCAAAACTAGCCATTGGAGGGAGACATTATTCAGCTTTACAATGTGGTATCCCAAAATAATCTTTCCTCTTCTTAATTGATATGGCAGGTACTCTTACAAAGACCCCCCCAGTCAGGGAGACACTTTTTTATTGTAAATTGAACCTGATCGTAATCATACACAGGTGATTCATATGAATTGTTTGAGGGTTAGGGTTTTCTATGAAAATGAGAGGAATTCCTCTACGTATGTAACCTTTTCCTTTAGTGTGTATCTGGATGGGATATGAGATTACATTAATCTATTGATCTGAGAACATAGTGTACAAGCATTTAATATAGTTCATTATTAATTATAGTCATACAAAACATCCCCAATATGTGTTTTACTTACTGCACTACTGTACCTCTGAATAAAGGAAAAAAGCTATTCAACTTACATTCAACTTAGTAGATCTTAAGTCAATTGGAATGGCAATTTGTCATTGCTAACGTTACCTGAGCTCAATGTTTTGGTGTTTTCTGCTATTTACTATGGCACAGTATCACAATGTGAAAATAATTTCTCTCTCTAAACTTCAGCACTTTCTGCTGATGCAGTTACCAGTGCTGGCTCATGTCACCTGGCTGGGGAAATACCTGTGGGAGAAGCTATTTCGGACCACACACTCTTGTCGTTTCACTGTCCATTAGCCAAGGGCTCTTTGCCACAGCTAACAGCAGAACCCACTAAATATAATGTACAGCAGCTCTCCAAGTTCATTGAGGTTGTGCTGAGACATCTACTTTTCTCTCTGTGGTATGTAAAACAACTGTATATAGTCAAATGAACTCAATGAAATATGTGGGATGGAATATTTTAATTCAGTGCAATATTTGGGAAAATGTTACAATTTCAACGAATAAGAGAAGCAACAAAGCTAGCATTTACAGAGAGCATAGGGGACATAAGAAAGGCTCACAAATTATGTAATATGACACTTAATACAGTATGTGCGGCATGGTTTTAGAGGTCACAGTAACCTACAGTATATGATGAATTCATATTTTCAGAGACAAGGTCAACAAGCCTGATTTTGAAGAGATATTTGCAGCTCTGAAGTTTACATAGTTAAAGTGACTTGAGTTGCCTCCGGTCTCACGATTTCACAATTGGAAATGATACAAGACTGATGGTTAGTAATATGATGAAATACAATACAAAACATTAAATGCAATACAAACATTAAAGGTATAGTCTGGGATTTTGAAATCTTTACAATGGTAATTTAAATGAATGGATATTTATTTACCAATTGATTCCTAAAGAATATAACTTCTAAATGCATCATGAGCTTAGCACAACATCCGTTCTATATAATAATCCAAATAAGGTGACATTGTTTACAAGCAACAAAAATAAACAAACAATGTATATTTTCTAAATGGGTAAAACGATAATGTGGATGTCAGTCTGTGCTGTTTAAGAATTTGAGAGGGTTTATATTTCCCTATCCCCATCCCTCAGCTGTATACCAATGCAAGTGGCAGTTTATTGTTTTATTAAACACCAGAATGTGGCTTTAATACCAACCTTCTATTCACTTTGTTAACTATTTGCTTCACATAGAGACAAAGTGCTTCTGGGTAAGGCTTTGCGTGTTGAAAAGCAATTTGACCTCTCACCTCTGTAAACCACATTGGGACTGTGTTGTGCTAGCCTTTATTTTAAGTGTGGGTGGAAAATGCCCCTGGTCCTTGAGATGCTCAACTCTCAACGATCTGGATTTCAGTAGGGGAGGTTTTCAGTTTATTGCTTTATTATGTTAAATACAAAAATATCAAGTAATATGAAGCTAACTCTGAAACATTTACACCAGTGAAATTGACGTAAATAAATGCAAATAAAAAACATGTAGCTTTGTTACACTAACTTTTTCTTATACATGATATGCTCTGGTTTGATATGATCATTTAGCATAAATGAAATGATCCATAGTTTAAGATCCTGTGCAATCACTTTTTTCTTACGGGACAACAGCTAAACAAAGTGAGGCTTTAGTGCCCAACACAAGTGATTTATACAGTATGTAGGAAAAGTGCTATGAGGAGCGATGGTCAAGCGTGGAGTGTCCAAGGCACAATCTTTAGAAATGTGTTTTCAGCCAGACCTTGACCTATCTGACCTCCTGTTCTTACTTTAGGTTCACCCTTTACTGATGCATGAGCGTCGCTCAGGCTCTCAGCGCAGTGAGCGCACCAAGCTGCTCCGAAGGACAGTCAGTGTGCCGGTGGAGGGGAGAAATCAGCACCCCGAGATAGGTATGTAGAACCCATACCGAAAAGCTTTGTACTGGATTGCGAAGTGCAAACTATGTAAGTGCATTGCAGTTCAATAGCACCAATTTAAATAGTTTTTTTTCTGGATATCTGCAAGATCTGGTTTGGTACATGCATCCTTGCATTTCCCAAGCCATTGTATTTGTTGGAGACAAATGAAATACAGCGCTATGAAAGCATACTGTTGGTTACCCTTCTTTTTTGCACTCCTTCTCTGTGCCTTTTTATGTGTCAGTGAAATCAAATTATATATTATAAACCCTCAGTAGCACACATTCAAGGTTACATCTCGAATACAGTAAATAAGAAGTGCCCACTTGCAGTTTAAGTACTGTAGTCTTTTGTTTTGTAAGTGATGCATTGACGTGATGCGCTATGTCAAACAACACTTTGACGGTATTGGTATTTGTCACCTTCAAAATATTATAAGTATTTTTCATTATACTACTACCACAAAACACCAGAAAACTGCCAAAAAAGAGTAGAACCAGCTCACCTGCTTTTACGCTATGATTTACCTATGAGATGTTCAATGTTTCTTTTGAAAAAAATGATTCAAAAGGAATAGTTTCACCATATTAAAATGAGAGTGTCAGGGTTTACCAAAATTGGACCCAGAAGCAGACCAGGACAAGGTGAGTATGAAGATGGTGAGTATTTATTAATAAATGAGAACATTGAGGTAGATAGTTCCAGGTGGCGGAGCGGGCAGCGGAGGTGTGTTGATGGGAGTGGATAGGCAGATCCAAGGGATAAACAAAAACTGGCGACAAGCAGACAGGGATGGGATATGGGTTCCGGGTGAATGGCTGTAGACAGAACAAACAGAGGTAAGTTAAAGGCAAGCAAGAAGTACAAAACAACAAAACAAAACAAAACAAACTCTATCAACTGGAGGCTGGTTCGTGGGCACAACATACTGTTCATGGCTAACGATCCGGCAGGGAATGGATGTCAGGTCCGGGCTTAAGAAGAGGAGAGATGATGATCAGGACCAGGTGTGCAGATAGCTGATGGGATACAGGTGCGGGTAATAGGAACTCTGCCAACTGGCTACATTGCCCGGCAACCAGACAGGGTGCGTTCCAGGACGCCGGATAAAACACTCCAGGACAGAACACAGGCAAAAAACAGACTCAGGAAACGGGATTCGTGACAGAGAGTTCAGTTCACATAACAGGGTTGACCTTAAAATGAGGGACAGACGTAAATGAATCACTAATCACATGAAATAAATAATAATCTTCAGAAATTACTTTGTCAAAGCAATAAAATAAGTAGGGCTTTACAATGATGGTGAAAACTTGGAGAAATGTCAGGATTAAGCATGTTAAATCTTCCTGGCAGTCACAGAGGGTGCATGGAGGCACATTTCAAAATGCTAAACTTTTGCACTTTAGCAAATCTGAATTATTGAATTATCCATATCCTGCCTCCAGCTGTTTGCTTAGAAATTCTAGGGACAATTAGGAGGCCTGCGTCTTGTGACCGTAGCGTACGTGTAGGTATGTACGGCAGGACCAACTCGGAAAGATAGGTAGGAGCAAGCCCATGTAACGCTTTATAGGTTTACAGTAAAACCTTGAAATCAGCCCTTGCCTTAACAGGAAGCCAGTGTAAGGAAGCTAGCACTGGAGTAATATGATCAAATTTCTTGGTTCTAGTCAGGATTCTAGCAGCCGCATTTAGCACTAACTGAAGTTTATTTAGTGCTTTATCCGGGTAGCCGGAAAGTAGAGCATTGCAGTAGTTTAACCTAGAAGTAACAAATGCATGGATAAATTTTTCTGCATCATTTTTGGACAGAAGATTTCTGATTTTTGCAATGTTACGTAGATGGAAAAAAGCTGTCCTTGAAACAGTCTTGATATGTTCGTCAAAAGAGAGATCAGGGTCAAGAGTAACGCCGAGGTCCTTCACAGTTTTATTTGAGACGACTTTACAACCATCAAGATTGTCAGATTTAACAGAAGATCTCTTTGTTTCTTGGGACCTAGGACAAGCATCTCTGTTTTGTCCGAGTTTAAAAGTAGAACGTTTTCAGCCATCCACTTCCTTATGTCTGAAACACAGGCTTCTAGCGAGGGCAATTTTGGGGCTTCACCATGTTTCATTGAAATGTACAGCTGTGTGTCATCCGCATAGCAGTGAAAGTTAACATTATGTTTTCGAATAACATCCCCAAGAGGTAAAATATATAGTGAAAACAATAGTGGTCCTAAAACGGAACCTTGAGGAACACCGAAATGTACAGTTGATTTGTCAGAGGACAAACCATTCACAGAGACAAACTGATATCTTTCCGACAGATATGATCTAAACCAGGCCAGAACTTGTCCGTGTAGACCAATTTGGGTTTCCAGTCTCTCCAAAAGAATGTGGTGATCGATGGTGTCAAAGGCAGCACTAAGGTCTAGTAGATTTTCCATCCACGTGGAAAATCTATAAGAGTTTTGTGAATGCCAATTAGATGATGAACCGATCGCATTCTGTCTCCTATTAAAACATTTTTAACCTCTAACGCCTCACAAACCCGGATCCGGGAGCACCCCCATCACAAAAGCTGACTAGCATAGCCTAGCCTAAAGCCACAGGGATATCATATAATAAAATGTTCATGAAATCACAAGTCCAAGACACCAAATGAAAGATACACATCTTGTGAATCCAGACATAATTTCTGATTTTTTAAATGTTTTACAGGGAAGACACAATATGTAAATCTATTAGCTAACCACGTTAGCAAAAGACAACACTTTTTTTACTCCACCATTTTCTTACTGCATCAGTAGCTATCACAAGTTCGACCAAATAAAGATATAAATAGCCACTAACCAAGAAACAACCTCATCAGATGACAGTCTGATAACATATTTATTGTATAGCATATGTTTTGTTAGAAAAATTTGCATATTTCAGGTATAAATCATAGTTTACCATTGCAGCCACCATCACAACTCTCCCAAAAGCGACTAGAATAACTACAGAGACCATTGTGTATTAGCTAATTACTCATCATAAAACATTTCTTAAAAATACACAGCGTACAGCAGATGAAAGACACAGATCTTATGAATCTAGCCAATATTTCAACACAATATAGCGTTATTTTAGCTAACCACAATAGCCAACCACACAGCAGCATTGATTCAAGGCAAAAATAGCGATAACGTAATAACCCCCAAAATATATAAATTTTTTCACTAACCTTCTCAGAATTATTCAGATGACAGTCCTGTAACATCATATTACACAATGCATATAGAGTTTGTTCGAAAATGTGCATATTTAGCGGCACAAATCGTGCTTATACAACGTGATTAGTGGCCAAAACTTCAAGCAATCTGTCGGGCGCCATCTTGGACTGGAACCTATTCTAATCCATAACTAATAATAAACTTGACTAAAAAAATACAGGTTGGACAGCAATTGAAAGACAAATTAGTTCTTAATGCAATCGCTGGGTTACAATTTTAAAATTAACGTTACTTCAAGCATACAGCGTGTGCTAAAGCGAGATGCACCGAAAAACATGGCGGAATAATTATTTGCCATTTGTCAACATAAATACGAATTAATACATAAAAAATTGCTTACTATTTGCCGGGCTTCCATCAGAATCTTGGGAAAGGCGTCATTTGTCCAAAAGAATTGTTGCTAGGTTGTATTGTCGTCTTCCACTTTGCAATTAGCAGTAAACATTAGCTTGAGAGAGAGAGCTACCCAACTTTCTACAGCGCCAAGAAAATAAATACCCGAAAATCGCAATATACTGACATAAACTGATATAATTCGGTTCAAAATAACAACATTACGATGTCTTCAACACCTCTATCGAATAAAAACACAGCCGGAAATGTCTGAGATGTATAACCGATGGTTCCAAAAGAACGTCCCCAGCTCCTCAGTGCGCCCGAGCGAAGGTGAAAAGAATCAGCCACCTCGTTCCCAATCAATTTATAGACTTTGGGAACTACGTAGAGACGCCATTTCAAGACTCCCTATTCGCTAACAACCAGGGGAAGGCGTATGCAGTGCATCTCAACCAATAGAAGACAGTCAGGGTTATCCACAGGTCTGGGAACAGCAAGCAGATTTCACCATTTTCAAATCCTCATAGGAGAATTGCTCTAAGTCTAGTTCTGTTTCACTTACAGACATAATTCAAACGGTTTTAGAAACTATAGAGTGTTTTCTATCCAATAGTAATAATAATATGCATATTGTACGAGCAAGAATTGACTACGAGGCAGTTTAATTTGGATACGAATTTGTGCTATGTCGAAATGGCACCCCCCTAGTGGCAAGAAGTTTTAACCTTTGATGCAAAAGAGAAAGAGACAAGAAAGTAGTCAAGACGACTAGCTTGATTAAGTCTCCTCCATGTATACCGCACTAGGTCAGGGTTTTTTAGTCTCCAAATAGCCACTATTTCTAATGTGTCCATAATATTTGTGATTTCCTTAAGGGCACGGTGATGATAGTTTGTAGAGTGATTACCTTTATGGTCCATTGACACTGTGTTATAGTCCCCTACCATAATGATAGACCATTTGTTGCCTGTAAGTTCAATATATTGGTATAAATGTTTTTGAAGAAGTGTGGATGTGGATGTAAACTTCTGACCCACTGGAATTGTGATACAGTGAATTATAAGTGAAATAATCTGTCTTTAAATAATTGTTGGAAAAATGACTTGTGTCATGCACAAAGTAGATGTCCTAACCGTCTTGCCAAACTATAGTTTGTTAAAACTTCTTATGGCTGCAATCCCGTTAACAGGATGATATGACAACAGCCCGTGAAAGTGCAGGGCGCCAAATTCAAACAACAGAAATCTCATAATTAAAATTCCTCAAACATACATGTATCTTATACCATTTTAAAGGTAATCTTGTTGTTAATCCCACCAAAGTGTCCGATTTCAAATAGGCTTTACAGCGAAAGTACCAGAAACGATTATGTTAGGTCACCGCAAAATCACAGAAAAACACAGTCATTTTTCCAGCCAAAGACAGGAGTCACAAAAAGCAGAAAGAGATAAAATGAATCACTAACCTTTGATGATCTTCATCAGATGACACTCATAGGACTTCATGTTACACAATACATATATGTTTTGTTTGATAAAGCTCATATTTATATCCAAAAACCTCAGTTTACATTGGCGCTATGTTCAGAAATGCCTCCAAAATATCCGGAGGAATTGCAGAGAGCCCCGTCAAATAACATAAATACTCATCATAAACTTTGATGAAAGATACATGTTTTACATAGAATTAAAGATACACTTGTTCTTAATGCAACTGCTGTGTCAGATTTCAAAAAGCTTTACAGCAAAAGCACAATATTCAATCATCTGAGAACAGCGTTCAGCCACAAAAGGAAGCCATACAGTTACCCGCCAAATTGTGCAGTCAACAAAACTCATAAAAAGCATTATAAATCTTCACTTACCTTTGCTGATCTTCGTCGGAATGCACTCCCAGGACTCCCACTTCCACAATAAATATTTGTTTTTTTCGGTAATGTCCATCATTTATGTCCAAAAAGCTATTTTTGTTAGCGTGTTTGGTAAACAAATCCAAAGTCAGAAAGCGCGTTCACTAAAAGCTGACGAAATATCAAAAAGTTCCGTAACAGTCAGTAGAAATTTGTCAAACGATGTATTGAATCAATCTTTAGAATGTTTTTAACATAAATCTTCATTAACGTTCCAACCGGAGAATTACATTGACTTCAGATGTGCGATGGAACAGAGCTCCCTCTCATGTGAACGCGCATGGTCAGAGCATGGCCAGGTCATGGTAGACCTGACTATTTCCTGTTTCCTTTGGCCCCACTTCACAGTAGAGGCATCAGACAAGGCTCTACAGACTGTTGACATCTAGTGGATGCCGTAGGAAGTGCAAACTCATCCATATCCCACTGTGTGTTCAATAGGGGCTGTGTTGAAAATCGACCAACCTCAGAATTCCCACTTCCTGTTTGGATTTTTTCTCAGGTTTTTGCCTGCCATATGAGTTCTGTTATACTCACAGACATCATTCAAACAGTTTTAGAAACTTCAGAGTGTTAGTGTTTTCTATCCAATACGAATAATAATATGCATATATTAGCAACTGGGACTGAGGAGCAGGCAGTTTACTATGGGCGCCTCTGTGCACCTTTCATCCAAGCTACTCAATACTGTCCCTGCAGCCATAAGAAGTTAACAAGAAATTTGTGGAATGGTTGAAATTTTTGATTTAATGACTCCAACCTAAGTGTGTGTAAACTTCCGAATTCAACTGTATATACAGTACCAGTCAAAAGTTTGTATTCACCATTTCATTCAAGGGTTTTTCTTTATTTTTACAATTTTTTACATAGTAAAGTAATAGTGAAGACATCAAACTATGAAAGAACACATGTGGAATCATGTAGTAAACAAAAAAGTGTTAAACAAATCAAAATATATTTTATATTTGAGATTTTTCAAAGTAGCCACCCTTTGCCTTGATGACAGTTTTGCACACTCTAGGCATTCTCTCAACCACCTTCATGAGGTAGTCACCTGGAATGTATTTTAATTAACAGGTGTGCCTTGTTAAACATACATTTGCGGAATTTCATTCCTTCTTAATGTGTTTGAGCCAATCAGTTGTGTTGTGACAAGGTAGGGGTGGTGTACAGAATATAGCCCTATTTGGTAAAAGACCAAGTCCATATTATGGCAAGAATAGCTCAAATAAGCAAAGAGAAAGGACAGTCTTCATGACTTTAAGACATGAAGGTCTGTGAATCCGTAAAATTTCAAGAACTTTTAAAGTTAAAGTATTGTCTCAAAAACCATCAAGCACTATGATGAAACTGGCTCTCAAGTAACAGACACATCTCAACATTAACTGTTCAGAGGACACTGCGTGAATCAGGCCTTCATGGTCGAATTGCTGCAAAGAACCACTACTAAAGGACACCAATAAGAAGAAGAGACTTGCTTGGGCCAAGAAACACAAGCAATGGACATTAGACCGGTGGAAATATGTCCTTTGGTCTGATGAGTCCAAATTTTAGATTTTTGGTTCCAACCGCCTTGTCTTTGTGAGACGCAGAATAGGTGAACTGATGATCTCCGCATGTGTGGTTCCCACCGTGAAGCATGGAGGAGGTGTGATGGTATGGAGGTGCTTTGCTGATGACACTTTCAGTGATTTATTTAGAATTTAAGGCACACTTAAGCAGCATGGCTATCACAGCATTCTGCAGCGATACTCCATCCCATCTGGTTTGTGCTTAGCGGGACTATCATCTGTTTTTCAACAGGACAATGACTCAACACACCTCCAGGCTGTGTAAGGACTATTTGAGCAAGAAGGAGAGTGATGGAGTGCAGCATCAGATGACCTGGCCTCCACAATCACCCGACCTCAAACCAATTGAGATGATTGGGATGAGTTGGACCGCAGAGTGAAGGAAAAGCAGCCAACAAGTTCTCAGCATATGTATGTGGGAACTCCTTGAAGACTGTTGGAAAAGCATTCCAGGTGATGCTGGTTGAGAGAATGCCAAGAGTTTGCAAAGCTGTCATCAAGGCAAAGGGTGGCTACTTTGAATAATCCTTTTTGGGTTATTTCATAGTTTTGATGTCTTCACTATTATTCTACAATGTAGAACATAGTAAAAATAAAGAAAAACCCTTGAATGAGTAGGTGTGTCCAAACTTTTGACTGGTACTGTATATATACAGTGCCCTCAAAGTATTCACTTATAAAACGTGGGTGATACAATTGGTGCTCTTGCAGTCGCAGCGCAACGAGGGAAGAACACCATCAGATGTTTTACACATCAGCAGTGTCCTGTGATTGGTTTGAATCTGTACTTTAACGATATCCTACAATACATTGGGCCCCATTTGGTCTATGTAAAAAAAGCAGCACTTGTGCCAAATGAGATCCTACACTGCCCGTATGAAACTATAGGTTGTATGAAATTCATACAAATCAAACCTGAACTGTACATCAGTTCAAACATGCATCTTTCGTAATGCATGAATGCTTTTACACTGAACAATTTGATACTTTTCTAGATATTCCTAGTAACCAGTTTTGATGAAATAGGGTAATGCCCAATTCAAATGTGATTTTTTTTTGTCTTGACATCAGCTGACAAGTGTCTTTTTGTGCCATTTTTTTTTATTTATTTGACCTTTATTTAACTAGACAAGAGTTTAGAACAAATTCTTGTTTTCAATGACAGCCTAGGAACAGTGGGTTAACCCTCCTTGATCAGGGGCAGAACAACAGAGTTTTACCTTGTCAGCTTGGGGATCGATCTTGCAACCTTTTGATTACAAGTCCAACGCTCTAACCAATAGGCTACCTTTCGCCCCAAACTAGCCAGTTTTAGTAGCAATTACGTATCAGGCATTTTAATAGTCCAGGAGATGAGCACAGATAAACCTTGATATGATAATAGGCATTTTCCGTGTATGTTTAAAATAAAGGAATTATAATAATATAGTGGGGGGAAATAAACTGATACTGCAACATTACCGAGGTCAAAGTACATCTCTCTAATGGTAACCATGGTAATAACCAGGCTGAAGTCTGTTAAATAGTAACCCGTTCAGTTTATTTTTACGCCACCATTGCTTTGACCTCTCTCTCTTCTCACTCCATGTTCCTCTATTTTCCTCTTCAAGTAAAAATCTCCTTTTGTGCTGCCTGCAGTTAAAAGGAGAATATTCATAGTCATACAGTACAGTTGTCATGGAAACTGGGAATACTGATTTATCCCCCACATGTCTGGCTTGGTTGGATCCAGGAACCATGATTGGCTAACACCGTCCCATCTGGACTAAACTACTGTAGAACATGGAACAGGTTGTCAGAATACAATTTTTGCAGTTATGTGTTCATTCAAAGATCTGTGTAATAAGAATCCTTCAGTTTAGTGAGGGTGTTTTGTTTAACAAAAGCCATCTGCATCAGTGGTTGAATTAAGTGTTATACGTTTAGACCTACTCTATCCATTGTTGATCAACAACAAACTAGAATGGTCCAAACACACCAAGACAGTCGTGAAGAGGACACGACAAAGCCTATTCCCCCTCAGGAAACTAAAAAGATTTGGCATGGGTCCTGAGATCCTCAAAAGGTTCTACAGCTGCAACATCGAGAGCATTCTGACTGGTTGCATCACTGCCTGGTAAGGCAACTGCTCTGCTTCTGACCGCAAGGCACTACATAGGGTGGTGCGTACGCCCAGTACAACACTGGGGGTAAGGTGCCTGCCATCCAGGACCTCTACACCAGGCGGTGTCAGAGGAAGGCCCAAAAAAGAGTCAAAGACCACAGCCACCCCAGTCATAGACTGTTCTCTCTACTACCACATGGCAAGCGGTACCGAACTGCCAAGTCTAGGACAAAAAGGCTTCTCAACAGTTTTTACCCTCAAGCCATAAGACTCCTGAACAGGTAATCAAATGGCTACCCGGATTATTTGCATTGTGTGCCCCCCCCACCCCAACCCCTCCTTTTACGCTGCTGCTACTCTCTGTTCATCATATATGCATAGTCACTTTAACTATACATTCATGTACATACTACCTAATTGGGCCGACCAACCACTGCTCCCGCACAGTGGCTAACCGGGCTATCTGCATTGTGTCCCACCCGCCAACCGCCCTTTTACGCTACTGCTACTCTCTATTCATCATATATGCATAGTCACTTTAACCATATCTACATGTACATACTACCTCAATCAGCCTGACTAACCGGTGTCTGTATGTAGCCTCAACTTTTATAGCCTCGCTACTGTATATAGCCTGTCTTTTTACTGTTGTTTTATTTCTTTACCTACCTATTGTTCACCTAATACCTTTTTTTGCACTATTGGTTAGAGCCTGTAAGTAAGCATTTCACTGTATGGTTCTGTAAGGTTCACCTGTTGTATTCGGCGCACGTGACAAACTTTGATAGAAATGTAGGGCATGGAGTTTGCTTTCAATTCTTTCAGCATTCCAAGCCCAAACTTCACCGTAACCCTGTAGGAAAATTCTATCTCTCAAAATGCTTAGCATTTTGTTTCTTGGTGTGGCAGCATGTGGGATGAAGTGCTGCTGCTACAGAGCTACTAGATTCAGAGAGACAGCATTTGTGTGTAAGTGGTCTTCAATTCTGGTCCTTTGACACCCAGGATGTGTACAGTAGGTGTTTGTTCTAGCCCAGCTCGAACACAACTGATCAAGCCCTTGATTAGTTAAATCAGGTTTGTTATTATTGGTCTTCAACAAAGGGCTACACATCCAGTTGATCGCCAGGACCAGGGTTGAACAACACACGTCTGTGGGTAATAAATGAAGTGCACATGCTGCTGCTGCTGCTGGAGGAGCATCTTTTGAACAGATGGAGATTTCCTATGTAGTCAAATATGATTTATCAACCGTGTTGGTTGGTTTCCTAAGCCAATGCCTCAATGACAATGTATAACTGTCAGTATTCTTCAGAGACGGAATACATATAAATGACTGAAGAGTCAAATATAAAGGTCGACTGACAGTATGCTATAGCTGCCAAAATATCACCCTGTAGGCACATATTTTCAAATACAGTGCCTTCAGAAAGTATTAATACCCCTTGACTTATTCCACATTTTGTGTTACAGCCTGAATTCAAAATGAATTAATGTTGTATTTTTCTACCCATCTGTACACAATACCCCTTAATGACAAACTTACTTTTTTTAATGTTTGCAAATTTATAAAAAATATGTATAAAGATATATCTCATTTACATAGGTATTCACACCCCTAAGTCAATACATGTTAGAATACCCTTTGGCAGGGATTACAGCTGTGAGGCTTTCTGGTAAGTGTCTAAGAGCTTTCCACACCTGGATTGTACAATATTTTCTTCATTATTCTTTAAAAAATTCTTCAAGTTCTGTCATTTTTAAGTCTTGCCATGGATTGTCAAACAGATTTAAGTGAAAACTGTAACTCGGCCACTCAGGAACATTCACTGTCGTCTTGGTAAGCAACTCCAGTGTAGATTTGACCTTGTGTTGTAGGTTATTGTCCTACTGAAAGGTGAATTCATCTCCCAATGTGTGGTGGAAAGCAGACTGAACTAGGATTTTGCCTGTTCTTAACGCCATTCTGTTTATTTTTTATCCTGAAAAACTGAGTCCATAACGATTGCAAGCATACCCATAACATGATCAAATCAAATCAATGCTTGAAAATATGGAGAGTGGTACTCAGTAATGTGTTGTATTGAATTTGCCCAAAACATAATACTTTGTATTCAGGAGAAAAAAAGAATTGCTTTGCCAAATTTTTTACAGTATTACTTTAGTGCCTTGCTGCAAACAGGATGCATGTTTTGGAAGATTGTATTCTGTGCAGACTTCCTTCTTTTCACTCTGTCAATTAGGTTAGTGTTGTGGAGTAACTACAATGTTGTTGATCCATCCTCAGTTTTCTCCTATCATGGCCATTAAACTCTGTATCTACTTTAAAGTCAACATTGGCCTCATGGTGAAATCCTTGAGCGGTTTCCTTCCTTTCCGGCAACTGAGCTAGGAACGACACCTGTATCTTTGTAGTGACTGGGTGTATTGATACACCATTCAAAGTTTAATTAATAACTTCACCATGCTCAAATGGATAGCCAATGTGTTTTTTAACTTCCAATGCCCTTCTTTGTGAGACATTGACAAACCTCACTGGTCTTTGTGGTTAAATCTGTGTTTGAAATTCATTGCTCGACTGAGGAACCTTACAGATAATTGCATGTATGGGGTACAGAGAGGAGGTAGTCATTCAAAAATCATGTTAAACACTATTATTGCACAGTGAGTCCATGCAACTTAATATGTGACTTAAGCAATTCTTTAGGCTTGAATATATTTAGGCTTTCCATAACAGAGGTCAAATACTTATTGACTCAAGACATTTCAGCTTTTCATATTTAATTAATTTGGAAACATTTGGAAAAACATAATTCAACTTTGACATTATGGGGTAAAGGTCAGTGATAAAAAATCTAAATTTAAAATCCATTTTAAAATCAGGCTGTAACACATCAAAATGTGGAAAAAAGTCAAGGGGTGTGAATACTACACTAATTATTTTGAGTGCTGTGCTAACAAAGCAGAGGGAAACCATCAGATGGATTCCAGATGTTAGACAGACCATCACAATCAATCATGCATGAAATAACATAACTTGGATTTAAATTGATTTATCCAGGGAACAAGGACATGGCTATTATTAAATAATATAATTACAGTGCATTCAGAAAGTATTCAGACCGCTTCCCGTTTTCCACATTTTGTTACGTTATAGCCTTGTTCTAAAATTGATGAACACATTTTTTTTCCCTCATCAATCGACACACAATACCCCATAATGACAAAGGGAAAACAGGTTTTTAGAAATGTTGGTAAATTTGTAAAATGTTTTAAACAGAAATACCTTATTTACATAAGCTCAAGTGCATCCTGTTTCCACTGATCATCATTGACATGTTCCTACAGCTCGATTGGAGTCCACCTGTGGTAAATTCAATTGATTGGACATGATTTTGAAAGGCACACACCTTTCTACATAAGGTCCCACAGTTGACAGTGTAAAAACCAAGCCATGAGGTCGAAGGAATAAACATTTTGCATAAACATTTGCAGCATTAAATGTCCCCAAGAACACAGTGGCCTCCATTAATCTTAAATGGAAGAAGTGTGTAACCACCAAGACTCTTCCTAGAGCTGGCCACCCGGCCAAACTAAGCAATCGGGGAGAACAGCTTTGGTCAGGGAGGTGACCAAGAACCCGATGGTCACTCTGACAGAGCTCCAGAGTTCTTCTGTGGAGATGGAAGAACCTTCCAGAAGGACAACCATCTCTGCAGCACTCCACCAATCAGGCCTTTATGGTAGTGACCAGACGGAAGTAAAAGGAACATGACAGCTGCTTGGAGTTTGCCAAAAGGCACCTAAAGTATTCTCAGACCATAATGAAACCAAGACTGAACTCTTTGGCCTGAATGCCAAGTGTCATGTCTGGAGGAAACGTGGCACCATCCCTACGGTGAAGCATGGTGGTGGCAGCATCATGCTGTGGGGATGTTTTTCAGTTGCAGGGACTGGGAGACTAGTCAGGATCGAGGGAAATATGTACGGAGCAAAGTACAGAGAGACCCTTGATGAAACCTGCTCCAGAGCGCTCAGGACCTCAGGCTGGGGTAAAGGTTCACGTTACAAAAGAACAACGACCATAAGCACACAGCCATGAAAATGCAGGAGTGGGTTCGGGACAAGTCTCTGAATGTCCTTGAGTGGCCCAGACAGAGGCTGGACTTGAACCCGATTGAACATCTCTGAAGAGACCTGAAAATGGCTGTACAGCGACGCTCCCCATCGAGCCTAACAGCACTTGAGAAGATCTGGAGAGAAGAATGTGTGACACTCCCCAAATACAGGTGTGCCAAGCTTGTAGCCTTATAACCAAGAAGACTCGAGGCCGCAATCGCTGCCTAAGGTGCTTAGACAAAGTACTGAGAAAAGGGTCTGAATACTTATGTAATTGTGATATTTTTTCAAATACATTTGTAAAGAATTTAAAAAACTGTTTTTGCTTCGTCATGATGGGGTATTGTGTGTAGATTGATGAGGGGGGAAAACAAGGTAATCAATTTTAGAATAAGGCTGTAACATAAAATGTGGAAGAAGTCAAGGGGTCTGAATATAGCCAACTGTTATACGCTACACTATGGATTGTAGCCTTATGATAATACCAGCAATGAGGTGCATAATTGTTTTTCTCTCAGATGTGGGCACTTTTCAGACACAATTGAATGTTTTAGTCATGGGAGAGCTGTTTTCTTTAGCCAAAAATGAATGTGTAGTTCGTTGGCTGTGTCTGATTCGTTTGTGACCATTTAGTCTACCGTGCATCCTGTAAACCTATACCGTTATTGAGCACAACCTTCCCACACACTTTCCCCTCTCTCGTAACCTCATCTTGTTACGCTGCGTGTTTGTGTGTGCGCGAGAGCGAGAGACAGAGAGAGTATATTCGAGAGAGATTTCAACAATCACTTTACAACACCCCCTTCGCCTCTTTCTGACTATTTGCGTCTCAATCATCTCGATGCAAGTGACGGAGCTAGAGGAACAGGGACAAGAGAGATGGGCGACAATGTATACAAGATCACCAACCTGTGCGACGCCATCGATCAATCCATCTTTCCAAGCTACCGATCAAGTCTGATGCAGCACCATTGAGAAATATATTTGACGATAGAACAGAGGGAGCATCAAAGCTACAACTCTTTTGAATTAATTAGCCAGTTACTTTGGAATGTGATGCATTTACAATACATGTCGGTTTATTTTACTTCAATGAAGGATGGCAGACTACGGACGCGTCCTCATCTTCCCCGCTGCTATCAGCAAACAGAATGTAGTCTACGAATTGTAAAATAGTCAATTTTTTACATATCTTCTGGATTTTGGGCATATGCGCGCATTGGAAAGGTATACGTCTATAGGCTATATTTTCTTTATTGATGGACAGACGTGGTGTGTAAGCGCAGATAACCTAGCTGTTGGCGTACACCCTAAATCTCTACACACGTTTCTTTATGTATGATAACCCCGACCTTGTCATATCGATGAAAGTAGGGGTGATTTATGTTACGCATTTCACCTATTTCAATACTGACACATCGTTCTGTGAATTTCAAACACATTTCTGATGGCTTGCAATAATCAGCAGTTTATTTCACAGAAATACTGAATGCATTTGACAAACAATTGACAGATTAGCCTACTTGTTTATTGATCATTATATTGATCATTAGGCTATCAGAGAGTGTTTTTAAAAAGAACGCCAGTTACGGTATTGAAAGAGTAATACGCTGCAAAAATAAACACAACAAAAAGATGAAAAAGATCAGCCTCAGAAGAGATTCTGTAGGTTACCGAGAAAACGGCAAAGGGGTCACATTTCAGCGTTGGGGTTGTGAGACAGTCGGAAGAGAAGGAACCGGGGTAAGAGACCAAGGAGACGCTGCGGCCAAGGAGCCTTCTGTGGGACTGCACGACAAGGAGCTACCGCTGCCAGCGTTGAAAAGCATGGCTTGGGGTTGGTGGAAGAAAGAATCGAATAATCTTGAGACATCATAACGATCATTATAACAGTATACATCACGATATCTTTTGAGTAATAGGCCAACCGCATTCTTGATTGTGTTAGGTGTGGCAAGTAGCCATTTAATACATATATATATTGGTCATTATTAGCATATTTTAACAAAGGCTATTTATAATGTGTAGTATTTACTAATATGTATAATCTAAAGTCTGTGTGCAAGTATATTTGAATAATAGCCTACTTGTATTCTTAGTTGCACTGACCATATAGCATTGTAATAATGGGATGTTTAGAAAGACATTAACACAGACACAAGCTAAGTCCATGTCACAAGCGACACAAACTCATTTGAAAACAGTATCCTGTTAATGTGCTTCTCCAAAATCTGCACACTGATGAGAACTGCTAGCAAGATGACCAGCCTTATCACTCATTGTCCTCAAAAATGCACAACACTTTGGCAAAGGACATGTGCTTACTTCACGGAGAACTATCTTCATTTATTGAAAGTGTATTATCATAAATGCAATTGCACACACTTAAAGAACATCTACAGTAAAGGTGAACATTTTCAGATGCATACTAATTTAGCTTAAACTAATGAGATGCACACACTCCTATTCCTTGTCCATTGTGATGTGAAGAGTACCACTTTGGTAGTGATAAAGGGGTATGGATACCAGGCAACTTTAAGTGTCTCAAATGTGGTCACATAGATTGCTGTTAAGCACAAGCTAACTTAAAAAGGAGAGGACCCTATACCCTATTACTGGACACATCTCAGCCTACACATCTCAGTCTGTGTTGTGGACCAACATAACCTGGAACCTTTCTACTAACCCCCCTGCTTAAGCAACTTGGAAACCAACCTTGACTCTGTTGACTCCCTGATATAACTCAGTTGTCAAGCTGCAGTACTTGGAAATCAACAACTCACAACCTGACTTTTGGGTAAGGCCTGTAAATCTATCAGCGTCTTTGATGATTTGTCCATGTAATCCTCTCCAATGTTGAATGTCAGAAGTGTCTAACTGAGACTGAATTGTAACTTTAAACTGCAATTACACTGAAGTTCCAATATATAGCCGCCTCGACAAGGGCCCTGTCCAGAAACAACCCCTAGCTCCAACTCCTATGGCCATGTGAATCTGAATTAATTTCATAGGTATAAGTGATATGGTAGTAGCTCTTTCGCCCTCTGGTATGCTAGATGGAGCTGCTACCATAGGGTTGTAACCTGTCCAATTCATGAAGTGCCCACGGACTTCAACATGAAGTGCCCAGGGATTGTTTTTGGACCGGGCCGTGGGCTGTTGTGGAAAGAGAAGGATACAGAATAGAAATCTGGATTAACACAAGCCAATAAGGGGAAAGGGATTGGACTGGTCGGCTTGTATGTTACTGATTGCTCAAAAGTGTTAAGGTAACATTAGTTTTGGCCTTGGCCATGCATGCCATGTAATGTTCAGAGGCTACCTGAACAGTCACATCACATCTTGATTTGTTGATGGAGGACCTGAGGCTCACAGGGTTGTTTTTACCAGTATTTCTTCCTGGTTAATGTATTGTAACCAATAATGTAGTGGAGTCTTTTTATATTTGGTGACTACCCTTATGCACCTATTATTCTAAATTAGCATTGTTAGTGTTAGCATTAGTGTTAGCGTTTGGTACTCTGCACCCTTTATATACCCCAACGTCTATGTCCGCCTTTTTACCCCTACATCCCTGCTTGTAACACTACAGTATACTTAGGTCCTTAGTTTGTTCCTGTTAAAACACTAGTCTTCCCATTTCCAAATTTTAGCCAGAATTAAATAATTACAGATGGTGGATTCTCCACAACTCGTTTTCAGAAGTTTTTGACGTGCACATTCTTGGTGTGTCCTGGATTGGAGAGAGTCGACACTTGATTTAGCAATAAGCAGTCTCATTCCATGAGCTGGATGATATTCCATCCAGGTTTGACACCTGCACTAAATGGGTCACACCATTGGACAGACAATTTCTAAACTCACTAGACCCAGGATGTGCTGCTATGCAAATCCAAGGCACTGCTGATAACATAGTTGTGGTAAAAACTCCATACTCAATGATAGCGATCCAGCCCTTGTTCTGTGCTCAGTCTACCTGGCAAATACATGAGTTCCACATCTTATTGGATGCTTGTCCAAAAACAGCTCTGAACTTTTGCCATCAAGATGTCTATTGATGATGTGCTTCCTAATGTAAAGCTCCTGTTTTCTGACTCAGTTTAGTACGGTGCCCTTATATAGCATTAGCTTTGTACTGTACCTAACAGATTGGAAACTGAAGTTAGTGTGTGCAGTGAGAACATCAAATGGATAGTTGTCATGGTAACAATAGATAAAGGGGAGCATTGGGAACAGCATTGAAGCAGATATTAACCTACAGTAGATACTGTGGCAAACTCTTGCAGTATCATTCCTGTTGTTCACACACATCAAATTGTTCAGCCAACACTAATCAAGTGTGTTTGAGTGTAGTTAGCTACAGATTATGTTAAATAATCCCAGAGTGTAATCCTCTGGCGATATCTATTAAACTACTAATATTTAGCATTTTTTAAGATGATCATAAGATGGACCATTGCTATTTGATTTGGAATTGTAGGACACTTTAAAAAATATATTTGATGAAACATTGAATTTGGCTTTACTGCTATTAGCCCATAGAAACACATTGAATAATACATTCTATACAGGGCAAAAAAATGGTACAAAAATTAAAAAGAAGTATGATTTTAAATGTCTGAAATGCATCTAAGAGATATCAGAAAGCATCCGGGACGGAAAAAAAGGTTACATGTGCAACTCTGGTTTCAAAATAAGCCTATTCACCTGTGAAGTTTGTGGGCGTCGTAGAGCAAAACGGATGACACATTCGTTCCAAATAATGGGCTGAAACCCTTGAGACTTTACAGACGTTTTCATGAGAAGACCTGTGCTGAGTTGGCAAGCCGACGGGACCGACTTTAGATGAGTCCTGTAAATCTTGTGGGAGTCGTTGAACAGAATGGACGACATGTTCCTATTCGTTCTGACTTTACAGATGTTTTCATATAACATTTTTTTTAATTAAAATATGTTTTATTGTCACAGGCCGGATAGGTGCAGTGAAATGTGTTGTTTTACAGGGTCAGCCATAGTAGTACGGTGCCCCTGTAGCATATTAGGGTCAAGAGCACAGTGACAGATTTTTCACCTTGTAGGCTCGGGTATTCAAACCAGCAACCTTTCAGTTACTGGCCCTCCGCTGGTCAACAAAGCCGGAACTATTTTTGAATAGGCCATGTATTCCTATTACTTCTTAAAAATGTAGATATGTAGGCCGATGAAGTTTTAGTCCACAAAAATATCTCAAACTCATGAACAAAGAAACATGTGGAAAGCTTAGGGCTAATGTGTACTTCTCAAACACCCACTCTCAATCTTCCTTGCTCTCCCTATCTCTCTTTTTCTCTCTCTGTCTGTCTGTCTCTCTGTCTCTGTATCAGTTATCTGGAAGCTGTTACCACCCACACACTCTGGCCTGATATCAAATTTACATTTAGAATATAAACACACACACACACAAATAGAGATTTTCACAACGATTTCATCACACACAGACAATAATGTTATTTCAATGTTTAAATATTTTGTTGTGTGAAATGTAATAATGTCACAGCAAGAGACATAAGGCATGTGTTTGCAATAGGATACCAGTTGTGCGTCTTATTACTATTCCATGCCTCTGGTACCAGACCCTATTCAAAATTATTTGATTTGTTCCTCACACATGATTGTGAAAAATTCACTCTGATTTGCACATTGTGTGGGTGGTGTTTGTGTACTGTGTGTGTGTGTGTGTGTGTGTGTGTGTGTGTGTGTGTGTGTGTGTGTGTGTGTGTGTGTGTGTGTGTGTGTGTGTGTGTGTGTGTGTGTGTGTGTGTGTGTGTGTGTGTGGTACTGTATGTTGGTGTGAATTGACTGTGGTTTTGGCCTGGATGATTAACTCTCAAGTCTCTTGCTGCAAATTATTAGTTGTGCCAATATCTTATGGTTCAAGTGGAAGCTTTTAGAGTTGTTACCATGGATGCAATACAATGAGCTGGAATCCAGAATAGAACATAGAGAGAGAGATAGAGAAAGAATGAGAGAGAGAAAGAAAGAACGAGAGAGAGAAAGTGACTCACTGCTCAACGTCAGAATGCCTCACCATCCCATTCTGACATGTGAACACTTATACGATAATGTACACCTTGATCAGGACAGTGTCATAACCTTTGCTAAGGACCTAAAGGATGCAACACTTAGCAGGGCCCCACACACCCATCACCCCAGCAGCAGCGGCCCCCCGCTCCACTATCTGAAACAACAGCACTCTCACCATCCCCAGGACAGAAGAGCCAGACACGGCTTGTTACAGCACAGCTCTACAAGACCCGGCCCACCACAAGACAGCTCTACTAGAGCCAGCCCATCATAACACAGCTCCAATAGACCCAGCCCATCACAACACAGCTCTACTAGACCCGGCCCATCACAACACAGCTCTATTAGACCCGACCCGACCCACCACAACACAGCTCTACTAGACCCGGCCCACCACAACACAGCACTGACCACTACTGTAAGGTTGGGCAGAGTACTTTCCTTCAGAGAAGTGGACCACATGATACAGTCTACACCATGTGTAATTTGCCAGCATCCCACTGCCAGCATCCCACAGCATCCCACAGCATCCCATCCCCCTGCATCCCACTGCTGGCTTGTTTCTAAAGCTAAGCAGGGTTGGTCCTGGATGGGAGACCAGATGCTGCTGGAAGTGGTTTTGGAGGGCCAGTAGGAGGCACCTTTTCTGTGGTCTAAAATAAAATAAAAAGACCCCAGGGCAGTGATTCGGGACATTGCCCTGTGTAGGGTGTCGTCTTTTGGATGGGACGTTAAACGGGTGTCCTGACTCTCTGTGGTCACTAAAGATCCCATGGCACTTATCGTAAAAGTAGGGGTGTTAACCCCCGCGTCCTGGCTAAATTCCCAATCTGGCCTTCATACCATCATGGCCAACTAATCATCCCCAGTTTACAATTGGCTCATTCATCCCCCCTCCTCTCCCCTGTAACTATTCCCCAGATTGTTGCTGTAAATTTGGATGTGTTCTCAGACAGATCTCTTACCTGGTAAAATAAGGGTTAAATAAAAAATAAATAATAACTTCATTCTGATCATCAGCCGACATATAGTGAGGTAACCTCTGACAAAAGACACCTAGAACTGTCAGAGATTGGAGAGGTGCGCCAACTACTGCATTTATTATGCAGACTACTTGACTAGACAGACCTTTTAATTCACTCACACACACACTCACACTCTCACACACACACAAGAAACACATACGTACAAAGCGTTGCAGATTGCATGGCATTGTACCAATTTTTTGTGCATTCTTATTCCATTCTTATTGATTTGTTTATAGAGTTGAAGTCGGAAGTTTACATACACCTTAGCCAAGTACATTTAAACTCAGTTTGTCACAATTCCTGACATTTAATCCTTGTAAATATTTCCTGTCTTAGGTCAATTAGGATCCCCACTTCAAATCAAATCAAATTTTATTTGTCACATACACATGGTTAGCAGATGTTAATGCGAGTGTAGCGCACTTTATTTTAAGAATGCGAAATCTCAGAATAATAGTATAATTATTTATTTCAGCTTTTATTTTTTTCAGCACTTTCCTAGTGGGTCAGAAGTTAACATACACTCAATTAGTATTTGGTAGCATTGCTTTTAAATTGTTTAACTTGGGTCAAATGTTTTGGGTAGCCTTCCACAAGCTTCCCACAATAAGTTGGGTGAATTTTGGCCCCCAAGTTTGGCCCAGTTACACTGAGTCAGGTTTGTAGGCCTCCTTGCTCGTACACGCTTTTTCAGTTCTGCCCATATTTTCTAGTGGATTGAGGTCAGGGCTTTGTGATGGCCACTCCAATACCTAGACGTTGTTGTCCTTAAGCCATTTGCCACAACTTTGGAAGTATGCTTGGGGTCATTGTGCATTTGGAAGACCCATTTGCGATCAAGCTTTAACTTCCTGACTGATGTCTTGAGATGTTGCTCCAATATATCCACATAATTCCCCTCCTCATGTTGCCATCTATTTTGTAAAGTGCACCAGTCCCTCCTGCAGAAAAGGACCCCCACAACGTGATGTTGCCACCCCCGTGCTTCACGGTTGCGATGGTGTTCTTCGCCTTGCAAGCGTCCCCCTCTTTCCTCCAAGCATAATGATGGTCATTATGGCCAAACAGTTCAATTTTTGTTTCATCAGACCAGAGGACATTTCTCCAATCTTTGTCCCCATGTGCAGTTGCAAACTATAGTCTGGCTTTTTTATGGTGGTTTTAGAGCAGTGGCTTCTTCCTTGCTGAGCGGCTTTTCAGGTTATGTCGATATAAGACTCGTTTTACTCGTAGATACTTTTGTACCTGTTTCCTCCAGCATCTTCACATGTTCTGGGATTTATTTGCACTTTATGCACCGAAGTACATTCATATCTAGGAGACAGAACGCGTCTCCTTCCTGAGCGGTATGACGGCTGCATTGTCCCATGGTATTTATACTTGCGTACCATTGTTTGTACAGATGAATGAGGTACCTTCAGGCATTTGGAAATTGTTCCCAAGGATGAACCAGACTTGCGGAGGTCTACAATTATTTTTCAGAGGTCTTGGCTGATTTTCCCATGATGTTAAGCAAAGAGGCACTGAGATTGAAGGTAGGCCTTGAAATACATCCACAGGTAGACCTCCAATTGACTCAAATGATGTCAATTAGCCTATCAGAAGACGTCATTTTCTGGAATTTTTCAAGCTGTTTAAAGGCACAGTCAACTTAGTGTATGTAAACTTCTGACCCACTGGAAATGTGATACAGTGAATTATAAGTGAAATAATCTGTCTGTAAACAATTGTTGGAAAAATTACTTGTGTCATGCACAAAGTAGATGTCCTAACTGACTTGCCAAAACTATAGTTTGTTAACAAAAAACTGAGCTCAGGTGCATCCTGTTTCCATTGATCATCCTTGAGATTTTTCTACAACATGATTGGAGTCCACCTGTGGTAAGTTCAATTGATTAGACATGATTTGGAAAGGTACACACCTGTCTATATAAGGTTGACAGTGCATGTCAGAGAAAAACTAAGCCATGAGGTCGAAGGAATTGTCTGTAATGCTCAGAGTCAGGATTGTGTCGAGGCATAGATCTGGGGAAGGGTTCCAAAACATTTCCTGGAGCTGGCCGCCCAGCCAAACTGAGTAATCAGGGGAGAAGGGTCTTGGTCAGGGAGGTGACCAAGAACCCGATGGTCACTCTGTGTAACGTTCCTGACCTGTTTTATGTTGTTTTTGTATGTGTATATGGTCAGGGCGTGAGTTTTGGGTGGGCAGTCTATGTTTTCTGTTTCTATGTTGGTTTTGGTTGCCTGGTATGGCTCTTAATTAGAGGCAGGTGTTTTGCGTTTTCCTCTAAGAGTCATATTTAAGTAGGGTGTTCTCACTGTTTGTTTGTGGGTGATTGTCTCCTGTGTCGTCGATGTATGTACCATACGGGACTGTTTGGCTGTTCGTTCGTTTTGATGTAGTCTGTTTCCTGTCCGTGAGTTCTACGTTTAGTTAGTTAAGTTCATGTTCAGGTTTCGTCTACGTCGTTTTCTTGTTTTGTAATTTTGTAAGTGTTTTGTTTTTCGTGTTGCCGTCGTTTCGAATAAAGAGATGGCTTATTTCCCTAATGCTGCGTATTGGTCCACTGATCCTTCTCTCCTCTCCTCGTCCGAGGAAGAGGAGGACAACAGCCCTTACAGAATCACCCACCAAATTAGGACCAAGCGGCAAGGGAAAGCTCAACAGGGCAACAAGGACTCCTGGACTTGGGACGATATATTGGACGGAAAAGGTTGCTACACATGGGAGGAGATCCTGGCTGGTAGGGATCGCCTCCCATGGGAACAGCTGGAGGCACTGAGGAGAGCAGAGGCTACCGGAGAGAGGAACCGGAGTTATGAGGGAACGCGTCTGGCACGGAAGCCCAAAAAGCCCGTGAGTAACACCCAAAAATTTCTTGGGGGGGGGGGGGTGGCTAAGAGGTAGTGGGCCAAGGGCAGGTAGGAGACCTGCACCCACTTCCCAGGCTTACCGTGGAGAGCGGGAGTACGGGCAGGCGCCGTGTTACGCAGTAGAGCGCACGGTGTCTCCTGTACGAGTGCATAGGCCAGTGCGGGTTATTCCACCTCCCCGCACTGGTAGGGCTAGATTGGGTATTGAGCCAGGTGTCATGAGGCCGGCTCAACGCGTCTGGTCTCCAGTGCGTCTCCTCGGGCCGGCATACATGGCACCTGCCTTACGCATGGTTTCCCCGGTTCGCCTACATAGGCCGGTGCGGGTTATTCCACCTCCCCGCACTGGTCGGGCGACCGGGAGCATTCAACCAGGTAAGGTTGGGCAGGCTCAATGCTCAAGAGTGCCAGTACGCCTCCACGGTCCGGTATTTCCGGCACCACCTCCCCGCCCCAGCCTAGTACCTACAGTGCCTACACTACGCACTAGGCTACCAGTGCGTCTCCTGAGCCCAGTTCCTCCTCCACGCACTCTCCCTGTAGTGCGTGTATCCAGTTCGGTGCCTCCAGTACCGGCACCACGCACCAGGTCTACAGTGCGCCTTATCCGGCCAGAGCCATCCGTCTCCCCAGCGCCATCTGAGCCATCCGTCTCCCCAGCGCCATCTGAGCCATCCGTCTCCCCAGCGCCGTCTGAGCCATCCGTCTCCCCAGCGCCGTCTGAGCCATCCGTCTGCCATGAGCCTGCAAAGCCGCCCGTCTGCCATGAGCCTGCAAAGCCGCCCGTCTGCCATGAGCCTACAGAGCCGTCCGCCAGACAGGAGCCGCTAGAGCCGCCCGCCAGACAGGATCTGCCAGAGCCGCCAACCAGACAGGATCTGCCAGAGCCGCCAACCAGACAGGATCTGCCAGAGCCGCCAACCAGACAGGATCTGCCAGAGCCGCCAGCGAGCCATGAGCAGCCAGAGCCGTCAGAGAGCCATGAGCGTCGAGAGCCGTCAGCCTGCCATGAGCGTCGAGAGCCGTCAGCCTGCCATGAGCGTCGAGAGCCGTCACCCTGCCATGAGCGTCGAGAGCCGTCAGCCTGCCATGAGCGTCGAGAGCCGTCAGCCTGCCATGAGCGTCGAGAGCCGTCAGCCTGCCATGAGCGTCGAGAGCCGTCAGCCTGCCATGAGCGTCGAGAGCCGTCAGCCTGCCATGAGCGTCGAGAGCCGTCAGCCTGCCATGAGCGTCGAGAGCCGTCAGCCAGCCATGAGCGTCGAGAGCCGTTCAGTCAGGATCTGCCAGAGTATCTCAGCCGGGACCTGCCCCTTGTCCCGGTGCTGCCCCTTATCCCGGTGCTGCCCCTTGTCCCGGTGCTGCCCCTTGTCCCGGTGCTGCCCCTTGTCCCGGTGCTGCCCCTTGTCCCGGTGCTGCCCCTTGTCCCGGTGCTGCCCCTTGTCCCGGTGCTGCCCCTTCTCCCGGTGCTGGCCGTTCATTTAGGGGATGTTAGTTTGAGGGTGGTCATTGGGAGGGGAAGACAGAAGCGGGGAGTGACCTATGGTGGTGTGGGGACAGCGTCCAGAGCCTGAGCCACCACCGTGGTCAACTGCCCACCCAGACCCTCCCCTGGATTTTGTGCTGGTGCGCCCGGCGTTCGCACCTTGAGGGGGGGGTTCTGTAACGTTCCTGACCTGTTTTATGTTGTTTTTGTATGTGTATATGGTCAGGGCGTGAGTTTTAGGTGGGCAGTCTATGTTTTCTGTTTCTATGTTGGTTTTGGTTGCCTGGTATGGCTCTTAATTAGAGGCAGGTGTTTTGCGTTTTCCTCTAATTAAGAGTCATATTTAAGTAGGGTGTTCTCACTGTTTGTTTGTGGGTGATTGTCTCCTGTGTCGTCGATGTATGTACCATACGGGACTGTTTGGCTGTTCGTTCGTTTTGATGTAGTCTGTTTCCTGTCCGTGAGTTCTACGTTTAGTTAGTTAAGTTCATGTTCAGGTTTCGTCTACGTCGTTTTCTTGTTTTGTAATTTTGTAAGTGTTTTGTTTTTCGTGTTGCCGTCGTTTCGAATAAAGAGATGGCTTATTTCCCTAATGCTGCGTATTGGTCCACTGATCCTTCTCTCCTCTCCTCGTCCGAGGAAGAGGAGGACAACAGCCCTTACACTCTGACAGAGCTCTAGAGTTCCTCTGTGGAGATGGGAGAATTTTCCAGAAGTACAACCATCTCTGCAGCACTCCACCAATCAGGCCTTTGTGGTACAGTGACCTGACAGAAAACACTCCTAAGTAAAGGGTCATGACAGCCTGCTTGGAGTTTGCCAAAAGGCACCATCAGAAACAAGATTCTCTGGTCTGAAGAAACCATGATTGAACTCTTTGGCCTGAATGCCAAATGTAACGTCTGGAGGAAACCTGGCACCATCCCTATGGTGAAACATGGTGGTGGCAGCATCATGCTGTGGGGATGTTTTTCAGCGGCAAGGACTGGGAAACTAGTCAGTATCGAGGAAAAGATTAATGGAGCAAAGTACAGAGAGATCCTTGATGAAAACCTGCTCCAGAGCGCTCAGGCTGAGGTGAAGATTCACCTTCCAACAGGACCATGACCCTAAGCACACAGCCAAGACAACGCAGGAGTGGCTTCGGGACAATTCTCTGAATGTCCCTGAGGGACTCAGCCAGAGTTCTTACTTGAACCCGATCGAACATCTCTGGAGAGACCTGAAAATAGCTGTGCAGCAATTCTCCCTATGCAATCTGACAGGGCTTGAGAGGATCTGCAGAGAATAACAGGAGAAACTCCCCAAATACAGGTGTGCCAAGCTTGTAGAGTCATACACAAGAAGACTCAAGGCTGTAATCGCTGCCAAAGGTGCTTCAACAAAGTACTGAGTAAAAGGTCTGAATACTTATTTAAATGTAATATTCCAGTTTTTTCTACATTTCTAAAAACCTGTTTTTGCTTTGTCATTATGGGGTATTGTGTATTGATTGATGAGTGTAAAAAAAATAAGGCTGTAACCTAACAAAATTTGGAAAAAGTCTTGGTCAAAAATCCCTTACACAGGCCGGAGATGGGTTAGGTCATTGTCCTGTTGATAAACAAATGATAGTACCACTAAGCTCAAACCATGTGGGATGGCGTATCGCTGCCGAATGCTGTTGTAGCTATGCTGGTTAAGTGTGCCTTGAATCGTAAATAAATCACTGACAGTGTCACCAACAAAGCACCCCCACACATCACACCTCCTCCTCCATATTTCGAAGTAGGAACCACACATGCAGAGATCATCAGTTCAACTACTCTGCATCTCACAAAGACACGGCGGTTGGACCTAAAAATCTCAAATTTGGACTCATCAGACCAAAGGACAGATTTCCACCGGTCTAATGTCCATTGCTCGTGTTTCTTGGTCCAAACTTCTTCTTATTGGTGTCCTTTAGTAGTGGTTTATTTGCCGCAATTCGACAATGAAGGCCTGATTCACGCGGTCTCCTCTGAGCAGTTGATGTTGAGATTTGAACTCTGTGAAGCATTTCTTTGGGCTTCAATTTCTGAGGATGGTAACTGTAATGAACTTATCCTCTGCGTCTTTCTTTCCTCCGGCGGTCCTCATGAGAGACAGTTTCATCATAGCTCTTGTTGGTTTTTGCGACTGCACTTGAAGAAACGTTCAAAGTTCTTGAAATTTTCCGCATTGATTGACCTTCATGTCTTAAAGTAATGGACTGTTGTTTCTCTTTGCTTATTTGAGCTGTTCTTGCCATAATATGGACTTGGTCTTTTACCAAATAGGGCTATCTTCTGTATACCGCCCCTACCTTGTCACAACACAACTGATTGGCTCAAACGCATTAAGAAGAAAATAAATTCCACACATTAACTTTTAACATGGCACACCTGTTAATTGAAATGCATTCCAGGTGACTACCTCATGAAGCTGGTTGAGAGAATGCCAAGAGTGTGCAACGCTGTCAAGGCAAAGGGTGGCTTCTTTGAAGAATCTAAAATATATTTTGTGTTGTTTAACTCTTTTTTTGATTCCATACGTGTTATTTCATAGTTTTGACGTCTTCACTATTATTCTACAATGTAGAAGAAAAAAATAAAGAAAAACCCTTGAATGAGTAGCTGTGTCCAGGTACTATATATATATATGTGTGTGTGTGTGTGTGTGTGTGTGTGTGTGTGTGTGTGTGTGTGTGTGTGTGTGTGTGTGTGTGTGTGTAATATATATATATATATATATGTACAGTGGGGAGAACAAGTATTTGATACACTACCGATTTTGCAGGTTTTCCTACTTACAAAGCATGTAGAGGTCTGTAATTTTTTATCATAGGTACACTTCAACTGTGAGGGGCAACTAGTGGTATTTCCATTACCACTGGAAAGCGGCCCAATTCTGCCCTACATGCAATAGTTGGTGTATTTCTTTGCACTTGTGAAATTTTCCCACAGAATTCTACATGTAGCGCTTCAATTGGATGTTTGTTCCACATTTTAAAGTGCAGTTTATTGAGTGGCCCCCAAGCCTCACTTCCGTAAAGAGCTATTAGTTGGATTACGCTATCAAATATTTTGGTCAAAATTCTAATTGGGGTGTTGATTTTGAATAATTTCATTTGTATTGCATACAATGCTCTGCTGGCATTTTCTTTAAGAGCATTCACTGCCATATTACACTTTCCCAATGCAGCTATGGTCAGACCAAGGTATGAGTAATTTTTTGTGTGTTCAATTATGTTGTTGTTCAAGGTGAATTTATACATTTACTGCCAGGGCCCAATTATGGCAATTTTGCTCTAGAATATTTAGGTTCTGTTGAAGACCTCCTATACTTTGTGATAGAATAACCAAAGTCCTGGGGCTGCAGAATTGTCCAACATGTCTGCTAATTCATTGATATAAATGTTGAAAAGGTTTGGACTCAAACTGCAGCCTTGTCTCACACCTCAACGTTACAAAAATAATTATGTTCTTTGGTTTTTGATTTTTATTGCACACTTGTTTTCTGTGTACATACATTTTATTAAGTCATACACCTTACCACCAAGCCCACTTTGGAGAATTTTGAAGAATAAACCTTTGTGCCAAATAGAATCTAATGCTTTTTTAAAGTTAATAAAGCAAGCAAATATTTTGCCATCTTTTTTTTGGTGAATGTGTTTATTAATTAGTGTGTGTAAGGTGTATTTATGGTCAGTAGTGCGATGGTCGGGGAGAAAGCCAATTTAAAATTGACTTATTACATTTCTTTCTTGAAGAAAAGTTTGAATTAATGAATTTAAAATGCTACAGAAAACCTTTCCCAAGTTGCAGTTTATGCAAATTCCCCTGTAATTATTGGGGTCTGATTTGTCTTGACTTGACTTTTGTGGATAATGGATAGTACCATGTTGAACAATACAAGCACAGAAATGTGCAACTCAGATGTACTGTTTTTCAGAATATAATTTCTGATGTTATCTAGACAACAAGCCTTCTTTGGTTTTATATATTTTATCTTTTCATTTAGTTTTTTGGGGGTTATTGGGTAATCTAATGAATTTTGGTTGTTTTTAATGACTGATTCAAGCATGTTAAATGTTACTTGAATGTCTAATTGGCTATGTTGTAAGTATTTTTGTGGGATGTTTCTGTGTAGATGACCAAAATAAGTTTTCAAAATTCCTTCATCTTGTATGGCTAAGCTGTCATCAAGGCAAAGGGTGTCTATTTTGAAGAGTCTCAAATATAAAATATATTTTTATTTGTTTGACACTTTTTTGGTTACTCTTCAACTGTAAAACATCCCCACAGCATGATGCTGCCACCACCATACTTCGCTGTAGGGATGGTATTGGCCAGGTAATAAGCGGTGTCTGGTTTCCTCCAGACGTGACGCTTGGCATTCAGGTCAAAGAGTTCAATCGTGGTTTCACCAGACCAGAGAACCTTGTCTCTCATGATCTAAGAGTCCTTTAGGTGCCTTTTGGCAAACTCCAAGTGGGTTGTCATGTGCCTTTCACCGAGGAGTGGCTTCCGTCTGGCCACTCTACCATCAGGGCCTGATTGGTGGAGTGCTGCAGAGATGGTTGTCCTTGTGGAAGGTTCTCCCATCTCCACAGAGGAACTCTGGTGCTCTGTCAGAGTGACTATCAGGTTCTTGGTCACCTCCCTGACCAAGGCCCTTCTCCCCGATTGCTCAGTTTGGCCGGACGGCCAGCTCTAGGAAGATTCTTGGTGGTTCCAAAATTCTTCCATTTAAGAATTATAGAGGCCACTGTGTTCTTGAGGACCTGTGCTGCAGACATTTTTTGGTACCCTTCCCCAGATCTGTACCTCGACACAATCCTGTCTCAGAGATCTATGGACAATTACTTTGACCTCATGGCTTGGTTTTTGCTCTGACATGCACTGTCAACTGTGGGACCTTATATAGACAGGTGTGTGCCTTTCCAAATCTTGTCCAATCAATTTACCACAGGTGGACTCCAATCAATTTGTAGAAACATCTCAAGGATGATCGAAACAGGATGCATCTGAGCTCAATTTCGAGTCTCATAGAAAAGGGTCTGAATAATTATGTAAATACGGTATTTCATTTTTTAACTATAGAAATTTGCTATCATTTCTAAAAACCTGTTTCTGCTTTGTCATTATGTGGTTGATTGATGAGGGAAACAATTAATTCAATACATTTTAGAATAAGGCTGTAACGTAACAAAATGTGGAAAAAGTGAAGGCTTCTGAATACTTTCTCAATGAACTGTATAATCAACTTTTAAGATCTTGTAAGAACCTAAAGCTTGAAATAATAGGTTGTACTGAATGCCATCTGTGGCCTTCTTTTGGAAAGATGCTATTTTTTGTCAAGATATGCTACTCAGGACAATGTTGCATTTAGGAGAGCCAAGTGACACTAAATTAAAAAAATTGTTACTCTGAAATAACTGATATTATCCAATATAAATCCATATGTGAATCGACTGTTGTCTGCTTTGAGTCACACTGTGGGATGTTGTCTGCTTTGAGTCACACTGTGGCAGGGATGTTCAAGGTTATTCTAAATGGGGCCTGTGCAGTTTGATGCATTCTCACCAATGTACTCAGTAGCACGACCTTGGATTGCTTTAAAGTTGACCTCTCATCTTTTTTCATACATAGTTTTTCAACATTGCCACAAAAACCTGCAAACCAATGTGCACGTTCTAGTTTAACCCTTTTCTAGGATGATGTCGTGATTTTATTTTCTTCTCCCTCATAGAATGTGCTCATGAATGCATTTTGTATTACCAACTCATATTGAAGTACACATAAGTGCCTAAAATAATAAACAATTATTTCAGGGTTTTCACAGTTCACGACATCTGATTGCCCCCAGCAAGATGAATTATGCATGTTCAATGAGAGTGAGCAAACTAACTTTCTTAATGCCATCGCATTGATCAAAGCTTGCATTCCATTAGGACATATTTCACTCTTGTTCCATCTTTCAAAATCAAATGTGATTTCCTTGTTGTGTATCAGCATATTTAAGCTGGAAAAGGCTGGCTGAATATTGATTTTGAGAGCCGAATCCAGTAAAACATTGCCAGCACATAGATTAATAAAAATCTATGTTGATTCCCTTTTCAGGTCCATGGTAGATCAGTACTGTTTTAAAGCTGTTTACACATCAATGACTGGGGCAGTTATATTTTGGTGATTAATCTACAGTACCTCAGATTGTACATCTTTCCAATGAACCTGGAATAATGGAATAATATACATTAAACTCTTCCTATTTGTTCTATCTGGAGAACCCACATTACTTATTACCTTATGATGTAAAATACATGGAATCTATTGAATTCTATCATCCATTACATACAGCATAGGTCTAAGACGAAATGCACTTCAGCTATTCTAAACATGGCTTTTTTTATTGAAAATTAGTCAAGACTTTCATAAAGATTTGTGTGGGTGGTTGTGTGCATGCCTGTACTGTATGTATGTATGTATGTATACAACCTAAATAAGGGTCAGCTTTTAGGGTCTGTTATTTTTTACTTCACTAATTGATATGTATCAACTCACATTAAAATATCTTGCCCTTCTAAGAGAAATGACTAGGAAGGGAAATTTGTTAGACAGCAGGATAGAATAAAAAAAGAGAGAGAAGATAGGGAGGAGAGGGGAGGGGAGGATGACAGATAGAAAGAGACGAGAGGGGGAGTACACCACTGGAATTATGTAAAAGAGTGCGTGGGAGAGAAGAACAGATAGAAAGAAGGAGAGTGAGTATTTATGGTGCCTTAAGTATCCACTGGGAAACCGAGGAAAATGTAGCCAGGAGTGTCAGATATTTAGGGAAAAATAAAAGGGGTTTGGGTCAATGTTCCCTCAAATTTGTTTCGGCACTAAGCAAATTTCAGGTCTGCTGAGCGCAAACTTGAAAGTTGTGAAAATTCTGTGCAACTTCCAGCATGTGTTCACTGTGAACACTGAGGCTGTACCCGCTTTAAGTTACAGTTTAAACATTGGCCATGTAGACTACTGTGGCTATTTGTTAATAATGTAAGTCTACCAGAGTGGCCTACCATCAAAAACAATGCAGAAAATGCATCCTATAACATTTGAACATGGAAATAGCTCATATATCATTAGCCTACAGTAGCAGCCAATGTGTGTTGTTCAATGTAGGCCTACATTCCATGAGACTTTTGAGAAGAAAGAAAACATGCAGGGCTTGACATTAACCTGTTTATCCACGTCAGACAAGGAGATGAATGAAAATGTTGTGTTTGATGCAAGAAACCACTTTACAAAATAAAATGAATTATTATTCCCATACTATTATTAAAGAGAATCAGACATATTATGCCACCCTCTACCTATTGGCTACTTAGCTTATTCAAGCCTGTCTCAAAATACTACACCTTTAAGACAAAAAAAGCGGTTTACTTGACTTTTCTAAGAAGTCTAGAAATGTACACATTTTGTGCTCTTGTATGAAGCAGTCACTCCCATATTGTTGACTACAAATGATCTATAACTGGTCTAATATCTCAACTAGCAAAGGATATGAACAAAATGTGCACACGTGGCTACATGCAGTTCTCGCTTTGATCTCAAAACAAGTGAATCTACTCACGACCGCTCATGCTGTAAAGACAGTCCAGTTGAATGTAAATGACACAGATCCATATATGGCAATGGTCTATTTGCGTATAGGACTACTGCAACTCTGTTTATGCTGCATGGGTCTGGGTAGACTACGGGCTGAGTAGTGCGTGTCAAAGCAATAGAATTCTACTCCGATGTGTTCTGCCTACAACAAAATATCTTGCATAGTTTGTTTTGTTTCGGTATGTTGCACTGAAAGTGGATAATATTGCGTTGATTCGATCACAGTTGCCACTGTAAAGGAAAGGGTTGATACTGTTAACAGGGAAAACTCTACAACAGCGGTCACCAACCTTTGAGTCAAGATCACTGAGTAAAATCCAATTTTTTTAACATGACTTTAAAAAAATGTAAGCCTATGTAACATTAATTAATTCAAAACAGTACTGTAGCAGTGAGGTTTATACAGTAAGCTACAATATAGGCCCAGTACATTATCACTGCATATTGACTTTCTTGAATTGCCCAGCCAATGTATTTTTTGGGCCATTTTTTTTAAACATTATATTTATACATTTAAGGTAGGCTATATGATCACACCACTGATAGATCCGTTGTTGTATAACTTGTGAAGCACAGCTGAGTGAGCATACATTTAAATCATTTGCTTTTCATCATTTGTATTTTACTGTGCTGATGGTGACAGCATCTGATGGTCAGTCTCAGTGGACGGACTGAGGGTCTGCCTCTCAACCCTCTGCTCTCCCTTTCCTCCGCTGACACGGACTGATGGTGAAACTCGAGTCGCACCGCATTATTTCTGCCTCATGCACAAATTCATGTACTGCTATTAACAGAGAAAGTTAAATATTCCTCGCTATTAAAAAAGACCTAAACTGCTAATAACGCAAACCTATAGATACACTTTACAACTCATTTATTACTGCTGCAGTGCTTGTTGTAGCGCTGAGAGGAAATAGGAAGAACGCGCATTTTACAGTTTAAATAAGTGTTGAACACAAAGTGTTGACAGTGCTGAGTAAGAACTTGAACTCACTCCTAAAAACAGCATATATTTGCTGTATTCGTTGACAGTCTCTCTGCTCGTGGTTTTAAACGTTTTGAAATCTCAGTATCAACTGTGCTGTGCCTTATCTTATTCCTTCTACGTTACTGCAGACAAGGTCATCTGAGCCATTGCTTGGCCAGCGGTAAGTTTATAGTGCACATGGTTTGCTCTCTGGGCCCGCTGGGAAGGAAGAGTTTGTACCTTCAGGCACATGAAATGGTACAAAATGGCAAAAGTTAGCCTACCCGGAGCGCAGGGCAGCTGAATCACATGCATCTACCGGCAACAGCCCAATACTAATAAAAACAATAATAGAAACACAAGGCTTTATCGTTGGGGTTTTTACAGAAATGAATGCCTTTGAGATCGACCAGGGGATCGCGATCAACTGTTGGTGACCACGGTTCTAGAAAGTTTTGTGAAATTCAGTCTAGTTCTCTCTGTTGGCTTCCGGGGGGAGCTGCGCAGCAGTCTCGGGGCTACGCACGCATGCAACTTAGAGTGAACATTGGTGTAACCATAGAAATAGAATTTGTAGAAAATAGCTGAACATAAGAGCAGCTATTGTTTACAGTCTGGCAACCATCTTGGTGTTGTGGTTTAAGATATTCAAGTTACCATTGCTTTAACGAACAAAGTCGATGACCTTGTGTTATAGGTTGTGTAAAAGTAGAGTAGAGGCAGTCCCATTCTTATACAATTGGCTAGCCAACTGAAGCTCCCTCAGCCACTTGGCGAGATGTCGGAGGAACAGAAGTGTTGACGCAGATTCTAATTCTCATCTGCCCTTATTCTAAGGACTATTTTAATTTAGTCTGTGTTACGCACGCCTCTAGGAAGAGGGAACGCAACACCCTGCTACAATTTAACTCCCCGTGAAGTGGGAGGTATGGAACTGTAGGTGCGAGTAAGGATGACAAAGGCAGAGAGAGTGGTACCGTTTACAATACATTTATTCCGTCACACGGTAAATTTTGGGGAAAAGGGGCGAACCAAAGGAAAGAAAGTAAATATCAGAGCCCCCTCTCCTACCTTACCTGCCTACCCACTACTTACCTAATTTAGCACCACCTGGTGCCCTAACCAAAATACAGGGGTGGTCTGCTCAGGTCTTACCTAGTGTGCCTAGACAGTGAATATACTATGGGTATATGTATGCCCGCAGGCCTCTTGCCTAAGCACTCCCTAGGTGCCTTCCCATTCCCCCTGGGAACAAACGAAACATAATTTTACAAACAATTTCAATAATCAAAACACTGCATCCTATTGACACACAGACATAACCAATCAGCTCTCTCACTCAACCAATACAGGACACACTAATCATCTCCCTCTGAGAACAACCAACACAGTATATCACCCTCACAGCCATCAGCCTCCTCTCTCAGCAATCATATCTCAGTTATGATCCTTTATTCTGAGCAACAGAACACTGGTTTTTATAGCTGGAGAAGGAGTCTAATGGGATACAGCTGTAACTTGACGAGGGGGCGGGGTCAGCTCCAATCATCAATGGGGCTGACTAATCAGCTGCTTGAGCGATTTCAGGAAGCCATCTCCTGAAACACACACTCAAATACAAACTACAACACAGAAACTGGGGAAAGGAACAGTCTGCCTGCCAGTTGCTGGTGGCCTACTTTTTGATCTGCTTCTGAAAGTAGACACACATGATGTGGACATATGGCTGACATTTATTTATTGTATAGCTGACAAACTGTACTTGTGATTTCTTCATCCTTTATCTCGACTTCGTCTCGGGCCTAACAAAACCCGTGCCAAAACATGCTCCAAACAGCGGCTTCTCTGGCATTATCACTTAAATAGAACAAACACGCCTCTCTGACATTTAGAATTTCTCAGAACAAAAGTTTAGCTTGTGTCTATATTTTTTTGTTCGAATTTGGACTAATCTTGTACTCTTTCCCATGGTTACAGTTTCAGGTTGCACTTCTTAAGGTTCTAGTGTTCCTTATCTCTTTTCTCTCTTTGACTCTCTCTGCCCCCCCCCCTCTCTTTCTCTCAATTTCAATTTAAGGGCTTTAGTGGCATGGGAAACATATCTTTACATTGCCAAAGCAAGTGAAATAGATAATAAACAAAAGTGAAATAAACAATAGCAAATTAACAGTAAACATTACACTCACAAAAATTCCCAAAGATATTTCAAATGTCATATTACATCTATATACAGTGTTGTAATTGTGTGCAAATAGTTAAATTACAAAAGGGAAAATAAATAAACATAAATATAGGTTGTATTTACAATGGTGTTTGTTCTTCACTGGTTGCCCCTTTTCAATGTTCATACATTTGTCAGGAGGTTAGGAAGTGCAGCTTAGTTTCCACCTCATTTTGTGGGCAGTGTGCACATAGCCTGTCTTCTCTTGAGAGCCAGGTCTGCCATCGGCGGCCTTTCTCAATAGCAAGGCTTTGCTTGCTGAGTCTGTACATGGTCAAAGATGTCCTTAATTTTGGGTCAGTCACAGTGGTCAGGTATTCTGCCACCGTGTACTCTTTGTTTGGGGCGAAATAGCATTCTAGTTTGCTCTGTTTTTATGTAAATTCTTTCCATGATTTGGTTGGGTCTAACTGTGTTGCTGTCCTGTGGCTCTGTAGGGTCTGTTTGTGTTTGTGAACAGAGCCCCAGGACCAGCTTGCTTAGAGGGCCCTTCTCCAGGTTAATTTCTCTGTAGGTGATGGGTTTGGGAATCGCTTCCATTTAGGTGGTTGTAGAACTTAACGTCTCTTTTCTGGATGTTGATCATTAGCGGTATCGGCCTAATTCTGCTCTGCATGCATTATTTTGTGTTTTACGTTGTACATGGAGGATATTTTTGCAGAATTCTCCATGCAGAGTCTCAATTTGGGCTTTGTCCCATTTTGTGAATTCTTTGGATGGTGAGCGGACCTCAGAACTCACAATCATAAAGGGCAATGGGTTCTATAACTGATTCAAGTATTTTTTGCCAGATCCTAAATGGTATGTCGAATTTTACATACAGTTGAAGTCCGAAGTTTACATACATTTAGGTTGGAGTCATTAAAACGTGTTTTTCAGCCACTCCACAAATTTCTTGTTAACAAACTATAGTTTTGGCAAGTCGGTTCGGACATCGACTTTGTGCATGACACAAGTCATTTTTCCAAAAATTGTTTAGAGACAAATTATTTCACTTATAACTTACTGTATCACAATTCCAGTGGGTCAGAAGTTTACACACACTAAGTTGACTGTTCCTTTAAACAGCTTGAAAAATTCCAGAAAATGATGTCATGGCTTTAGAAGCTTCTGGTAGGCTAATTGACATCATTTGAGACAATTGGAGGTGTACCTGTGGATGTATTTCAAGGCCTACCTCCAAACTCCTTTTTGCTTGACATCATGGGAAAATCTAAAGAAATCAGCCAAGACCTCCACAAGTCTGGTTCATCCTTGGGAGCAATTTCCAAATGCTTGAAGGTACCACGTTCATCTGTAGAAACAATAGTACGCAAGTATAAACACCATGGGACCATGCAGCCATCATACCGCTCAGGAAGGAGATGCATTCTGTCTCCTAGAGATGAACGTACTTTAGTGCGAAAAGTGCAAATCAATCCCAAAACAGCAAAGGACCTTGTGAAGATGCTGGAGGAAACAGGTACAAAAGTATCTATATCCACAGTAAAACGAATCCTATATCGACATGACCTGAAAGGCCGCTCAGCAAGGAAGAAGCCACTGCTCCAAAACCGCCATAAAAAGGCCAGACTACGGTTTGCAACTGCACATGGGGACAAAGATCGTACTTTTTGGAGAAATGTCCTATGGTCTTATGAAACAAAAATTGAACTGTTTGGCCATAATGTCCATCGTTATGTTTTGAGGAAAAAGGGGGCGGCTTGCAAGCCCAAAAACACCATCCCAACCATGAAGCACGAGGGTGGCAGCATCATGTTGTGGGGTTGCTTTGCTGCAGGAGGGACTGGTGCACTTCACAAAATAGATGGCATCATGAGGAGGGAATTATGTGGATATATTGAAGCAACATCTCAAATCATCAGTCAGGAAGTCAAAGCTTGGTCGCAAATGGGTCTTCCAAATAGACAATGACCCCAAGCATACTTCCAAAGTTGTGGCAAATGGCTAAAGGACAACAAAGTCAAGGTATTAGAGTTGGCATCACAAAGCCCTAACCTCAATACTATAGAAAATGTGTAGGTAGAACTGAAAAAGTGTGTGCGAGCAAGGAGGACTACAAACCTGACTCAGTTATCACCAGCACTGTCAGGAGGAATGGGCCAAAATTCACCCAATTTATTGTGGGGAGGTTGTGGAAGGCTACCCGAAACGTTTGACCCAAGTTAAACAATTTAAAGGCAATGCTACCAAATACTATTTGAGTGTATGTAAACTTCTGACCCACTGGGAATGTGATGAAAGAAATAAAAGCTGAAATAAATCATTATCTGCTATTATTCTAACCCTAACCCATTCTTCAAATAAAGTGGTGATCCGAACTGACCTAAGACTATAATTTTTACTAGGATTAAATGTCACGAATTGTGAAAAACTGAGTTTAAATGTATTTGGCTAAGATGTATGTAAACTTCTGACTTCAACTGTATATTCCTTTTGATGGCATAGAAGGCCCTTCTTGCCTTGTCTCTCAGATCATTCACATCTTTGTGAAAGTTACCTGTGGCGCTGATGTTTAGGCCGAGGTATGTATCGTTTTTTGTGTGCTCTAGGACAACGGTGTCTAGATGGAATTTGTATTCGTGGTCCTGGCAACTAGACCTTTTTTGGAACACCATCATTTTTGTCTTACTGCGATTTACTCTCTCACAGAGCACGCTCGCGATCGCAGGAAGAGCATTGCCACTGCGAGACAGCCAAGCATGGAAATCCCTCCCACTGCCCCCCAACAACCCTTCAGACAACAAGTAAGTACTCGAAAATGCTATATTACCTCTTTCCATTATTATCGTGTCATTTCCACTTATTCTGGGCCATACAGTAAAGTGCTACCCACTATTAGCTCCACTTCCTGCTCTCTATCATTATTCTCCCTCATCACCCTGTTCTCTTTTGTGCAGAGCAGAATTGATAATAGTCATTATTTTATTTTTTATTTAACCTTTATTTAACTAGGCAAGTCAGTTAAGAACAAATTCTCATTTACAATGATGGCCTACCCCCCCCCCCCCCCCCCCCCCAGGCCAAACACACCCCTAACCCGGACAACGCTGTGACAAATGTGCACCGCCCTATGGGACTCCCGATCACTGCCGGTTGTGACACAGCCTGGGAATAAACCAGGGTCTGTAGTGATGCCTCTAGCCTTGCAATGCAGTGCCTTAGACTGCTGCGCCACTCAGGAGGCTTGTAATAGATAGTAGGCTAACTGTAATGCTACTAATTTACAGATTCCAAATTAAAAGTATATTATAGCAGTATGGGATACACCTGTACATTTCACCAACTCAACCCCAGAAGAGTACTCATGCCAGTTGAGTGTTCAAGTCTTCAAATAGGCTTACACCATCCATCTTAGTGACTGAATTCGCATAGCCCACTGAAAGAACATTATTGAATTTGCCATTGTTGCTTCATCTGTAGCCCAATAGCCTCCTCCAGTGGTCATCTGAAGGAAGCAAAACACAAACACTTCAAAAGTGGGTTCCTCTCCTCAACCTCCATCAGTACCACAACCATCACCACCACCAACAACATGGATTCATGCTAACACTGATTTCGCAGATAGCGCCTTTTTGAAAGAAGGGTTTAATGCACTGATTGTAAGTCGGTCTGGAGCGTCTTACAAGAGCTTCTGCTAAATTACAGATTTTTTAATGAAATGGACATCCCCACCTGTGTGATGGTCTCCTCTCTTGTCCCCAACAGAGCTTCCTCAGTCGAAAGTTGAAGGGCTCCATCAAAAGGGCAAAGAGCCAGCCCAAGCTGGATCGAACCAGCAGCTTCCGCCACATGATTCTACCCCGTTTCCGTAGTGCTGATCAGGAGAGGTAGGTAATGCTTTCCCAAACGATTGTGTGTGACGTACACTTGTGTTTCCTGTTATACACTCTATAAAGCTTTATTTTACACTCCTTTTTTTGTGTATTTACCTGGTGTTTTCCAATATGTACAGTTTGTTAACAATGGTTACTTTTTGGTACTTATTGCAAGAATTTAACACAATTTTTAACACTACCTGGTACCAGATTATGTTTAGTAGTGCTTGTTTCAATGCACTGTTTCCCTTAACATTGTAATGGGACCACAGAGTATCTTAACCACTCTCTCTCTCTCTCTGTCTCTCTCTCTCAAGGACACGTCTAATGCAGAGCTTCAAGGAGTCCCACTCTCATGAGTCCCTGCTTTCCCCTAGCAGTGCAGCGGAGGCTCTGGACCTCACGCTGGATGAAGATGCTGTCATCAAACCTGTCCACTCCAGCATATTGGGCCAGGAGTACTGCTTTGAGGTGAGTGCCCTGCTGCCAGAAGAATACTGTATAGTATCTCTCCTAATATTACATCTAAAACAGTTATTACAGCTCAGTCTTCCAAGTTGATGTGTCATGGTGATAGTAATTGATCAACTGTTACACACTAACAAGCAACAAACTATTGATTGAATTCACTTCTGTGTCTGTTTGACTGTAGGTGACCACCATTTCAGGGACAAAATGCTTTGCCTGCCGCTCGGCTGCAGAGAGAGACAAATGGATTGAGAATCTACAGAGAGCTGTCAAGCCCAACAAGGTGAAAAAATAGAGGAACAAGGACCCTGCTTGCAGTCCACACTCAAAATGCCTTTTATCAAAATGCCTTTCATCTCCATTAGTTTCAGCAATCTTCACCTCTCTCTCCAATGCTCCCATTTTAGGACAATAGTCGAAGGGTGGACAATGTGCTTAAGCTATGGATCATTGAGGCCAGGGACCTTCCTCCTAAGAAGCGGTACTATTGTGAGCTGTGTCTGGATGACATGCTGTATGCGCGCACCACCAGCAAGCCCCGCACGGACACTGTCTTCTGGGGCGAGCACTTTGAATTCAACAACTTGCCTGCCATTCGTAGCCTACGCCTGCACCTTTACAAGGAGACAGACAAAAAGCGACGCAAGGTGTGTGTCTGTCTATGGTGGTTGTATTTTTCCTTGTGTATCTTTTGTGTTTGCAGAGTTACTCAAATATTTACTTCTATTCTATTCTCCATTCTGTTCTCTAACCTAGGAGAAGAGCACGTACCTCGGCCTGGTCACTATCCCCATATCGAGCATCACAGGCAGGCAGTTTGTGGAGCAGTGGTACCCGGTGATCCAGCCCAGTGCTTTGGCTAAGGGTGGCGGTGTAGGCAGTGGCAAGGTCATCAATGCCTCAATCCGCCTCAAGTCCCGCTACCAGACCATGAGTATCCTGCCCATGGAGCTGTACAAGGAGTTCGCTGAGTACATCACCAATAACTACCGTACGCTGTGTGCCGTGCTGGAGCCTCTGCTCAGTGTCAAAAGCAAAGAGGAGGTGGCGTTCGCGCTGGTGCACATTCTCCAGAGCACGGGCAAGGCCAAGGTAGGAAGGAAGGCACTACAGCAGGTGTGGCCAAGCACTCCTGTTGGAGAGTAACCTCTTTCTGAGGTTATTGTAAATGAGGCCTGTAGCATCTTTCCTGGCCCCTGTGTCTGCTGTACAATGTGTTTGTGTTGTTTGTTTGAGGAGCATGTTCTTTTTTCAGGACTTCCTGTCAGACATGGCAATGTGCGAGGTGGATAGATTCATGGACAGAGAGCATCTGATCTTTCGAGAGAACACCCTTGCTACTAAAGCCATAGAGGAGTACCTCAAATTGATAGGGCACCGGTACCTCAAGGATGCCATAGGTAAAACTCCAAATATATTTTATTTTAATCCAATACCAGTGTAAAATGACCAAATCCAGCCCTGGGTTCAAATACTATTTGAAATCGGTCAAATACTTTGAGTGTTTGCTTTAGCCTGCCTGGAATGCCGACTGAGCGAGCTTCTCACTTCTAGGACTTGTTTATTGAACAGGCAAGCTCAATCAAGCACAGCTAAAGTATTTGAAATGATGAGTGACAAGGATGTTGATGAGAAGACTATGATGGTGATGATACTGATGAGGATTAATTGGACGGTTGTCTCGTTGACAGGAGAGTTCATTCGAGCTTTATACGAGTCAGAGGAGAATTGTGAAGTGGATCCCATGCGTACTCCACCGTCTGTCCTGGCCGACCACCAAGCCAATCTTCGCATGTGCTGCGAGCTGGCACTCTGCAAGATTGTCAACTCTCATTGGTCAGAAATTATTCCACATGACTACGCCATTGTACAAATGTGTCAGTAACACAGTGTCCTTTCTAGTATGATGGGCTGTTTGCCCCCCCCCCCCAAAAAAAAGTTTGCAATGAAAAATAAAGTACTATTCTATCCTTCTGTCCTACCCTTTTATTCTAGTGTGTTTCCGCGGGAGCTGAAGGACGTCTTTGCCTCCTGGAGGGTCCGGTGTGCCGAGCGGGGAAGGGAGGACATCGCAGACCGCCTCATCAGCTCCTCCCTCTTTCTACGCTTCCTGTGTCCCGCCATCATGTCGCCCTCTCTCTTCAACCTCACCCAGGAGTACCCCGGAGAGCGGACATCCCGCACACTTACCCTCATCGCCAAGGTGGTGCAGAACCTGGCCAGCTTCTCCAAGTCAGTCACTACCTTCCCTCTCATGTAGCCTTCCCTTTCTTTTACAATTAACTTTCTTTTTAGCCTTTCCTCCTATGTACCATTTCCTCCCATGTAGCCTTCCCTTTCTTTTACCATTAACTTTCTTTTAGACTTCCCTCACATTTAGCCTCCCCTCACCTGTCCTGTAACAATTAACCTGCCTTTCCCAAACTTATTCAGTATGTCCACTACCAACCAAGCCTTGTTAAGTTATTATCTATGTCCTCAACCAGTTCCTCTTTCAGCAACCAATCCATTCATTATTTCTTGCGATTGCGATTGGGTCATACATGCGTAAGACTTGCTTAAGTCTAACTATGCATTATAACTGTATCATAATACATTATATCAGTCAGCGTGAAGTAAACTATTCCTCAATAGGTTTGTCCTTTGGTGACAGTGAATGAAGAATTCATCCAACATGATTGTCCACAAAGAAGATGATTGTGCACAAACAAGATGATTGTGCACAAAAGTGACCGTAACAGGTCTAAATGGCACAAATGTTCAGAGGGTGGAAAAGTCTGTGTGCACAGAAACTATTTGTTTTAGCGATGTTCTTGTCACATTGCAGACAAGGTTACAGTACGGATAATTCAATCCTCCCCCTCACCATCACCTGTTTTCCATACTGTATCCTTCCATCTTCCTCACCTGCACTTTCATTCTTTGCATTCTCACACTGTCTGTCTCCCCTCTCTTGTTTTCTCTCCGTACGCCCTTAACACGATTTCTCTGTACTTCTCCATGCTATGTATCTTGTACCTTTCTCCCTCAATATTTCACTGTCTGTGGGAACTTCTTTCTCTCTTTCCTCCCACTCTCTCTATGCTCCCCCCACACTGCTGTCTTTTCTGCCCTCAGGTTTAGTGGCAAAGAGGACCACATGTGTTTCATGAACGAGTTTTTGGAGATGGAGTGGGGCTCCATGCAGCAGTTCCTGTACGAGATCTCCAACATGGACACGGGGAGCAACGCCGGGGGCTTCGAGGGCTACATCGACCTGGGCAGGGAGCTGTCAGTGCTCCACAGCCTGCTGTGGGAAGTCATGGCCCAACTGAGCAAGGTAATGAGGAATGTAACCTCTCCAGGCTGTTGTGCACAGTGCATATAAGCTTAGGACATCAACGATTCAAAGTTGGCCTTTTTGGGAGTGACCATAGAATTCTATGGGAGTGACCTTACTGAGTAAAATATTTGTCATTTAATTTGAGCAAATCACACGACTGAAGCGAGGCTCCAAATGGAGGCAGGACCAGGCACAAGACACCTACGGTGTAGTGTTAGGGGGACGGTGTTGTGGGAGATGATTGGCTGGTAGATTAAGCCTATTAAGCCAATACCTAAGTTTCTCCCAATCTTTCTGTATAATAACAAAGGCCAAGTTTGACATGTTGGTCCACCAGACTCTTCAGACAATTGGGCGGAATTGTCTGGGAACGAGATTATGAGAATTGTGACCGTCTAGGTTCAAACCCTGGTCTTCTGAACACCACACACATGCGTAAACCTGCAGAATCTAAAGCCTGGTCGTAGTCTTCAGGTCTCAGGTAAGGTTAGTCATCACCCATGAAGAAAATACTGTCGCTCCCTCACTTTTCATGAACCGAAAAGCAAATCTTGGAGGACAAAGGAAGTTAAAAAGACTTATTCATTATTAAAACCAACATGTTTTTGCATATACTGTACCCTTCCTTGAGATATCGCATCCTAAATGCATTTGTTTTGATAATAAGAGTCTTTGAGGACAAATTCCATTGTCCTCCAAGAATTGCTGAATATTTTGCCATCTCCAGCTGAGCAAGGTAACAGCAATGCTACACCTGCCACATTTTTCTTCACGGCTTGAGCCATGACTGATTACACTCCTGCTGTTGTCAATGCTGCCCGCAACACTGGCCGCATGAGGAGGAGCATGTTAGTGAAGCAGCCAGGCATTAGACATGCCTTTTATCGTACTAAATGAAAGTTTTCTATATGCTACATTTGCATGTGTGTCTTTGAAGTGTAACAAGAAATCTAAAGTGACTGTAATACAGGTGTAATATACTTTTCTTCTGCTGATATACCTCCTGCTACTGGTTATCCTCCCCCACCCCTTTACGCCTCTTCTCTCACCACCTCTTGGCTAAAATCCATTTGTATTTTCACTCCCTCCACTCCCGCTGTTCACTTGGCTGAATTCCATTTCTATTTTGGCTCCCTCCACTCTGTTCACTTTAAAATGACAAAATCCATTTTATAAGGGAGCATGCAAATGTTTTGGAGGACTGGTAAATATTAGTTAAGTGAAACTGAAAGGGGAGTGAACGAGGGGAAGGGAAATCACTTTTTATTGTCTGAGATCAAAATAGGCAAGCCTTTTCTAAATTCATAACAATAGGGTAAAATGACACAACATCTGCAAAATCTACACCTCAACTGAAATATTGGACACCTCCAACTCTAGGGATTTCCCATGTAATCAATGAGTGGAGTGAGCGACTGAACACGTTTGTTTTAATTGAGCCCGTGGCTGCATCTCAATAGTCTAGAGTGGCTTCCTCTCTTCGTCTCCCTTCCTCCATGTGCACTGTTCGTGAGAACACAAAACAGGTGATAACAATATGGTTGACATCTGCTTTCACCTGCTCCTTCACCTCAGTGTAGATGAATGAGAGGAAAAGAAGCCACTCTAGACTATTTTTATTTTTTATTTTTTTTATTTCACCTTTATTTAACCAGGTAGGCTAGTTGAGAACAAGTTCTCATTTGCAACTGCGACCTGGCCAAGATAAAGCATAGCAGTGTGAACAGACAACAACACAGAGTTACACATGGAGTAAACAATAGACAAGTCAATAACATGGTAGAAAAAAGAGAATCTATATACAATGTGTGCAAAAGGCATGAGGTAGGCAATAAATCGAATAATTACAATTTAGCAGATTAACACTGGAGTGATAAATCATCAGATGATCATGTGCAAGAAGAGATACTGGTGTGCAAAAGAGCAGAAAAGTAAATAAATAAAAGCAGTATGGGGGTGAGGTAGGTAAATTGGGTGGGTAGTTTACAGATGGACTGTGTACAGCTGCAGCGATCGGTTAGCTGCTCCGTTAGCAGATTTTTAAAGTTGTTGAGGGAGATAAAAGTCTCCAACTTCAGAGATTTTTGCAATTCGTTCCAGTCGCAGGCAGCAGAGAACTGGAAGGAAAGGCGTCCAAATGAGGTTTTGGCTTTAGGGATGATCAGTGAGATACACCTGCTGGAGTGCGTGCTACGGGTGGGTGTAGCCATCGTGACCAGTGAACTGAGATAAGGCGGCACTTTACCTAGCATAGCCTTGTAGATGACCTGGAGCCAGTGGGTCTGACGACGAACATGTAGCGAGGGCCAGCCGACTAGGGCATACAGGTCGCAGTGGTGGGTCGTATAAGGTGCTTTAGTAACAAAACGGATGGCACTGTGATAAACTGCATCCAGTTTGCTGAGTAGAGTATTGGAAGCTATTTTGTAGATGACATCGCCGAAGTCGAGGATCGGTAGGATAGTCAGTTTTACTAGGGTAAGTTTGGCGGCGTGAGTGAAGGAGGCTTTGTTCCGGAATAGAAAGCCGACTCTAGATTTGATTTTGGATTGGAGATGTTTTATATGAGTCTGGAAGGAGAGTTTGCAGTCTAGCCACACACCTAGGTACTTATAGATGTCCACATATTCTAGGTCGGAACCGTCCAGGGTGGTGATGCTAGTCGGGCGTGCGGGTGCAGGCAGCGAGCGGTTGAAAAGCATGCATTTGGTTTTACTAGCGTTTAAGAGCAGTTGGAGGCCACGGAAGGAGTGTTGTATGGCATTGAAGCTCGTTTGGAGGTTAGATAGCACAGTGTCCAGGGAAGGGCCGGAAGTATACAGAATGGAGATGTATCCAAAGTCTCTCCATGATCCCTGTATCCCAATTCCCTGTCCTTTCTCCAGAAGTGTACACTTATGCACTCCTCCCCACTCATTTATAAGCATGGAGGCATGGGAGTGATCAGGGGTGTTCAAGTCCGGTTTTGAAGGGCCGAAACACTTCTCGTTTCGGTTTTTAACTGGTAGTTAATTTCACTCATCTCCTATCCCAGGTCTGATTCAGTCACTGGTTAGAAGGAGAGGATGAAAACCAGAAGTGTTTTGGCACTCCAGGACCGGAAATGAACAGCCCTGCGCTAAATATAGGTTCCAACACATTTCTTATAACAGTATTTTCCTTTTGAATCCATGAATGGAAGTGAACGAGTGCACACTTTGGGAAAAAGGACAGAATTTGGGAAATAGGACAGAATTTGGGATAAACAGTCACATCTTTTCATTACGCCTTGTCTCCCAGGACGCTATTCTGAAGCTTGGTCCCTTGCCACGTCTGCTGAATGACATCAGTGTAGCCTTGAGGAACCCCCAGCTCCACCGGCAGGCCAGCCACCAGCCAGACAGGCAGCAGGACAGGCTCATCACACGGCCCTCCTTCAACCGCCTGGTATCATCCGATTTCCAGAGCCTTATGATGCGGGACCTCAACAGGTAACTGCTCCGGGCTTAAACGCACCATCTGTGTAAGATTTCTTGAGGTTCAATAGTCATTTCAATTGATATGCATTGATTATTAAAGAGCATAAGTTATAAATGCCTTGTTTCACCTTTAACGTAATCCAACAGCTAGGGTTGTACAATTTCATTGTTAATGCTTTTGGTTGTCGTTTAAGTCTTTGTAAACAAATAATGTTGATGCAAAGAGGGGTGAGGTGTGAGCCTTGAGGGTCACCTACAATATATACTGTAGTATAGCTTTAAAATACGGCCCCTGACAATGGTAATAATGATAGATAATGATGATGATCACCTCCAGCTCAATAGACATCTCCCGTCTCCCCTCCCCAACCGCGGGATTATCTGGGGGTGGTGTCCTCTCGTCTCATGTAAGCATGGGAAGCTTTGCGGAACGAGACCCCCACGGCTCAAAGGACGTTTTCTACGTGACCCGCCCCCCCTTGGCTCGGTCCAGCCCTGCATACTGCACCAGCAGTTCTGATATCACTGACCCAGACCCAAAGGTAAACTTTGATGCATCGATTTATCGCCGCTAGCAGACATCAGTGAATTGACTAACGAAAACTTTGAGTTGGACACATACACTGAGTATACAAAACATTAAGAACACCTGCTCTTTCCATGACAAACTGACCAGGGGAATCCAGGTGAAAGCTATAATCCCTTATTGATGTCACTTGTTAAATCTACTTCAATCAGTGTAGATGAAGGGAGGCGACAGGTTAAAGAAGAAGCTTTAAGCCTTGAGACAATTGAGATGTGGATTGTGTATGTGTGCCATTCAGAGGGTGAATGGGCAAGGCAAAACATGTAAGTGCCTTTGAACGGGGTATGGTAATAGGTGCCAGGTGCATCGGTTTGTGTTAAGAACTGCAATGCTGCTTGGTTTTTCATGCTGAACACTTTTCCGTGTGTATCAAGAATGGTCGACCACCCAAAAGACATCCAGCCAACTTGACACAACTGAGGGAAGCATTGGAGTCAACATGGGTTAGCATCCCTGTGGAAGGCTTACCCTGTGGAAGTCCATGCCCCGACGGATTGAAGCTCTTCTGAAGGCAAAAGGGGGAGGGGACGGTGCAACTCAAAATTAGGAAGGTGTTCCTAATGTTTGGTATACTCAGTGTATATTACAACTTGAAGTATACCTCAAAATGTAGTTATGAATTTCCCTAATAACTAAATAGTGAACATTATTATTTGTGACACAATAGGTTATTCCAGTTGACAGGTTATGTTCTGTCTCTCTCCTAGGTCCTCAGTGTGAACAAAAGCGTGTCCATGATGGACCTGCAGGACTCACGCATGAATAGCATCTCCAACCTCCATTCAGTGGGCGATATGCTCAACTCCTCCCAGGCCTCTATAGCAGGCTTGGGCCACAGTTTCGGGAACCTGGGCGGCCCGCTTCGCATGGGAGGCCATATGTCCGCCGGTGGCTCTGGGAGCTCCGGCTTGAGGCTAAGCCAGATGGGGGGACCCCTTCACCACATGGGGGGTCCCACTGACTCTCTCTCCCAGCAGCAGCAACATGCGGCAGCCGCCATGCACTTCCCCCTCTCCTTCCAGAATCCCCTCTTCCATCTGGCTGCCGACGGCCCACGGGGTCAGCCCCACAGTCGTCCTCAGGCCCAGCCACCTCCCCCTCCACTCTTGTTGGCCCCAGAGCTTGACAATGCCCACCACCAACAGGGCTACATGCGGGCATTCGGCCACGGCGGCTTCTCGCGTAGCGAGGACCTTTCGGCCCTGCGGCCACAGAGCAGTCTGGTGCAGCCCAGTGTTGTCCACTCACACAGCTACAGTGACGACTACACACGGCAAAACCAGAACGCTGAATACGCCCGGCGCCAGCTTTCGCTGCAAGTGCAGGTAGGTATTCCAGGAAAATATCACTAATTAAATGTCAATTAAATTCAACTTTATTCATTCCAGTAGCAGCATTTAAGATGACATTGACAGAGCCTAAGTACACGTTAACAAGAATACATCTCTTCATACTAAACATACACCACACAGTGCATGTAACACCTTATGTAGACATTACATTTAGCAAACAGGCTGTTGCAGACTGTTGTTGCGGTCTGTTGCATTGATAAACCCCATCATAGATTTAAATAGATATTTCATATCATTTAAAAATAAATTTACAAAAATGAATTCACCCAGCAGTCACTTTTTAGAAGCATTGATAGTGAAATGTACAGTATCTGCATATTGTTTGTATGACTACTGTAGATGCTTGAAAAACAAGTTAGACAGGGATTGTCCAATTAAATTGACTTCACAACCATTCTTCATCTCCTTCCTTGTCTCTCCTCTTACACTCTCTCCCTCTCTCTCCCTCTCCTATAGTATTTGATCTCAAATACTGTATCTTCTTTTTCTAAATATTTCCTGCCCCCCCTCCCTCCGTCTCCCTCTCTTCCTTTTCCCGCCCACCCTCTCTCAGGAGAATCTTCAGCAGCAGATTCTTATGGGCATGACCCCTCAGACGGCCACAGGCACGGGCACTCCCACCTCCTTGGCCACTCCCCCCTCCACCGTGCACCCTGTCCGTCATGGCTCCATAGCACCGCCTCCCCCGCAGCGCCTCAAATCCCAGCTGTCCATCAGCCCCGGGGCCACCTCCACCCCTCCCAAGGCCCGCCCCCAGAGCAGGAACCTCCTTCTCCAGTCGCCCGACTCCAGCTTTGGCGGCAGGCAGCCCTCGCAACAGCAACAACAGCAGCAGTTGTCTGTCAAACAGTCTGACAGCCCAGCCCCTGGGCTCCCGCACCAGTCAAGCTCGGCCAGAGACGGCCAGGGGGCGCCACAAGGGGGGAACGGAGAGACCACAGACACCCCGACTAAGAGCACAAAGCAGCCTCAGACCACAGACACCCCAACTAAGAGCACCAAGCAGCCTCAGCCGCAGTCCCAGCAGCAGCATCCACAGCAGCACCTGCTCAAGCCTACAGTCAATAAACAGGTCTATTGCTGGAACGCCATGGGCTCTGTGTTGGAATGCCTGGGTATCCAGCTGGAGCAATCCAGGAGACTTGAGATCGTGTTAGTCCACTGAGCTAAAGCCTTGGCATTAGCTCTGGGAGCTAAAACGAGTCTAGAGTTCTCAGGCAAGGTTACTTGTCACAAACCACCTCGGCTACATGTACAATCAAACCTGTTAATAACCAGTGCCAATATTAATCACACTTCTGTGATTCTCAGAATCTTTGTTTAGGATTTAGGAGGGATGGATTACTGAGATAGCTTAGCCTGTGTCACAACTTCAGTGTTATGAACATGTAATTTCTGATCGATTTTAAACAAATGTATATATGTTTCCCATAATGTAAAAATGATGTATTGTAAATGTAACATCAAAGAAAATCGATTATGTATTGAAGGCTATTGTTTGAACATTACAGGCATATTGTAAAAATCGAAGTACTTGTAAGTCCAAAGAGATACATGTAGAAGATGGATAGCCAACCAAAAAGCACAGAAAGGTGTTGCTGGTTTAGCTAGTAATTTAAGGCATCTGTCTTAACAGTTTAGACAACATCACAAGCTTTCCTAAATACTTTCTGAGATAGGAGAACCTTTTAGTCTTAATAATCTTGATAGCATGATCATGCGATTTCTGAGCCTCTTCCTGTATCATCTTGCCTCTTTGCTTTCAGGCTTCTCAGTCCCCCTCCACCCTGACCCCCAACGAGCGCACTGTGGCTTGGGTGTCCAACATGCCACACCTCTCTGCTGACATCGAAATATTGCGTAGCTCATCGAACCTTGAGGACCTCAAGCTGAAGGAGTACTCTAAGAGCATGGACGAGTCACGCATGGATAGGGTGAGTCTATTTTGGTGGTGATGACAGCTTCTCTGGTAAATTAAAGAAGGTTCCTAGATTATAAGGGAATGTCTTTATCTGATTTCCATTTTGTTGTATAGCAACATTTGACCTCCAGCATGATATTCCAAGAAGGTTATGGCAGGGTCAAAGGAAAACCTTCACTCTGTCATAATTTGATGTACCAGGATTGGGACCTGAGAATATTGCTAGACTGTTCCTTGAATTAACAACTGTTCCTTGAAGAAAGGAATGCTTTAATTAATGTCATTCCTCACCTACCAGATGGTACATACATTTTTTCATACATGTTTTTCACACTGTGAAAAAGTCGGGAATACAGTGCTACAGGTGTTGAATAAAGTGTAGTGTAGAAGCTCTGAAACATTGGGGTCAGCCCTAATACCGTACCCATCTCCAAGAGGGGGCTAGCTTTAGTTTTATGACCTTAAATAAAAATATTAAAAAAGTTAAAATGATTGAGATAGCTACGAATAATTTACATAATGCAAAATATTAGTTTTAGGTAATTTTTGCCTGTTAAACTATCCGGTTAGCTACATTTACGATTCTCATATCTAGCTGATAATTATGAAGTAAATGTTTGGTTTATGAACGTTTGCTTTGTGAACAATTGAGGATTTTCTGAGGGCAAAAGGGGGGTTCAACTCAATATCAGGAAGGTGTTCTTAATGTTTTGTTAACTCAGTGAATTTGTAAATATCACCATCATCTTTGAAACACCAGCGCTTAATGGTTATTGTGGTATAGCGTGATATAAGCAGAATTCAATATAATTCCCCCTGATTTCAACTGCCCCCTTAGTCACTTTATCCTGGCGCCTGGTATGTCTAATGCAGTTGAAGTCGGAAGTTTACATATACCTTAGCCAAATACATTTAAACTCAGTTTGTCACAATTTATGACATTTAATCCTAGTAAAAATTCTCTGTCTTAGGTCAGTTAGGATCACCACTTTATTTAAGAATGTGAAATGTCAGAATAATAGTAGAGAGAATTATTTCTTTCAGCTTTTATTTCTTTCATCACATTCCCAGTGTGTCAGAAGTTTACATACACTCAATTATTATTTGGTAGCATTGCCTTTAAATTGTTTAACTTGGGTCAAATGTTTCGGTTAGCCTTACACAAGCTTCTCACAATACGTTGGGTGAATTTTGGCCCATTCCTCCTGACAGAGCTGGTGTAACTGAGTCAGGATTGTAGGCCTCCTTGCTCGCACACGCTTTTTCAGTTCTGCCCACACATTTTCTATAGGATTAAGGTCAGGGCTTTGTGATGGCCACTCCAATACTTTGACTTTGTTGTCCTTTAGCCATTTGCCACAACTTTAGAAGTATGCTTGGGGTCATTGTCCCTTTTTAAGACCCATTTGCGACCAAGCTGTTAAGGCTGTCGCTCTCCTCATCCTCGGACGAGGTGAGGAGAGAAGGATCTTCAGACCAAAACGCAGCATTTGGGAAATAAGCCATCTTTATTATAAATACGACGGCAACACGAAACAAAACAAAACACTTTCAAAACTACAAAACAAGAAAACGACGTTGACGAAACCTGAACATAAACTTACATAACTAAACGTAAACTCACGGACAGGAAACAGACGACATCGAAAACGAAACGAACAGCCAAACAGTCCCGTATGGAAAATACATTTGACGACACAGGAGACAATCACCCACAAACAAACAGTGAGAACGCCCTACCTAAATATGACTCTTAATTAGAGGAAAACGCAAACCACCTGCCTCTAATCAAGAGCCATACCAGGTAACCCAAAACCAACATAGAAACAGATAACATAGACTGCCCACCCAAAACTAACGCCCTGACCAATTACACATACAAAAACAACATAAAACTGGTCAGGACCGTTACACAAGCTTTGACTTCCTGATTGATGTCTTGAGATGTTGCTTCAATATATCCACATAATTCACCTCCTCATGTTGCCATCTATTTTGTGAAGTGCACCAGTCCCTCCTGCAGCAAAGCACCCCCACAACATGATGCTCAACCCCCGTGCTTCATGGTTGGGATGGTGTTCTTCGGCGTGCAAGCCTCCCCCCTTTTCCTCAAAACATAACGATGGTCATTATGGCCAAACAGTTCTATTTTTGTTTCATCAGACCAGAGGACATTTCTCCAATCTTTGTCCCCATGTGCAGTTGCAAACCATAGTCTGTCTTTTTTATGGCTGTTTTGGAGCAGTGGCTTCTTCCTTGCTGAGTGGCCTTTCAGGTTATGTCGATATAGGACTCGTTTTACTGTGGATATAGATACTTTTGTACCTGTTTCCTCCAGCATCTTCACAAGGTCCTTTGCTGTTGTTCTGGGATTGATTTTCACTTTCGCACCAAAGTACGTTCATCTCTAGGAGACAGAATGGGTCTCCTTCCTGAGCGGTATGACGGCTGCGTGGTCCCAGGGTGTTTAAACTTGCCCACTATTGTTTGTACAGATGAACATGGTACCTTCAGGCATTTGGAAATTGCTCCCAAGGATGAACCAGACTTGTGGAGGTCTACAATTTATTTTCTGAGATCTTGACTGATTTCTTTTGATTTTCCCATGATGTCAAGCAAAGAGGCACTGAGTTTGAAGGTAGGCCTTGAAATACATCCACAGGTACACCTCCAATTGACTCAAATTATGTCAATTATCCTATCAGAAGCTTCTAAAGCCATGACATAATTTTTTGGAATTATCCAAGCTGTTTAAAGGCACAGTCAACTGTATGTAAACTTCTGACCCACTGGAATTGTGATACAGTTAATTCTAAGGGAAATATTCTGTCTGTTAACAATTGTTGGAAAAATTACTTGCACAAAGTAGTTGTCCTAACCGACTTGCCAAAACTATAGTTTGTTAACAAGACATTTTTGGAGTGGTTGAAAAACGAGTTTTAATGACTCCAACCTAAGTTTATGTAAACTTCCGACTTCAACTGTATATGATAATGCATTCAGAATTCCAGAGCATTGATCTTCCTCTCCTGTCGTCTCTCTGCCAGGTAAAGGAATATGAGGAGGAGATCCATTCCCTGAAGGAGCGTCTGATAATGTCCCATCGGAAGCTGGAGGAGTATGAGCGCAGAATGCTTTCACAGGAGCAGCAGACCAGCAAGATCCTATCACAGTACCAGAGCCGGCTGGACGACAGCGAGCGCATGCTGAGGCAGCAGCAGCTGGAGAAGGACAGTCAAATCAAAGGCATTATCAACAGGTGAGCGCAACCAAAACAAGATAAGAAAGAAGGTTCATGTCTGCTTGCTCACTTGCCTAGATAGCATTTACTTTTAATGCATTTACTTTAGAGAGAATTTCAATTCCCTGAACATCATATCTGTTTAAAAAAACGGAAAGGCTAATGTTGGGAGACAAAATAGTAGAAATAAACAAAATCATGGCTCTGTAGCTTTCTCTAAAATAAACATTGTCTCCTTCTTTTCCAGGCTCATGGCTGTGGAGGATGAGTTGAGAGTGAGTGCCATTCCTGAAATCAAGCCCAGAATGTTCAGAGAGCAGGTCTGTCCGTTTGTCTGTATGGCTGAGAGTGTCTTCTTGTCTCTGAGTCTATGGCGTGTACGTCGACATGGTTTATTATGGATTCGCTGGTCTGTCATACGTGCCATTTTTACATTAGTAGTGGCAGCATGTAGCTAGTGGAATGCATTTGGAAACCTGCTACTCTGCAACATGCTTACCCAGAAATTACTGGGTTACCCAGATATGCCGTAACTGTGGCAAAAAAGACTGTAACATACACTACCGTTGAAAAGTTTGGGGTCACTTATTAATGTCCTTGTTTTTGAAAGAAAAGCAACTTTTGTCTATTAAAATAACATCAAATTGACCAAAAATACAGTGTAGACATTGTTAGTGTTGTAAATTACTATTGTAGCTGGAAACGGCTGATTTTTTAAATGGAATATCTACATAGGTGTACAGAGGACCATTATCAGCAACCATCACTGCTGTGTTCCAATGGCACGTTGTGTTGGCTAATCCACGATTATCATTTTAAAAGGCTAATTGATCGTTAGAAAACTATTTTGCAATTATGTTAGCACAGCTGAAAACTGTTGTGCTGATTAAAGAAGCAATAAAACTGGCCTTCTTTAGACTAGTTGAGTATCTGGAGCATCAGCATTTGTGGGTTCGATTACAGGCTCAAAATGGCCAGAAACAAAGTACTTTCTTCTGAAACTCGTCAGTCTATTCTTGTTCTGAGAAATGAAGGCTATTCCAATGCAAGAAATTGGAAAGAAACTGAAGATCTCGTACAACGCTGTGTACTACTCCCTTCACAGACGAGCGCAAACTGGCTCTAACCAGAATAGAAAGAGGAGTGGGAGGCACCGGTGCGCAACTGAGCAAGAGGACAAGTACATTTGAGTGTCTAGTTTGAGAAACAGATGCCTCAAGTCCTCAACTGGCAGCTTCATGAAATAGTACCCGCAAAACACCAGTTTCAACGTCGACAGTGAAGAGGCAGCTCCGTGATGCTGGCCTTCTAGGCAGGGTTCCTATGTATGTGTCTGTGTTCTTTTGCCCATCTTAATCTTTTCTTTTTATTGGCCAGTCTGAGATGTCTTTTTCTTTGCAACTCTGCCTTTCTAAGTGACCCCAAACTTGTGAACGGTCGTGTCCTTAATCCCATAAAGGGCCTTGATAACTCATGGACCCAATTCAGTTTCTCAACATCAGTTTCCCTTGAAAAAACCCATGCCGAAACATCTACAATGGTGTTCACTTTACATTGATGAATTAGTTTAATTGACAACATACTATATATAAATATATATGTGCACCATGTCTGTTCCGTTGTATGTAAGCTGTTGAATGTCTGTCTAGGCACAATGTCACTACATTCTTACATTTTTACCACCACTGACAAAAGACAAAAGTTTCATATTGAGGCATGTCTAACTCAAAGTTGGTGTGAATGGCATCTACTGTATGATGGAGTAGACCGGATAAAAAAAATATATATATATTTCACCTTTATTTTATTTAACCAGGTAGGAAGGTTGAGAACAAGTTCTCATTTACAACTGCGACCTGGCCAAGATAAAGCAAAGCAGTGCGACAAAAACAACAACACAGAGTTACACATAAACAAACGTACAGTCAATAACACAATAGAAAAATCTATGTACAGTGTGTGCAAATGTAGAAGAATAGGGAGGTAGGCAAATAATAGGCCATAGAGGTGAAATAATTAGAATCTAGCATTAACACTGGAGTGAAAGATGCGCAGATGATGATGTGCAAGTAGAAATACTGGTGTGCAAAAGAGCAAGAGGGTAAGTGATGATATGGGGATGTTGGGTGTGCTATTTACAGATTTGCTGTGTACAGGTACAGTGATCGGTAAGCTGCTCTGACAGCTGATGCTTAAAGTTAGAGGGAGATATAATACTCCAGCTTCAGTGATTTTTGCAATTCGTTCCAGTCATTAGCAGCAGAGAACTGGAAGGAAAGGCGGCCAAAGGAAGTGTTGGGTTTGGGGATGACCAGTGAAATATACCTGCTGGAGCGCGTGCTACGGGTGGGTGTTGCTATGATGACCAGTGAGCTGAGATAAGTCTGGGCTTTACCTAGGGAAGACTTGACCTGGAGCCAGTGGGTTTGGCGACGAATATGTAGTAAGGGCCAGGAAACGAGAGCATACAGGTCTCAGTGGTGGGTAGCATATGGGGCTTTGGTGACTAAATGGATGGCACTGTGATGGACTACATCCAGTTCTGAGTAGAGTGTTGGAGGCTATTTTGTAAATGACAAAGCCAAAGTCAAGGATGGGTAGGATAGTCAGTTTTACGAGGGTATGTTTTGGCAGCATGAGTGAAGGAGGCTTTGTTGCGAAATAGGAAGCCGGTTTTAGATTTAATTTTAGATTGGAGATGCTTGATGTGAGTCTGGAAGGAGAGTTTACAGTCTAACCAGACAGCTAGGTATTTGTAGTTGTCCACATAATCTAGGTCAGAACCGTCCAGAGTAGTGATGCTAGTCAGGCGGGAGGGTGCGGACAGCAATTGGTTGAAGAGAATGCACTCTATCTAAGAAGTAGTTGGTGAACCAGGTGAGGCAGTCATTTGAGAAGCCAAGGCCAATGAGTCTGCCAATAAGAATGAGGTGGTTGACAGAGTCGAAAGCCTTGGCCAGATCGATGAAGACGGCTGCACAGTACTGTCTTTTATCGATGTTGGTTATGATATCGTTTAGGACCTTGAGCGTGGCTGAGGTGCACCCATGACTATCTCGGAAACCAGATTGCATAGTGGAGAAGGTACGGTGGGATTCGAAATGGTCGGTGATCTGTTTGTTAACTTGGCTTTTGGAGATTTTAGAAAGGCAGGGCAGGATGCATATAGGTCTATAACAGTTTGGGTCTAGAGTGTCTCCCCCTTAGAAGAGGGGGATGACCGCGGCAGCTTTCCAACCTTTGGAGATCTCAGACGATACATAAGAGAGGTTGAATATGCTAGTAATAGGGGTTGCAACAATTTCTGCGGATAATTTCAGAAAGAGAGGATCTAGATTGTCTAGCCCAGCTGATTTGTAGGGATCCAGATTTTTCAGCTCTTTCAGAACATCAGCTGTCTGGATTCAGGTGAAGGAGAAGCGGGTGGAGGCTTGGGCAAGTTGGTGCTGAGATGTTGGCCAGGGTAGGGGTAGCCAGGTGGAAAGCATGGCCAGCCGTAGAGAAATGCATATTGAAATGATCGATTATCGTAGATTTATCGGTGGTGACAGTGTTTCCTATCGTCAGTGCAGTGGGTAGCTGGGAAGAGGTGCTCTTATTCTCCTTGGACTTTACAGTGTCCCAAAACTTTTTGGAATTAGTGCTACAGGAAACAAATTTCTGTTTGAAAAAGCTAGCCTTTGCTTTCCTAACTGACTGAGTATATTGGTTCCTGAAAAGTTGCATATCGCGGGGGCTATTCGATGCTAATGCAGAACACCACAGGATGTTTTTGTGCTGGTCAAGGGCAGTCAAGTCTTGGATGAACCAAGGGCTTATATCTGTTCTTAGTTCTACATTTTTTGAATGGTGCATGCTTATTTAAGATGGTGAGGAAAGCACTTTTGAAGAGCAACCAGGCATCCTCTACTGACGGGTTGAGGTCAATATCCTTCCAGGATACCCGGGCCAGGTCGATTAGAAAGGCCTGCTCACTGAAGTGTTTTAGGGAGCGTTTGACAGTGATCAGGGGTGGTCATTTGACCGTGGACCCATTACGCACGCAGGCAATGAGGCAGTGATCGCTGAGACCCTGGTTGGAGACAGCAGAGGTGTATTTAGAGGGAAAGTTGGTCAGGATGATATCTATGAGGGTGCCATTGGTTACGGATTTACCTGGTAGGTTCCTTGATAATTTGTGAGATTGAGGGCATTTAGCTTCGATTGTTGGAAGACCGGGTTGTTAAGCATGTCCCAGTTTAGGTCACCTAACAGTACGAACTCTGAAGATAGATGGGGGGGGGGATCAATTCACATATGGTGTCCAGGGCACAGCCAGGGGCTGAGGGGGGGTCTATAGCAAGTGGCAACGGTGAGAGACTTGTTTCTGGAAAGATGGATTTTTAAAAGTAGAAGCTCGAATTGTTTGGGCACAGACCTGGATAGTATGACAGAACTCTGCAGGCTATCTCTGCAGTAGTTTGCAACTCCGCCCCCTTTGGCAGTTCTATCTTTAAGTAAAATGTTATAGGTATGGAGGAACAGGATAAAAGTATGGCTAAAGGCTATAAGAACTGGTCGTCTAGTGCGTTCGGAACAGAGTAAAATGAGCAGATTTATGTGCGCAAAATAATAGATTCAAGGCATAATGTACAGATAATGGCATGGTAGGATGCGAGTACAGTGGAGGTAAACCTAGGCATTGAGTGACGATGAGAGAGGTTTTGTCTCTAGAGGCACCATTTAAGCCAGGTGAAGTCACACCATGAGTGGGGGGTGGAACAAAATGGCTAGCTAAGTTATATTGAGCAGGGTTGGAGGCTCTACAGTGAAATAAGACATTAATCACTAACCAAAACAGGAATAGAAAAGGCATGTGTAGCCGAGTGATCATAGGGTCCAGTGAGTAGCTAGGCAAGCTGGAGACACGGCGATTCAGACAGCTAGCAGGCCGGGGCTAGCAGATGGGCCTCAGGGGGACGTCGCAACGGGAGAGCCTGTTGAAACCCCCTCGAACGGCTACGTCGGCAGACCAGTCGTGATGGATTGGCGGAGCTCCGTGTCGGCAGCAAAGGGTCCAGGCCAATTGGCAAAATAGGTATTGAAGCCCAGGAATTGTCTGATGGATCTCTTTCGCTAGCCGGGAGATAGGACTAGCTCCAGGCTAGCTCCAGGCTAACTGGTGCTTGCTTCGGGACAGAGACGTTAGCCAGGAGTAGCCACTCGGATAGCAGGTAACTAGCTGCGATGGTCCAGTGTAAAGGTTCAGAGCTTGCGGTAGGAATCCGGAGATGTGGTAGGGAAAAAGCAGTCCGATATGCTCTGGGTTGATATCACGCTGTGCAGACTGACAGGAATTGACCGGGCTGATGCTGGCTGATGTCCTAGTTAACGGTGATGACCGCTAGCAGTGGCTAACTGACTACTAGCTAGTAGCTAGTTAGCTGGCTAGCTCCTCATGGGGGTTCCGGTTCTAAAGTATAAAAAATAGCAGATCCATACCACATTGGGTGAGGCGGGTTGCAGGAGAGTATGTTGAAATTGAGATTAAAAATATATATACTAAATTTATATGAAGAAAACAATATCTACACGGGACGGGACAAGACAAGACAGGACAAAGACATCTGACTGCTACGCCATCTTGGTATAAGGTTTAATGGTGTAGTAAATATTTGGAGTGTTGCTATGCATTGCAGTATATTCTACTGAATCCTAGAGAATGGAGTTTTATCAACTGGACAACATTTGATTGGTTGAAGGTGATCCAATCACTGACCAATTTGTTTTGCAAAATTCCCTCATTACAGATGTAGGCACAAACAGTTTACTCCCTATATTTCTGAAAACAAAATGCCTTAAGTAGCTTACCATAGTACAACTGTATTAACTTCTATTTAATAATTTGAAATATTCGTACGTTGTTTTAATTTTTCAAAAGCAAGAGGCTATATGTGTGAATCAGAAAGAAGCTGGGGATTGCACTGATAGTAAACAGGGTTGGGGAAAAAAGTAGAGTTCGATAAAAAATATAAATAAAGAAATCATTTAAATAAGGGGATTTAGAAATGATGCAAACAATGACATTGATAAAAGTCACAATATCTGCTGTATTAAAGCTTCAAACAGCAAAGGTTCTATGTAGCACTTTTTGTACTCATACAACCCTTTTCTTTGAGAGGGTACTTCACTAGATTCTTCGCTGTCTGAATAGTTGCAAAGAGGTTTTTCTTCTTGCTAGAGGGTTGTGGGTTATACACATTTCTGTTTTCATGTTGCATGATTTCACATACCGTGGTACCTGTGATTTTGGTTGTTGTTTTATTCAAACTGTGTTGCCTCTGTGTTTATGTTCATCAGTTATATTGGGGTGGTTTTTGATGATCCGAACAGAGGTTAAACATGAGACTTTTCTTTTATTATTTGAGAAAGTAGCAGAAGCAGGGAGACAGTATATATGGAGTACAAATGTGTAGGGCTCATGATCGAACCGGGATCCCTGCCATGGGGGAACTTATATGGATCCAAAGGCGAGAGCATTACCCACTCAACCAGACTCCACGTGACATTTTTTGTAACTTGGCCATATCTAGCTTTACTTGTTCATTGTGTGTATAAGGCCACAGTCTGCAGTGAATTAAGGCAGCCAACACTGTTAGGGTGTCACTGATATGAAGCCCATTGACAACTACATTTTCTCAAATTTTTATGACAAACACTGACTTTTATCAATCCCATTACGTGAAGGGAAAGGTTTCTACTGCCAGCTAGGCATACAACAACAACGAAAATGTTTTGCAACGCAAAATGAAAAATTGCTTTTCTTATTGGATAAGTCCAGGTATATCAGTCCGTCTTCCTCTTTTGGGTTCCTAATGAAGCCTAAACCGAACCCGTGCCCTCCCCCTCCCCCGTCTGCCCCCCCCCCCGTCTCTGTCCTGTGCTTTCTTGTGGGGTCTTTCTTTCTTTTCTTTCTTTCTTTTCTTTCATCTCTGTTGGAATTTATCATTCCTCTACTTTATAACCCATTTTTCTTCTCTCCCTCTCTGCAAAACTCCCCCCATCCCCCTCCTCTGTCCCCTCCTGTGTGACGTTCACTCCCCATGCGTTCTCTTCTGACTCCTTCCCACCCACCATTCCGCCTTTTCTCCTCCCTCCCTCCCTCTATCTTGCTATCGATAGGAAGAGGACTCTTCCTCTCTGGGTTCAGCAGACCCCCATGGTCTCCCCGGAGGGGGGGGGGGGACAGCCACCACCACTGCCAGGCCCGGGGTCTCCTTTTCGGGTGTCTCCTGTGCCAACTCCCCTTGGAAAGGAGCCCTTCCTCCCCTCCCACCTCCCCGCCTACACGTCAGCCACAATGGGGAACTCCATGGCAACCAAGCCTACCCCTCGACTACTACCATGGTTACGCCAGCCAGGAGCACGGCATCTTGGACCTCGGCAACAGCAGCATCAGATCTGAGTTTAACCGGGGGGAGAGCAGTCTAATAACAAAATGTGATTACTGAAACGAGTCAAGTGGAGAGACGAGTTTTCACTCCCAGAACATCCTCTTGGCTATGTTTCTCCTTTTGGTCTTTTTTCAAAATAATAGTAGATTTACTTGATAGGGACAGATTTAATGACATTGACACATTGATTTACCAGATGGCAGATGCATTGCACCGTCTTGCTTTAGTTTGCGCTAATTTCCAGCATCAGTCACTAGATGGGCTTTGAAATAATGAGAATTGGTTTTCAGTTAACAAACCTTGTTGAATAAAGGAATAATAATAAAATGACATATTAGTTTTAAAGACTAAAGGAGCCATGCTCTGATATTTGACGGCTGATCCAATAATGGTGGTTATGTCGTTTTTAATCCAATGGTCAAATGGGCTTCTATCAGTTTTGAGTTTGACAATTAGTAAATCATAGTTAATAACGTGTGGATTGGGAAGGCTTTTTGTACCTTTTTATTTGCCTCTTTTTTTATTTCCCTACTAGGGGTTTCATGCTGTGTGTGTGTGTTTGTGTGTGTGTGTGTGTGTGGAGAGAGAGACAGATGGAGAGAGTATTTTGTTTTACCACATAGTTCTATTGCAGTGGTTGCTAAATGTTTAACTGTATTGCAGTCTAGAATAAATTGCAGTCTAGAATAACTCAAAGATTCGTATTGTTATTTCATCCATTGCCCTTTCACCATTTTCTTCTTTCGCTCCCTCCCTCCCTGCAGCCAATCCAACCGTTTTACGGAGGACACCCTGGAACCTGACTGGCAGAGCTGATATTGGTCCCGGCATAATCCTATTGGCTGGCAAAACATGGAAGAGGTCTGCAGTACCTGGCTGCCCCAGATCTGTTGATTTCCCACAACAAGCTGGGGGTCTTCACATGCTCACACACACACACACACACACACACACACACACACACACACACACACACACACACACACACACACACTCCTTCATGTGTTTGCTCTTTCTCTCCCTCTCTCTGCAATACCACTGTAAGTTTTGACCCTGGTGACAATCAGCTCAATATGAGTGGTGATGTTTACATTGTTTGTGTGTTGCAGTGGCCCATTCACGAGTGATGAAACATGGCAATATGAACCTGTTGTTTCTGTTTTAATAGGTATGACAAAGCACAATACTGAGAAAGAGAGAGAAAGAGACTTTGGGGTACACCAAGATTCCTCCCCCTACCTCAAATATTCACTTCACTTTATTAATTCCCCTGTGACAAACCTACTACACCCAGGCCTTCGCGAAAGCAGTAGGTTTTTTAACTGCTATGCTGAACGCGTAACCCGGGGCCAGCGGGTAGAATTCTTGAAAACAGAACCAGCACCCGGGGGCCTGTCAGAGAAACACGCTGCTTACGCTCATGTTTCATTAAAAACAATGGGAGCATCTGATACCCAGTAAAAGTAACGCGTCGAGTTATGCTGTCAACCACTATGGCTCTAATTTATGTTTTTTTTATGTTCTTAGTATTACAGACGGTGAATGAAATGAAAGCCTAATGCTTGTTCTCAGACTATATATCTCTGTAATGCCGTGAACATATCTATCTCTCCGGCCTAATTGTTTCCTCCTTTTGTTTTTGTATTGCTATTCTCTATCTCTACCCGAGAGTAAACAAACTAAATATGCACAGCCCTACGTTTCACAACAGAAGGACAAAAGGTTTCGATTTCTATGTCACCTGGATACAATTTCAACCTAAGGAGCTGGGACATATGGACATAGTTTTACATTTCCTGCATATGTATTTTAATTATATGAATTACTCACCTGGACATGTCGGGTGTTTGTTTCTCTAAATTGATATCCCAGTAAGGTTTCTTTACATTGTGGACGATTCCTCTGGACCACTTCGCTTTTGAATGTATGGGTTCTCTTTGAGATGGAAAAGAGGTGGATTTGACCTGCTCTGCCTCCATCAAAGTCTGGGACACACTGCCCTCTTTTGACCATAGTATCAATCTGCACTAGATAGCGGAGGAAGGACGCTTCCTCAAGTGGTGCTCAGCTACGGAGCTCGTGTTTGGCTGGGGATCAGGGATGCTACAATTGTCATGAGTGCCCTGCCCCAGTTGAATTGACGCCACTCTTTCACCTTGGACTCGTGCAGATGCCTGGACTCCAACCTTCAGGTCGTACTCACCTCCCCTTATCATCACAGAGGGGTGTGGCAAAACAATCATCAGATGGAATTACTTCATGTCTCAACCTTTGAATGGGTGTAACTGTTCCTTGCATATATATATATACATACACACACACACACAGTACCAGTCAAAAGTTTGGACACACCTACTCATTCAAGTGTTTTTCTTTATTTTTACAATTTTATACATTGTAGAATAATAGTGAAGACATCAAAACTATGAAATAACACATATGGGATCATGTAGTAACCAAAACTGTGTTAAACAAATCAAAATATATTTTATATTTCCAACAGTCTTGAAGGAGTTCCCACATATGCTGAGCACTTGTTGGCTGCTTTTTCTTCACTCTGCGGTCCAACTCATCCCAAACCATCTTAATTGGGTTGAGGTCGGGGGATTGTGGAGGCCAGGTCATCTGATGCAGCACTCCATCACTCTCCTTCATGGTCAAATAGCCCTTACACAGCCTGGAGGTGTGTTGGGTCATTGTCCTGTTGAAAAACAAGTGATATTCCCACTAAGCGCAAACCATGTGGGATGGCGTATCGCTGCAGAATGCTGTCGTAGCCATGGTGGTTAAGTGTGCCTTGAATTGTAAATAAATCACTGACAGTGTCACCAGCAAAGCACCCCCACACCATCACCCCTCCTCCTCCATGCTTCTCAGTGGGAACCACACATGCGGAGATCATCCATTCAACTACTCTGCGTCTCACAAAGACACAGCAGTTGGAACCTAAGATCTCAAATTTGAACTAATCAGACCAAAGGACAGATTTCCACCGGTCTAATGTCCATTGCTCGTGTTTCTTGGCCCAAGGAAGTCTCTTCATCTTATTGGTGTCCTTTAGTAGTGGTTTCTTTGCAGCAATTCGACAATGGAGACCAGATTCATGCAGTCTCCACTGAACAGTTAATGTTGATGTGTCTGTTACTTGAACTCTGAAGCATTTTTTTGGGCTGCAATTTCTGGTAAGTCTAAGGAGCTTATCCTCTGCTGCAGAAGTATCTCTGGGTCTTCCTTTCCTGTGGCGGTCCTCATGAGAGCCAGTTTCATCATAGCGCTTGATGGTTTTTGTGACTACACTTGGCAGAACATGTCTTAAAGCAATGATGGACTTTCGTTTCTTTTTGCTTATTTGAGCTGTTCTTGCCATAATATGGCCTTTGTCTTATACCAAATAGGGCTATCTTCTGTATACCACCCCTACCTTTTCACAAGGCAAAGGGTTGCTACTTTGAATAATCTCAATTATAAAATATATTTTGATTTGCTTAAAACCTTTTTGTCTACAACATGATTCCAACATGATGATGATTGAGTGAGAACATGATTGTGTTATTTCATAGTTTTGATGTCTTCCCTATTATTCTACAAGGTAGAAAAAATAAAGAATGAGTAGGTGTGTCCAAACTTTGACTGGTACATATATATATATATGAGTTGAATATACAAGAAAAAGGTTCCATGTACACTGAGTATACCAAAAAAATAGGAACACCTTCCTCATATTGAGTTGCCCCCCTGCATTTTGCCTTCAGAGCAGCCTCAATTCATCGGGGCACAGGGATGCTGCCCCGTGTTGACTCCAATGCTTCCCACATTTGTGTCAAATTGGCTGGATGTCCTTTGGGTGGTGGACCATTCTTGATACACACAGGAAACTGTTGTGCATGAAAAATCAACAGTGTTGCAGTTTTTGACACAAACCAGTGCACCTGGCATCTACTACCATTCCCCGTTCAAAGCTGTTCAAATATTTGGTCACCCTCTAAATGGCCCGCATACACAATCCATGTCTCAATTGTCTCAAGGCTTAAAAATCCTTATTTAACCTGTGTCCTCCCTTTCATCTATGCTGATTGAGGTGGATTTAACAAGTGACATCAATATGGGATCAAAGCTTTTACCTGGATTCAGCTGGTCAGTCTATGTCATGGAAAGACCAGGTGTCCTTAATGTTTTGTACACTCAGTATATATGGTTGGTTTGTACAGTATGTGTGAATATGCAGTGTGTGTGTGAAGAATTGTTCCCTACGACAAAAAATCTATAAAAATACACCTCACAACGGCAGGGACGAGAGGGGGTACACAAGCATGGCTACACACAAGAGCAGATCCCATTTCTTCTCATTTGAGTTGTGTATTGTTCTCTCTTGGTTCTCCCCACTCGAGGAAAAACAAAACGTCAATATTTTGTTTTCCACCCATGCATATACACACCACCCTGTTCTGCACACGCATACGCAAAAATAACCATTTCAATCTTCACACACACAAAAGAACACCCTTTCACACAGACTCACATACCAACTCTAACGAAATGAATCCCACAGAGATTTCTGTAAATGTTTTATCTTTCCCTTCTAGTCAAACTGTATGGAACTTTGACATTATTTTATGTGTTGGTAATTTCTGTATATAAATTGGGGCAGTGGATATTACAAAATCCTGCTTGAAACTATTTCATTCATTTGATCACTTTTCTTTTTAATATTTTATTTTCTCATAGTTCTATTAAGGTATATATATTTACATACAGATCTTTGTTGGTTTTATGAGTAGACCTTATGGTAAGTTGATTTTGTAGTGTTTGAGATAGTTAAAGATTTAGATATACTTAAGCTCATGCTTTTCATAGATACAGGTGCACTATATTTAAATTATATCTGTTCAAATATCAGATTTTTTTTAAACAATGCCACATCATTTCTCTTTTCATCTACAAAGGCCTCAGATCAACATCTTCTCACGTCAATAACCGACTGGCCAAAATACAAGTGAATAGCAGAGAAATGTTTGCTGTAGCCACAAGGAATGAATTGCCATATATTGATTTAGCCAATATAGGCATTTTTTCAAGTTTCAAATGTAAATCATTCTCAGCTGCTTTGCTATAACATTTCATGCATATTACTCCTAGACACATGAGTAGATTGTCATACAAATCAACTGAACCCTTAATCTATCATATTGAAACAACCTATTTATTTATTGCATTGAGTGACGTGATATAATGCCTTTTCTCTTAGCCTTCCCTTTGATGCTACCCTTATGATGGGGCCTTCCCTTAAAGTTAGCTATGCCCCTTGACAAGCCATAACCCCTGAACACCCCTTCCTATTGTCAAACTTTTAACGGACATTAGGGAATGTCACAGACATTTGTATGCAGACATTGTTTTGTGTGTATACTGTAGATCAATGAAAAACATATTTAACGAAATGTTATGGAGATTTCATATGAATGTTAATAGTCTCATGGTGGTAATGGTTATTGTAATTAGTATGATGATTATTGTAATTATTATTGCTATTACAATGATTTTATTGATATTTACTTAATTATTCAACAGAAATTGCTTTTATGTGAATAAGGGTGAAGTTTATATTTCTGGAGATTTAAATAAGCAAACAAATGAATAAATAGATATATCCCTATCCTCCCACATGCTTTGTGTGTTCTGTCAATTACGGTGCTGTATCTAATCTAACTACAGTGTTGTGCTTTTGCCATTGAGGGCTTCCACTATTTCAAATGAATCAACAGGATGGGGATTGCTATTGGTTGGGAGTGATCAGCAAACAATCAGAGAATTGTATTCAAATTGGGTTGATTATAATTTGTAAATGGCTTTAAGCTATATTACCGCCCTCTAGTGACCATAACAAATGAATGATACGATTTGGTTCAGGACTGTCTGTAAATCACCAATATTAGCTTTACGTTTTATTCAAACACAAAATAAGAAAATTCACTACTTTAAAATGGAGATCGCCTCAATGGCACTGCCTGTCAGAGATGCCATAATGGCACAGATGCAAAGATGAGTCCTCTATCTATCTCTATGGGAAACACATATGTACATGTATAATTAGCATGAACTATCTCTTTAAAATAGGTCTGGAAGAGAATCCTGGGTATAATAAATGAATGGGGAATAATTGTTGCTGACACAAGCACACTAACTACCTTTTTTTGCGCATTGTAAGCAATGAAAATTGTTTAACTGATATTTCAGCTATTGTAAAATATCAAAGACATTAAACAGATAAAATCTCCTGAAGACAAAATGGCAAACACCTAAATCTGCCCCTACACCCTACTCAAATTACGTGTCTAATTATTGTCTTTAGGGCCAATACTGGCTTGGTAGGCTATGTCAGTGAACAATTTCGAAATGTGAGTTGGTCCATACTGGAGGAAAAACATGTTGACTGGAGCTTGCATTTGGCCCCATTTTAATTATTGTTTATTGAGATATGTTAAATACATATCTAATTTCCTGCAATTCTACATAGTGTAACATGACTCATTACCTCTTTTGGATAGGCTATTTCATAAAAATATGGATAGGGGGAAAAAAAGAAATCTTGAACCAATTTTACCAAATGTTATTCAGCTAAGAAAAATATTATTTATCTAAAGGGGGGCCATGTCCCCCCCCATTCTGAAATTGATTTTTGTCCCCCACAGTTTTGTCATCGGAATGTGATACAAAAGGGCAACGGTGTGCTTCAGGACAATGCGGACACCTCCGGGCGGTTGGGTAGGCTGTTTGGAGTGTTTATCCGACTGGATATTTTAAAAAATTATGTCCCCCCCACTTCTAAAACCAAAGTTGTGTCCCTGATTTGACCCATCAAGTATCACTTTAATTGGAATTGAATCCTGTAGCTCAATTGATGGCAACAGAGTCACACATTCTGTTAGATTACTTCCCAAGCAAAGTCCAAGTTTGTTTGAGTCCTCAACTTTAGAGAGTTGTAGCTCAGCCGCTGAATGTCATAGAAATTAACCAAAGATACCATTAAGTGTATGACAGCCAAGATTATTTTTCACCTTCAAAAAACAGCCAGCAAATCAGAAAATGTTTATCTCTTTAATGCAACACACTTTGAAAGGCGGTGACCGACGATGGTTGCAACTAAGCAAAACCAATCTGCTAGAAAACGCCCTAGTATTATGGCTAAACCCACTGGGCAAAAAAAAATCGATGTGATGCCGTTGAATCATCTTGGAAAACTGATTGGGTTTACAAAAAGTCATCAACGTAAGGGCATTTCATATCCAAATGTAATTCAAAACTAGAAGTTTAACTGCTGTCTGTGCCGAGGGGAAGTCAACTGCATTGCAATAGCCGAAAGACAATCTATTAGCTGGACATATCAATGCATGCCACAACATCAATAACAAGTGCCTCTTGGGTATGCTTATTTAACAAGTGGCTCTTCAGTAATCAACTTAATGCCTCTGGCTTGGAAAATAAATATATCAACATATGGGTGTGTAGGTCGTCCCTTCATCCCTTAATTTAAATAATTTAAGAATTTATTTCATTTAAATTCAAACAGTTGTTTATTTGATATATAAAGTAAATCTGGGTTCTAAATCGTGCCGAACTTCTTTTGGGAACTTCTGTCCACTATGCTGTTTTTTGTTTGTAGGGTCTCAAAGTTGGGATATTCTAATAGAGATATTGTTTGCTTCAGAAACTCCATGTCGGGATGTTCTAGTAGAGATAGTGTTTGCTTCAGAAACTCCATGTCGGGATGTTCTAATAGAGATATTGTTTGCTTCAGAAACTCCATGTCGGGATGTTCTAATAGAGATATTGTTTGCTTCAGAAACTCCATGTCGGGATGTTCTAATAGAGATAGTGTTTGCTTCAGAAACTCCATGTCGGGATGTTCTAATAGAGATATTGTTTGCTTCAGAAACTCCATGTCGGGATGTTTGTCCACAATATCTTTATGTTTCAGGATCTCGACGTCAGGACATTTGCCCTTGATATTGTTTTGTTGACTGCATGCAACTCCAGTATGTTACTGGTGGGAACATGGAGATAAGCATGTGCTTCCATGCTGGTTAAGCTTCCATTAAAGAAGCCCACGCTCATCCCGGCCTTCTGACCTATTAGCAAGATATAGCTTGCTGAGATTAGGTTGACTTTATGTCATTCACAATTTTCCGAAAGGTGGCTTGTATGGCCTTGTGTAGCCAGAATTTAATAAACTGTCATTTGAATTTACTCTACCTGTTGTCCACTTGGTTGGTCCTTTTAGATACATTTTAGATAAAATATCCAATATCCAAAATGATGGTACTGCCGTTGAGATGTCTATCACCTGGTACATGTGCAAAACCACGTAAGCATGGGCTTGGATAGCATGCATGCGTTGCGTGCATGTACTGTACAGTGAGGTCCAAAAGTATCTGGACAGTGACACATTTTTTGAGGGATGTTTTTTTTTAACCCTTATTTTACCAGGTAAGAAAATATATTAATATTACAGCATCAACCTGGGGAATAGTTACAGGGGAGAGGAATTGTCACGACTTCCGCCGGAGTCGGTCCCTCTCGTTGTTCGAGCGCCATTCGACGTCACTGGCCTTCTAGCCATCACCGATCCACTTTTCATTTTCCATTTGTTTTGTCTTCGTTTTTTACACACCTGGTTTCAATTCCCCCATTACATGTTCATTTTTTAACCCTCTGGTTTCCCCCATGTTTGTGTGCGTGTTTGTTTTATTGTAAGGATGTATCTGACGGCTGGTTTATTGTTACCGGGTGTTGTTATTATGCCCGTTTATTTTGTGGTACCGGTATTTTTCCAGCACCATAGTATTGTGTTTATACTGGTGTTTTTCTTAATTGAATACCTTGTCCACGCATCTCAGCTCTCCTGCGCCTGACTCCTTTCACCAGTTACCCACAGCCTTGACAGAAACACGCACCTCAAAGGAATGGAGTCAGCAGGAGCAGGAGCCCCAGCAGTAGGGGTTGAGGAGCGAGTCCAGCAGCACGCTGCCATGCTGCAGCATCTCGCTCCACCAGCACCACCAGTCTCACCATCACTCACCCCTCCTTCACACGGGCCCAGTGGGATACGGCTCGCCCTCCCGAAGGAGTATGATGGAACGGCAGCGGGTTGTCAGGGGTTCTTGCTCCAGCTAGAGCTCTACCTGGCAACCGTCCACCTGGCTCCTTCGGGCCGAGAGAGCGTCGCCGCCCTCGTCTCCTGCCTCTCAGGGAAAACCCTGGAGTGGGCCAACGCTGTATGGGGGGAAGAAGAAGCGGTGTAGGACCACTTCGAGGATTTCACCCGCCGCTTCCGGGCAGTCTTTGACCATCTACCTGAGGGTAGAGCGGCGGGTGAACGTCTCGTCCACCTGAGGCAGGGGATGAGGAGCGCACAGGAGTTCGCGTTGGAATTCCGGACCCTGGCCGCCGGCGCGGGATGGAACAACACGGCCCTGATCGATCACTACCGGTGCAGTCTGCACCAGGATGTCTGTCAGAAGTTGGCATGCAGGGACATCACTCTCACATTCGATCAGCTGGTGGACCTGTCCATCCGGCTGGATAACCTGCTGGCTACCCACGGATGTCCAGATCGGGGTCTGTCGGTTCCATCCATAGCCATAACCCTCACATCGACTGGTCTGTGGGCACTATCAAGCAGTGGGGTCCTACGTGCCAAGCCACTTGTGTCTTCCCGAGTTCCCCGAGTTCTCCTCCCGAGTCTCTAGAATCCATCGACCTGTCCCGAGTTCCCGAGTGTTACCATGACCTCAAACCGGTATTTAGCAAACACAGGGCCACCATGCTACCACCCCATAGACCTTACGATTGCCCCATCGACCTGTTTCCGGGCACCTGCCCCCCAGGGGTCGGATCTTTTCCCTATCTTCTCCCGAACGAGCTGCTATGGATACCTACATCAAGGACGCTCTGGCAGCAGGCCTCATGCGACCATCCACCTCGCCGGCGGGAGCAGGGTTTTTCTTTGTGGCCAAAAAAGACGGTGGATTACGTCCTTGCATCGACTACCGGGGACTCAATGCCATAACCGTTCGTAATCGCTACCCGCTACCCCTTATGGCCACAGCCTTTGAGCTGCTCCAGGAAGCAGTTGTCTTCACTAAGCTTGACCTGCGGAACGCATACCATCTTGTGCGGATCAGACCCGGTGACGAGTGGAAGACCGCTTTCAACACGCCTACTGGTCACTACGAATACTTGGTGATGCCCTTCGGCCTGACCAACGCCCCGGCTGTGTTCCAAGCGCTCATAAACGATGTGCTTACGGATATGCTTAACATCTTCGTGTTCGTTTACTTGGATGACATCCTCATCTTTTCGAGCTTCCTTCAAGAACACACTAAGCATGTCAGACAAGTACTCAAACGCCTCCTAGACAGCCATTTGTACGTTAAGTCGGAAAAATGTGAATTCCATTCCTCCCGAGTACAATTCCTGGGATTTGTAGTGGAACCCGGTCGAGTCCAGATAGGGGCGGTAGCGGATTGGCCCATCCCCAAGTCCGTTGAGGAAGTTCAGCGTTTCTTGGGCTTCACTAACTTTTACCGCAAGTTCATCAAGAACTTCAGCTTGGTGGCCCCTCTCTCAGCTTTAACCAAGGGTGGCAACGCAAGGTTTCTGTGGGAAAAAGAAGCTGAGACGGCCTTCCAAGGACTCAAGCAGCGTATCCTCTCTGCTCCCATCCTGACACTACCGACTGCGGATGAACCTTTTGTGGTGGAGGTAGACGCATCAGAGGTTGGTGTTGGAGCTGTCCTGTCTCAGAGGGGTGAAGACAAGAAGCTTCACCCTTGCGCCTTCTTCTCTCACCGGCTTACCCCGGCCGAGAGGAACTGCGATGTGGGGGATCGTGAACTCCTAGCGGTTAAGACGGCATTGAAGGAATGGAGACACTGGCTCGAGGGGGCTTCTCAACCATTTCAAGTGCTTACGGACCACAAAAATCTGGAGTATATCCAGCAGGCGAAGCGGTTGAACTCCAGACAAGCTCGATGGTCTCTTTTCTTCAATCGATTCCAGTTTATCCTCACCTATAGACCCGGGTCGAAGAATCTCAAACCGGAGGCCTTGTCACGAGTCTACGCTCCTGCCATTTGAGAAGATACTGACATGCCTGTCCTTCCTGCTGCTAAGATCGTGGCTCCGATCTCGTGGAAAGTTGAGGATACCGTGAAACAAGCTCAAGCCATCGAACCGGGTCCTAAAGGAGGTCCTGCCAATCGGTTGTTTGTTCCCAAGGCAGCAAGGACCCAGGTCCTTCTGTGGGGGCACTCCTCTCACCTTACCTGTCACCCGGGCGTAGGTTGCACCTTGGAGTTCATCCAGCGTAAGTTCTGGTGGCCCACCATAAAAGAAGACGTTGCCACTTTCGTCAAGGCCTGTCCCGTGTGCTGCCAGGGCAAATCTTCTCAACACCGCCCTCAAGGTCTCCTTCACCCTTTATCTATTCCCCACCGACCCTGGTCCCATATCTCGTTGGACTTTATTACTGGCCTTTCTCCGTCCCATGGTAATACTACTATCCTAGTCATCATCGACAGGTTTTCTAAGGCGGCCAGGTTCGTCCCCTTGACTAAGTTACCTTCTGCCAAGGAAACGGCTGAGTTGGTGATAAACCATGTGTTCCGAGTCTTCGGCATTCCTCAAGATATGGTTTCCGACAGAGGTCCCCAGTTCGCCTCAAGGTTTTGGAAGGCCTTCTGCCAACTCATAGGGGCCACTGCCAGTCTATCTTCAGGGTACCACCCGGGGTCCAATGGCCAAATCGAGAGGATGAATCAAGAGCTGGAAACCACCCTCAGATGTATGGTCTCCAACAACCCGTCCACATCGTCGTCCTTCATTGTCTGGGCCGAGTACGCGCACAACACCTTGCGCTCCTCCTCCACTGTTATGTCCCTGCACAAGTGTCAGTTTGGCTATGCCCCTCTATTGTTCCCGGACCAGGAGGCAGAAGTCAGAGTGCCTTCAGCCTTGAGGTTCATCAGACGCTGTCGGCTTACGTGGAAGAAGACCCGTCTTAATCTTCTGCGTTCCTCACAGCGATACCAACGACAAGCCAACAGACGTTGCCGTCCCGTGCCTACCATGCGCCTCGGCCAGAGAGTCTGACTCTCAACTAAGAACTTACCGCTACAGGTGGAGTCTCGCAAGCTGTCCCAGAAATACATCAGTCCCTTTAAGGTTGCCAAGAGATTGAATCCCGTTACTTATCGCCTGCACTTACCCAGATCTCTTAAAATTAATCCCACGTTTCATATTTCTTTATTAAAACCTGTTGTTTTTTCTCCCCTTATCCCGGCAGGCAAACCTCCCCCTCCGCCCCGTGTCATCGGAGGCCAGTCGGCTTATACCGTCCATCGGATACTGGATTCCCGCCGGGTGCAGCGGACCTGGCAGTATCTGGTGGACTGGGAAGGCTACGGTCCCGAGGAGCGCTCCTGGGTTCCTGCCAAAGACATACTGGACCCTGACCTCATTTGTCAGTTCAGGGTCCTCCACCCTGAGAAGGCTGGTAGGAACGTCAGGAGTCATTCCTAGGGGGAGGATTCTGTCAGGATTTGGCCAGGATTGTTCATGTTTTTGTCACTAGATGCCCCCATTGTGCTTTTTTGACCCTTTTGTTTTTTCCCTTGTTCCAGTTATTATTTGCACCTGTGCCTCATTTCCCTTGAAAGTATTTAAACCCTTAGTTTTCCTCAGTTCTTTGCTCTGTGTTTGTATGTTAGCACCCAGCCCCAGCCATGCTGTGAACATTTGCTTCTCTAGTTGGATTTTCTTGAGGTACTCTGGTTTTGTTCTTGTTTATTTATGATTATTCTTTTGAGGTTTGTTTTTTCCCTGCTGTTCTTACCACTTTGTGGATTTTTTCCTGTGTCTTGGAGGATATACATTTCTTCTCTTGGAATTACTTTTGACGTTGTGGATTTATATTTTTTGCCTGAAGATCTTTTCCTTTTTACTTTATTAAACCATCGTCTCTGTCACGTTCCTGACCTATTTATAATAGTTTGTTATGTGTGTTAGTTGGTCAGGACGTGAGGTTGGGTGGGCATTCTATGTTTTCTGTTTCTGTGTTGGTTTTGGGTTGCCTGGTATGGCTCTTAATTAGAGGCAGGTGTTTGGCGTTCCTCTAATTAAGAGTCATATTTAGGTAGGCGTTGTCACAGTGTTCGTTGTGGGTGATTGTCTTCCGTGTCTGTGTAATTGTTTGCACCATACGGGACTGTTACGGTTTGTTCGGTTTGTGTAGTCTAATTGTCCTATTCATGCGTTCTACTTGTTTTATGTAAGTTCGTCGTTTAGGTCTGTCTACACCGTTTGTTGTTTTGTTAGTTTAATCAAGTTCGTGTTTTCGTTTAAATAAATATGTGTTCAAACTTCGCTGCGCCTTGGTTCCCTCAATACTCCTCCTTTTCGGTCGAAGAGGAGGAGGACCGCCGTTACAGTCTCTAGTACTGCTGTGTCTGCCTCATCTTCTGGGTTCTGCCGACTATTAGTGGCTCAGTTTACTAAGTGACTGTTTCTCACACCGGAGACCCGAGTTTGTAACCGGGTCCTGACAAAACAACATTCCAACTTAGTTAGAGAGGTATGTGGTGTGGGTTATTAACTTCTTTGGGCTGCAAGCCCGAAGCCGGGCACAATATGACAACAGCCACTTCAAGTGCAGGGCGCGAAATTCAAAATATTTTTTTTTGAAATATTTTACCTGTTTGGGCTGCAAGGGGCAGTATTGAGTAGCCAGATAAAAGGTGCCCATTTCAAACGGCCTCGTACTCAATTCTTGCTCGTACAATATGCATGTTATTATTACTATTGGATAGAAAACACTATCTAGTTTCAAAAACCGTTTGAATTAGTTCTCTGAGTGAAACAGAACTCATTCTGCAGCACATTTCCTGACCAGGAAGTGGAAAGTCTGAAATCGATGCTCTGTTCTTCTTCCTGCCTATAAATGGGCACGAGACCTATTAGTATACATGCACGTCATACACCTTCCCCTGGGTGTCAAGAGGCTGTGAGAGAAGAAATGAGGTGATTATCTTGGTCTGAGATGGAACACATCATCTTGGAATGACGTGTCCCCCATTTTCGGTACTCTGAAGAGCGCGAGGTGGACAGTGGGATTGCCTTTTGTTTAGCTGCCGTTATAGGCGACTATTATCTCCGGCTTTGATTTTATTTGATACATGTCACCATATCATCGTAAAGTATGTTTTTTCAATATAGTTTCATCAGATTATTGAACATTTTTCGGGAGTTTTGCCGTGTTCCGTTCTCTTCCGTTTGTTGACAAGGAGAGATTCGAGCCACTTGGCTAGCGCGCTTGCTAAATGAAGAGGGAAAGTTGCCGTTCTAAATCCAAACAACGATTGTTCTGGACAGGGGACACCTTCTCCAACATTCTGATGGAAAATCAGCAAAAGTAAGAAACATTTTATGATGCTATTTCATATATCTGTTGTAGTCGTCGGCGCCCAAGTGTTTCTGGCTATTGTGGTAAGCTAATATAACGCTACATTTTCTTTACGCTGTAAAACACTTAGTAAAAAGGAAATATTGGCTGGAATCACAAGATGCCTGTCTTTCATTTGCTGTACACTATGTATTTTTCAGAAATGTTTTATGATGAGTAATTAGGTATTTGACGTTGGTGCCTGTAATTATTATGGCTGCTTTCGGTGCAATTTCTGATTGTAGCTGCAATGTAAACTATGATTTATACCTGAAATATGCACATTTTTCTAACAAAACATATGCTATACAATAAATATGTTATCAGACTGTCATCTGTTGAAGTTGTTTCTTGGTTAGTGGCAATTTATATCTTTATTTGGTCGAATTTGTGATAGCTACTGATGGAGTACTGATGGAGTAAAAAACTGGTGGAGTAAAAAAAGTGGTGTCTTTTGCTAACGTGGTTAGCTAATAGATTTACATATTGTGTCTTCCCTGTAAAACATTTTAAAAATCAGAAATGATGGCTGGATTCACAAGATGTGTATCTTTCATCTGGTGTCTTGGACTTGTGATTTAATGACATTTAGATGCTACTATTACTTGTGACGCTATGCTAGGCTATGCTAGTCAGCATTTTTACTGGTGGGGGTGCTCCCGGACCCGGGATTGGGAGGAAGTAGAATTTAAACAGAAAAGACTTCGAAGACGTCTTTTCTGTTTAATTAAATACAAACATCTTGTGAATCCAGCCAATATTTCCGAAACACAATATAGCATTATATTAGCTTACTACAATAGCCTACCACACTACCGCATTCATTCATCAAGGCACGTTAGCGATAGCAATAGGCACGCTAGCGATAGCGAATAAACCAGCAAAAGATATATCATTTTTGACTAACCTTGATAAGCTTCATCAGATGACAGTCCTATAACATCAGGTTATACATACACTTATGTTTTGTTCGAAAATGTGCATATTTAGAGCTGAAATCAGTGGTTATACATTGTGCTAACGTAGCATCTTTTTTTTCCCAGAATGTGCGGATATTTTTATGGCACTCAACTATTCTGACCAAATAACTATACATAAACGTTACTAAAAAATACATGTTGTATAGGAAATGATAGATACACTAGTTCTTAATGCAATCGCCGTGTTAGAATTCTAAAAATAACTTCATTACAACATCCAGCTTAGGTATAGCGAGAGAGTACCCAAATCTGGGCGCAAACGACTATTTCACATGTTCGACAGATATATGAAATAGCATCATAAAATGGGTCCTACTTTTGACGATCTTTCATCAGAATGTTGTACAAGGGGTCCTTTGTCGGGAACAATCGTTGTTTGGATTTAGAATGTCCTCTTCTCCAGTCAATTAGCACGGAAAGCTAGCAAAGTGGCGCGAAGCACTCCTTCCTGAACAAAGGCACACAACGCAACACGCCTAACGTCCCGAAAAAATTTCAATAATCTAATAAAACTATATTGAAAAAACATACTTTACGATGATATTGTCACATGTATCAAATAAGATCAAAGCCGGAGATGTTAGTCGTCTATAACGACAGCTGTACAGAAGGCAAAACCAGGTCCCTTCACGCGCTCTCCAGAAAACAGGAAACTGGTGACACGTCATACAAAGAGCTTTTGTTCGACCCCAGATCAAGTTACACACTCCATTTCTTCTCTCACTGCCTGTCGATATCTAGTGGAAGACGTATGAAGTGCATGTATACTGATATATATCAAGGACATTTATAGGCAGGCCCTAGAACAGAGCATCGATTTCAGATTTTCCACTTCATGTCAGGAAGTTTGCTGCAAAATGAGTTCTGTTTTCCTCACACATATAATTCAAACGGTTTTAGAAACTAGAGAGTGTTTTCTATCCAATAGTAATAATAATATGCATATTGTACAAGCAAGAATTGAGTACGAGGCCGTTTGAAATGGGCACCTTTTATCCAGCTACTCAATACTACCCCTGCAGCCCAAACAGGTTAACCTGTCTAGGATCAGCGTGGCGCTAGCGGCACTCCCCCCCCCCCCCCACTGAAAAACCAGTGCCGCGAAATTCAAAAAAAATATTTTTTTAAAATATTTAACTTTCACACATTAAAGTCCAATACAGCTAATGAAAGACACAGATCTTATGAATCCAGTCAACATTTCCGATTTTTAAAATGTTTTACAGGGAAGACACAATATGTAAAGATGTACATCTATTACCTAAAAAACACATTAGCATATTCCACCATCTTTTATTTGTCCACCAACACCAGTAGCCATCACCAATTCGGCTAAACTAAGATATTTATAGCCCCTAACCAACAAAAAAACTCATTAGATGACAGTCTGATAACATATTTATGGTATGGGATAGGTTTTGTTAGAAAAAAGTGCATATTTCAGGTATATGGCATAGTTTACAATTGCACCCACCATCACAAATGGACTAGAATAATTACAATGAGCAACGTGTTTACCTAACTACTAATCATCAAACATTTCGTAAAAATACACAGCATACACGAATCGAAAGACACAGATCCTGTGAATACAGACAATATTTCAGATTTTCTAAGTGTCTTACAGCGAAAACACAATAAATCGTTATATTAGCTTAGCACATAGCAATTAGCAGCCCAGCATTGATTCTAGCCAAAGTGAGCGATAAAAGTCAACATCGCCAAAAGATATTAATTTTTTCACTAACCTTCTCAGAATTCTTCCGATGACACTCCTGTAACATCACATTACAACATGCATATACAGTTTGATCGAAAATGTTTATATTTAGCCACCAAAATCATGGTTAGACAATGTGAAATGTAGACAAGCTGGTAAAGAAAACGTCCTTGCGCCACTTAGACAGTGATCTACTCTTATACATAAATACTCATAAACGTGACTAAAAAATATAGGGTGGACAGGGATTGATAGACAATTTAATTCTTAATACAATTGCGTTATTACATTTTTTAATTTATCCTTACTTTTCAATACAGTTTGCGCCAAGCGAAGCTACGTCAAAAAACATGGCGTCCTAAGCCACTAAAATGTTTCGACAGAAACACGATTTATCATAATAAAAATGTCCTACCTTGAGCTGTTCTTCCATCAGTATCTTGGGCAAAGGATCCTTTCTTGGGAGAAATCGTCTTTTGGTGGAAAGCTGTCCTCTTGCCATGTGGAAATGTCAACTACGTTCGGGATGAACTGAAAAGCGTGACCAACTTTTCACATCGTTGCAAAAATAAATGTCCCAAAATCGCACTAAACGGATATAAATTGCTATAAAACGCTTTAAATTAACTACTTTGTGATGTTTGTAACTCCTATAACGAGTGAAAAGATGACCGGAGAAATATAACAGGCTAAACTAACGCTTGGAACAGGAGAGGGTCGGTGTCTTCCACGCGCGTTACGCAGCAAGAAAAGACTTGCTAGCTAAAGGTTTTTTTCATTTGTAGGGCCTGTGAACGAGCAATCGAGCCCGTTGGAATCGTCATCACGTAAAGGCATCCAGGGGAAGACGTAAGAAGTGTCCGTATAGTCATAGCAACGACAGTGCCCGTTTAAATGACTTCAGAAAAGTGGCCAACGTTTCTCAAATCTGACTCCATGTCAGGGAAATTGCTGTAGAATGGGCTCTGTTCCACTTAGAGACAAAATTTCAACTCCTATAGAAACTATAGACTGTTTTCTATCCAATAATAATAATAATATGCATATTGTACGATCAAGGATTTTGTGGGAAGCCGTTTAAAAAATTAGCCACATTAGCATAAATAGTCTAAACAGCGCCCCCATCCCCAACAGGTTATTAAGTAAGCCAAAAGGATCGTTAAACTATGGTTGAACCGACCCAACTTAGCCCTGAGGTGTTTATATAAGGCAGTGAGTAACGTCTTAGGTCTTCCATTATCTTGGGTTGTCTGCTAAAGTGGTAATAAATTATAGTGAGCCTTCAGGAGAATAAATGATATTGTGTGTCGTGTGTGTGCGCTGGTGAGTTGGAATTAACTTTTGAACCTGTTTTATCTTGGTCAAGAGGAGGAGCTTTATTCTGTAACCAATGACGTCATATTTTATATATAAACTGTTGTTTGTGGTTAAATGGGAGCGTGCTCCGAGAATAAATACTATTATCTATTTTTAATAAGACTGTTCCCTGTCTATTTTATGTTAATAAGGATCTTACAAATTCTTAGAAACAGACAGAGTGATTTTAATTAATGAGCACATAAAGGAATTATGAAATTCCTCTAGCAGTTTCCGTGGTGCTGGGTCTACCCTGGTTTGCCTGTCATGACCCCACTATTTCGTGGCAACAGAGGGTTCTCACGGGGTGGTTTCCGTCGGTGCTACTACGGTGGAAAGTCCAGACCAGTTCTCCGCCGTGCTTATCCCCTCTGAATATGCCGATTTGGCTCTCGCCTTCTGTAAAAAGAGGTGACTCAATTACCACCCCATCGACGGGGGGATTGTGCGATAAATCTCCTGGTAGGCGCAGCACTTCCCAGGTGTCACGTGTATCCCCTGTCGCAAGAGGAGACGTCGGCTAAGGAAACATATGTCTTCGAATCTCTGGGGCAGGGGTACATTTGGCCCTCCACTTCACCTGTCTCCTCGAGTTTCTTTTTTGTGAAGAAGAAGGATGGAGGTCTGCGCCCGTGTATTGACTATCGAGGCATCAACCAAATCACTGTGAGGTACAGTTACCCGCTGCCTCTCATAGCCAGTGCGATCGAGTCAATGCACGGGGCGCGCTTCTTCACAAAATTGGAAATCAGGAGCGCTTACAACCTGGTGCGTATCCGGGAGGGGGACGAGTGGAAGACGGCATTTAGTACCACCTCAGGGCACTATGAGTACCTCATCATGCCGTACGGGTTGATGAATGCTCCATCAGTCTTCCAGGCCTTTGTAGACAAGATTTTCCGGGACCTGCACGGGAGGGTGTAGTGGTGTAAATCGACGACATTCTGATATACTCCGCTACACGCGCTGAGCATGTGTCCCTGGTGCGCATGGTGCTTGGTCAACTGTTGGAGCATGACCAGCACGTCAAGGCTGAGAAATGCATGTTTTTCCAACAGTCCGCCTCCTTCCTAGGGTACCGCATTTCCACTTCAGGGGTGGAGATGGAGAGGGACCGCATTACAGCCGTGTGTAATTGGCCGACTCCCACCACGGTAAAGGAAGTGCAGCGGTTTCTAGGGTTTGCCAACTACTACCGGAGGCTTTGGTCAGCTAGCGGCTCCCATTACCTCACTGCTGAAGGGGGGACCGGTGCGCTTTCAGTGGTCAGCTGAGGCGGACAGGGCTTTTGGTCAGCTGATGGCTCTGTTTACCCTGGCTCCCGTGCGGCTCATCCGGATCCCTTTTTGGCGTTCATAGTGGAGGTGGACGCGTCCGAGGCTGGGATAGGAGCCGTGCTATTTCAGCGCTCGGGTGCACCACCAAGGCTCCGCCCCTGTGCCTTCTTTTCAAAGAAGCTCAGCCCGGCGGACCGAAACTATGACGTGGGGGACTGGGAGTTGTTGGCTGTCGTCAAAGCTTTGAAGGCGAGGAGACATTTGCTTGAGGGGGCTGAACACCCTTTTCTCATCTGGACAGACCACCGCAATCTGGAGTACATCCGGGCGGCGAGGAGACTGAACCCTCGCCAGGCAAGGTGGGCCATGTTCTTTACCCATTTTGTTTTCACCCTGTCCTGCAGACCAGGTTCCCAGAACGTAAAGGCAGACACACTGTCCCGGATGTATGACACAGAGGAGCGGTCTATGGATCCCACTCCCATACTCCCGGCCTCTTGCCTTTTGGCACCGGTAGTGTGGGAGCTGGATGCTGACATCGAGAGGGCATTACGTACAGAGCCCACTCCCCCCAGTGTCCAGCTGGGCGTCTGTACGTTACGTTTGCTGTCCGCGACCGCTTGATCTATTGGGCCCACACGTCACCCTCCTCTGGTCATCCGTGCATCGGTCGGACAGTGCTCTGTCTTAGTGGGAAGTACTGGTGGTCCACATTGGCTAAGGACGTGAGGGTTTATGTTTCCTACTGCTCGGTGTGCGCCCAGTGCAAGGCCCCTAGGCCCCTGCCCACAGGGAAGTTACAACCCTTACCCGTTCCTCAACTGCCGTGGTCGCACCTGTCGGTGGACTTCCTGACGGATCTGCCTCCCTCACAGGGTAACACCATGATCCTGGTCGTTGTGGATCGGTTTTCTAAGTCCTGCCGTCTCCTCCCTTTGCCCGGTCTCCCTACGGCCCTACAGACTGCGGAGGCCCTGTTCACACACTTCTTCCGGCACTACGGGGTGCCTGAGGACATAGTATCTGATCGAGGTCCCCAGTTTACCTCAAGGGTCTGGAGGGCGTTCATGGAACGTCTGGGGGTCTCTGTCAGCCTTACCTCAGGTTTTCACCCCGAGAGTAACGGGCAGGTGGAGAGAGTAAACCAGGATGTGGGTAGGTTTCTGCGGTCTTATTGCCAGGACCTGCCTGGGGAGTGGGCGGCGTTCATACCCTGGGCAGAGATGGCCCAGAACTCGCTCCGCCGCTCCTCTACCAACCTCTCCCCTTTCCAGTGCATACTGGGGTACCAGCCGGTTCTGGCGCCGTGGCATCAGAGCCAGATCGAGGCTCCTGCGGTGGACGACTGGTTTAGGCGCTTGCAGGAGACGTGGGACGGCTCATGTGCACCTTCAGCGGGCCGTGAGGCGTCAGAAAGCCAGCGCAGACCGCCACCACAGTGAGCCGTATTAACTCCTCGTTCCATGTGTCTCTCCTCAGGCCGGTGGTAGCTGGTAAACTCCAGGAGTCTGAGGTGCGGGAGGTTCCTCCGCCCCCTCTGGTCATCGAGGGGGCCCCGGCGTATGCAGTCCGATCCATACTGGACTCGAGGCGTCGGGCGAGGGGCCTTCAGTACCTCGTGGAGTGGGAGGGGTACGGTCTGGAGGAGAGATGCTGGGTGCCGGTGGAGGACGTATTGGACCCTTCGATGCTGCGGGATTTCCACCGTCTCCATCCGGATCGCCCTGTGCCTCGCCCTCTGGGTCGTCCCCGGGGCCGGTGTCGGCACACTGCTGGAGCTGCGCATCAAGGGGGGGACTGTCACGACTTCCGCCGGAGTCGGTCCCTCTCCTTGTTCGAGCGGAGTTCGTCGGTCGACGTCACCGGCCTTCTTGCCATCACCGATCCACTTTTCATGTTCCATTTGTTTTGTCTTTGTTTTTTACACAGCTGGTTTCAATTCACCCATTACATGTTCATTATTTAACCCTCTGGTTTCCCCCATGTTTGTGTGCGTGTTTGTTTTATTGTAAGGCTGTATCTGACTTCTGGTTTATTGTTACCGGGTTTTGTTATTATGCCCGTTTATTTTGTGGTACCGGTATTTCTCCAGCACCATAGTATTGTGTTTATACTGGTGTTTTTCTTGAATTAAATACCTTGTCCACGCATCTCAGCTCTCCTGCGCCTGACTCCGTTCACCAGTTACCCATAGCCTTGACAGGAATGAGCCAATTGGAAGCTGGGGATGATTAGGTGGCCATGATAGTATGAAGGCCAGATTGGACATTTTGCCAGGACACCAGGGTTAACACCACTACTCTTATGATAAGTGCCATGGAATCTTTAGGGACCACAGAGAGGTATGACACCTGTTTAACGTCCCATCTGAAAGATAACGTCCTCTAGCAGTCTCTCCAGGCTAGGAGAGCGCGCTAGTGTAGAGAAGCCTATAGTGCGTCTTCATCCCACAGAGATTGTAGGCTAATAAAGAAGAAGCCTTTGGACCTAGACTTGGCGCTCCGGTACCGCTTGCCGTGCTGTAGCAGAGAGAACAGTCTATGACTAGGGTGGCTGGAGTCTTTTACAAGTTTTAGGGCCTTCCTCTGACACTGCCTGCTATAGAGGTCCTGGATGGCAGGAAGCTTGGCCCCAGTGATGTATTGGTCGTACGCACTACCCTCTGTGCCTTGCGGTCGTAGGCCGAGCAGTTCCCATACCAGGCAGTGATGCAACCAGTCAGGTTGCTCTCGATGGTGCAGCTGTATACATTTTTAAGGATCTGAGGGGGAATAGGCTTTGTCGTGCCCTCTTCACGACTGTCTTGGTGTGTTTGGACCATGATAGTTTGTTGGTGATGTGGAGACCAAGGAACTTGAAGCTCTCAACCTGCTCCACTACAGCCCATTTGATGGAAATGAGGGAGTGCTCAGTCCTCCTTTTCCTGTAGTCCACAATCATCTCATGGATGCCAAGGGAAGCCAAACTTCCCACCAAAAATGTACCCCCAACCCCCCTAAAAAAACATACAAAATAATGAATCTTTCGTCTCTCTGTTTCATAAATGTCCTACAATTCGCAGGAGGTTGAATGTATCTCACCGGAGAAAGAATCTGAGCGAACGAAACAGTGGCACTCTGTCTCAGTATGTGAAGTGAATCTATCTGATGCAGTCTGGTCAGAATTACTATGACATTCTTGCCGCACATAGCATTGAATGCAAGGGAAGCCAGCGAGTATTTGGCCTCCCTTGATAAAAAATAAATAAAATGCGCTAAACTGAGTCAGCTCAGCTGTGAATAGTCCTGGCGTACCAAAAAAAAAAGTGTAAAGGGAATATCGTTGTGTTGTTGTCATCAGGTGGGTAGCTAGCTAATAGCGTTCCTTTCCTAAATTAGCCATGCATGGAAATAGGGATTTGGAATTGTGGTTTTACCTAATTCTCAGTACTGGCCAATGATTATAACTGCGATTCTGACCCAATCATAAATTCATACATTGTGCCCCCTGGCCTGAGAGGATAGAAGTCCAACATGTAGCTAGATGTAGTATGCTAACGTTATCTACCTGGCCTAGCATCAGTGGAGGCTGCTGAGGGGAGGACGGCTAATAATAATGTCTGGAACGGAGCAAATGGAATGGATAAAACCATGTGTTTGATGTGTTTGATACCATTCAACCTATTCCGCTCCAGCCCGTCCTCCCCAATTAAGGTGCCACCAACCTCCTGTGCCTGGCGTATCATTGCCCATTAAAGGAAGTTAGGCTATTGAGCAAGTATTTTAGCCAGGTAGCCTAGGACAACACAAATTTAAACTGTGTACTGTATGACAGAGTCATAGACCGTTTAGGCAAAGGCAACATGAAAGAGGAGGATGGCATTGCCATTTCTCTCCAAGTAGGTTTAGTCAACATGTTTTTTCTACTTGCACACTCAAACAAACACACACACACACACACAGAGCGAGAGAGAGAAATCAGTGCCATGGAGAGCCACATCATATTTAGCTTACGTTGATTGGACTAACTCGTTTTTGGAATATTTTAGACCTAGTATGGGTGATTGGATGATGTTGAAATGACGCTGGAATAGTGGAGGCAACTTCTGTTTTTTGGGGGACTTGCGGTAACTCTCTGTGGTTCTAAATCAACAGTAATTTAGTAGTGCGAAAATGTCGGAAACATTCGATTTTTTCACCATGCCTTAGGTCATGTAGCTGTTTGTTACAGGCAATATGTTTTGTGGACTTCACCAGACAGATGTTGCTCTTCGGTTTTGTAATTAAACAAATATGTGGATGAATTTATTCTTATTGTCTCTGCCTTAAATCGGAAAGTATTCAGACAACTTGTCTTTTTCTTAATTTGATAAAATACATTTTTTTCCTCATCACTCTACACACAATACCCCATAATGACAAAGTGAAAACAAGTTATTAGACATTTTTGAAAATGTATTACAAATAAAAACAGAAATTACCTTATTTTCATATGTATTCAGACCCTTTGCTATGAGACTCGAAATTGAATTCAGGTGTATCCTGTTTCCATTGATCATCCTTAATATGTTTCTACAACTTGATTAGAGTCCACCTGTGGTAAATTCAATTGATTGGACATGATTTGGAAAGGCACACACCTGTCTATATAAGGTCCCACAGTTAGTGCATGTCAGAGAAAAAAACAAGTCATGAGGTCGAAGGAATTGTCCTTAGAAGTCTGAGACAGGTTTGTGTAGAGGCACAGATCTAGGGAAGGGTATCAAAACATTTCTGCAGCATTGAAAGTCCCCAAGAACACAGTGGCCTCCATCATTCTTAAAACCTCTTGGGAATACCCCCCCCCCTTTCAATTTCCACCTGAAGACATACCAAATCTAACTGTCTCTAGCTCAGGCCCAGGAGCAAGGATATGCATATTCTTGGTACCATTTGAAAGAAAACACTCTGAAGTTTGTGTAAATGTGAATTGAATGTAGGAGAATATAACACAATAGATCTGGTTTTGATAATACAATGAAAAAAAAACATACGTTTTTTCATTTTAATTGTTGTATCATCATATTTAAAATGAACCAGATAAAACAAACATTCAGATATGAATATGGGGACAATTTCAGTGGAAAACATAAGAAGGCAACAGTACTTGTGCAAAGTTTCAGAATGATAACTTCCAAAATGAGTGTGCTACATGACATTTATCATGAAGTCACCCAGGTGTCCCACACAAGTAGCCCAAATATACCCACGTGGCCAAATTGGTGAAGGTTTAAAAAATATGGGAAAAAAAGTTGGAATTTTATTAAATAAAAAAAATATGAAAAAATAAATAAAATATACATTTACAAAATAACGTGGGTGACTATTTACACACTTTCAATATTTGGAAGACCCTCAGTCCTCTATCAAATCAAATGTATTTACATAGCCCTTCCTACATCAGCTAATATCTCAATGTGCTATACAGAAACCTGGCCTAAAACCCCAAACAGCAAGCAATGCAGGTGTAGAAGCACGGTGGCTAGGAAAAACTAGAAAGGCAAAACCTAGGAAGAAACCTAGAGAGGAACCAGGCTATGAGGGGTGGCCAGTCCTCTTCTGGCTGTTCCGGGTAGATATCGCAGTGGTTGTAGAGGGTGCAACAGGACAGCACCTCAAGAGTAAAAATGAACAGTTTAGGTAGGGTTCCATAGCCGCAGGCAGAACAGCTGAAACTGGAACAGCAGCAAGGTTGGGTGGACTGGGGACAGCAAGGAGTCATCATGCCAGGGGGTCCTGACGCATGGTCCTGGGGCTCAGGTTCTCAGAGAAAGAAGGAGAGAAAGAGAGAGCATACTTAAATTCAAACAGGATAAGACAGGAACAGTACTCCAGATATAACAAACTGACCCTAGCCCCCCGACACAAACTACTGCAGCATAAATACTGGAGGCAGAGACAGGAGGGGGTCATGAGACACTGTGGCACCATCCGATGAGACCCCCGGACAGGGCCAAACAGGAAGGATATAACCCCACCCACTTTGCCAAAGCTCTACACAATATTCTGCTGTCGATGCCAGATGCTATAGCAGTCTATTTCTGATGTAAAGCAGAGGGTCACCGATCATGTGGTGCATGTGATGGGCGACTTCATCTTGCAAACAACACAGCAAAGCCTCCATGCTGTGCCCTTTTGGCCCTTAGGCACATCCATTTCTGCACAAATATATCTGGGCAGATGAACACTTGTGGCAGGAGCAGAAGGGACAGGGCGTGGTGCTGTAGCCAGCAAGCTCCTTGATGAGCTGCTCTCTGAAGGCTTTCTGTGTGAGGAAGGGCTTTCCACAGCTCTTAGCCATTTCCTTGTGTAGGATGAATGCAATCACCACAGCAATGTCGACGAAATGATAGAAGAAGGTCTTGTACCATTTCATTGTCTTATGCAGAACATTGTAATAGCCTATCAGCGCATCATATAGATCCACACCTCCCATGCTCTTGTTGTAGTCCTTCACTGCAGTTGGAATGGGGACATTTTTGGTGGTCCAATTCCCAGTACCATCCTTGACACGGAAGTAGTTTGGTAGTTTGGAACCACCAAGTTGGCCGCCCAGCCAAACTGAGCAATCGGGGGAGAAGGGCCTTGGTCAGGGAGGTGACCAATAACCCAATGGTCAATTTGACAGAGCTCAAGAGTTTCTGTGTGGAGATGGGAGAAACTTCCAGAAGGAACCACAATCTCTGCAGCGCTCCGCAAATCAGGCCTTTATGGTAGAGTGGCCAGATGGAAGCCACTCCTCAGTAAAAGGCACATGACAGCCTGCTTGGAGATTGCCAAAAGGCACCTAAAGACTCTGACCATGAGGAACAAGATTCTCTGGTCTGATGAAACCAAGACTGAACTCTTTAGCCTGAATGCCAAGAGCCATGTCTGGAGGAAACCTGGCACCATCCCTACGGTGAAGTATGGTGGTGGCAGCATCATGCTGTGGGGATGTTTTTCAGTGGCGGGGACTGGGAGACTAGTCAGGATCGAGGGAAAGATGAACAGAGCAAAGTACAGAGAGATCCTTGATGAAAACCTGCTCCAGAGCGCTCAGGACCTCTGACTGGGGCGAAGGTTCACCTTCCAACAGGACAATGATCCTAAACAAACAGACAAGACTATGCAGGAGTGGCTTGGGACAAGTCTCTGAATGTCCTTGAGTGGTCCAGCCAGAGCCCGGACTTGAACCCGATCTAACATCTCTGGAGAGACCTGAAGATAGCTGTGCAGCGAAGCTCCCCATCCAACCTGACAGATCTTGAGAGGATCTGCAGAGAAGAATGTGAGAAACATTCGAGGGGTCTGAATACTTTCCAAATGCACTATATACATATATATGCAGTGGGGAGAACACGTATTTGATACACTGCTGTTTTTGCAGGTTTTCCTACTTACAAAGCATGTAGAGGTCTGTCATTTTTTATCATAGGTACACTTCTACTGTGAAAGACGGAGTCTAAAACAAAAATCCCGAAAATCACATTGTATGATTTTTAAGTAATTAATTTGCATTTTATTGCATGACATAAGTATTTGATAACCTACCAACCAGTAAGAATTCCGGCTCTCACAGACCTGTTAGTCTTTCTTTAACTTCTAC